>NC_138558.1:18374870-18707370 GCF_964273705.1 Natrix helvetica
ATTGTTCTCTTTCTCATCATATTGTTCTATGTTTGGAGATCAAAATCCCATGTGTAATTGGTAACCTGACAAGCCAAATAAATGCAGAGAATGGCTGAATAAATAAATATATCACCAAAGACAAATGTTTCTTCAGTGTTTTATATAGTCTTGGGAAAGGAGAGAATGTTTGTGGGACATGACATGAGTAGAGAATGAAATGGTCATTTGACTCTAAAGTACTAATGAGTTAATCCGTCATTATTTCATGGGTCTCTCAGAGGACAAGGAGAATAACTACGTCCTGTAATCGTTCTTGTTAATTGTCATTTGAAAGACAAATAAATCAAACTAAGAAAGTGTCAAAATGTATATGTGGTATTTACCGAAAGGAGCACAGCTTGAAGGGTGTGTGTGTGTGTGTGTGTGTGTGTGTGTGTATGTATATGTATATGTGAATGTATGTATGTATGTATGTGTTTATATGTATGTGTTAAGTAAGTAAGCTCCCCGTTAGGAGAGTGAGTGTGCAGAGAAGCGTAATGAGAGTGGTATGGAAGAACATTCACAAACCAGCATACAGGGACACCGAATAGTATAAAATATAGTAGTTTACTATGTGAAAATATAGAGGTATTCAGAGTTCAATTTACAGTCCAAGTCATACACGTTTCAGTCAGTCAGTTATCAATGTTTTCAGTTAAGGAATGATCCTTTGAACACAGTCCAGTAGCAAATAATCAGTTTAGCACACAAAGCAGCTAACAGTAGCAAAAACACAGTAACTCACGATACATCCGATCAGCGTCTAACAGAGAGCTAACAATCATTCTGGCTCCCTCTTATGGCTGCTTGAGGTAATAGCAACCAATTACATTTTACAGCAGTACTTAAAGCTACAGTACTACCATTCTGGTTTATATATTGCTAACCCAACTATTAGCTTACATGCCCAACAGTATGTATGTATATATGTATGTATGCATGCATGCATGCATGCATGCATGTATGTATGTATGTATATGTTTTCGTAGATTTTCAAGGGTGTAGGTATGCTGGTCTTGGTGTATTCAGGTGTTTTCCCATGTAAGATTGACAGCATCTTGGCGATGTTTCGATGAGGTCACACCCATCATTTTCAGGCTGGCACTTTTGGCTTCATACTTGTGCGAGCAAAGCGTGATCGGAGCTGCCATTTTTCTATAAATATAGGTGGGTGGGTGTGGAATGTTGGCTTTGTTGCTTTAAACGGATTGGTTGGCTGTGTTGTCACATCTTCATTGGTTGATGGAATTGATGTTTGGTGAGAGTGATTGATGATGGTGTCCTGTGTTGTTCTGGATCCTGTGTTGGTTTTTGTGGCTGGGACTCGTTTATTGACTAGGGCTAGTTTCTAGATGTCTGGTGGGCAGGAGGTATCATCACATTTATTCATGTTATGGGGGTGTTTCTCTATTTCGATAGCTTCCATAATTATTCTCTGGTTGAAGTGTTCAGTTTTGGAGAGTAATCCTAGCTCTACGGGGAGGAAACCTTCCTGCTGACCAGGACCTACGAAAAACTCGAAGTCTGAAGAGCCACCACCTTATGTGACCTCACATTCCTGCGCAACTTCTGAGACAAAAACGTGATCCCCACATGCTTCCAACTAAAATTCCATTCAAAAATCTCAGCCAAGGTTTTTGGATCCTGAAAGAACTGAATTAGCCCTAATCAGAAATGAACTCCATGGGAAAAGATTCCTACTAGACCAAACCAACAGGGACAAACTCAGCAACTCTGGGACAAATCCAAACAACTAGCCCTCTGGAGAGCCGAAACAGAAACCCCCCACAAGACAGACACACACACACCAACAAACTCCACAGACTAGAAAAACACCAGAAGCCCAACCCCCCTCCACAGCTACTCATGAAACAAACAGTACATAACATATCAGACAGGACCCTCACCATAGCAGAAACCAATGTCCTTTCCAAAGGATTCAACTTTGCAGCCGCCCCCAAACGCATCCCCACTGAAAACATCATATGCGGAGTTGAAGCTACCCTAACCAATATCAACCCAGATGAAGCCAATAAAATCAGACTTGAAGTCACCAACGTCCTCTGCTCCAGCAATCCACTCAGAAGCAACTTACATAAAGAAGAACAAAAAGCACTCACCAACCTGTAGTTTAAAAGAAAGGGAAAGGGAGAAGGTTAAATTATTAAATACAGAGGGAGTTAATTGCCTTGGATGAATGCTGTTAATCACATTTAAATTACCTTTCATTACAAATTAGTTTCTATTCTTCTCTTGTCCAGCACTCTGGAGTCTTAATTTCAATCATGCCACTCGGAGGCTAGAAAGCAGTGTTGCCTTCCGGTTCAAATGCACAATGCAGATCGTTTTCTCTGCCTTTCTTTAGCTGAGAAGCCTATAGAAAACGTCTTTTCCTTTTACCCAAACCACACAGAAGTTTCTCTTTTGTCCTGCTTGGAATGCAAGCAACAGAGGCGAAACTGACAATGGAAATATGTCACGCCACAAAGGATACTTTCAAAACTCTGAAACCCCAAAACTTTTAGTTAGAACCCCTCTCCTGAAATAATGGCAGCAAATGCTTTTGTGCTCAGCGTGAAATGGTTGGCCTTGAACTATGCTTGCTGTCCCCTCCCTGCTTTTTCTGTTAATTGGTACCTCAGATTCAGTGCCAATTAGTGAGGTTGCAGAGGGAAGATGCTGCCATTCTGTTGTGATAATCCTTGTCAGCAGCATCTGTATAATCTCTTTGTTTAATTAAAACAAATGTGGGCTCACAAACTTCGGTAGGCTGTTGCTGTTGGTTTAGTTCCCAGGTTAAAGCCCCATTATGGAATTGTCAGAGTGAGGAGGGACACACTATCCTTCTTTGTTTGCCAAAATCTGTATGAAAATATTCAGCTCCCTAATATGCATAATTTAGATTAGGAATGCAGCTTTCACTTTGGTCTTACAATTCTTCAAGGGAATCTTTACAAACGCTCTTGACATGATAAAAAATAAAAGCATGGAAGGCATAGAAATAATGGAAAAGCATTGGACAATCTTAACTTCTGTGAAATACTACACTAATATGCATTTCTGTCTTGAGTCTCTCTTGTTTTAGTAGCATCCAAAGTAGAGCATTTGTACAGGTAGTCCTTGACTTACGACCACAATTGAGCCCAGAATTTATCTTGCTAAATGAGACATTGGCTAAGCCCAATTTTTGTTCTACATTTAGGCAACAAAAATGGAATGCACAGGTACAGTATAGGTGGTACCGTGCTCAATAGTAGTAACTGTGAGAGGGATCTTGGAGTCCTAGTGGACAACCATTTAAATATGAGCCAGCAGTGTGCAGCAGCTGCCAAAAAAGCCAACACAGTCCTAGGCTGCATCAACAGAGGGATAGAATCAAGATAACGTGAAGTGTTAATACCACTTTATAATGCCTTGGTAAGGCCACACTTGGAATACTGCATTCAGTTCTGGTCGCCACGATGTAAAAAAGATGTGGAGACTCTAGAAAGAGTGCAGAGAAGAGCAACAAAGATGATTAGGGGACTGGAGGCTAAAACATATGAAGAACGGTTGCAGGAACTGGGTATGTTCAGCTTAAGAGAAAGAAGGACTAGGGGAGACATGATAGCATTGTTCCAATATCTCAGGGGTTGCCACAAAGAAGAGGGAGTCAAACTATTCTCCAAGGCACCTGAGGGTAGAACAAGAAGCAATGGGTGGAAACTAATCAAGGAGAGAAGCAACTTAGAACTGAGGAGAAATTTCCTGACAGTTAGAACAATTAATCAGTGGAACAGCTTGCCTCCAGGAGTTGTGAATGCCCCAACACTGGAAGTCTTTAAGAAGATGTTGGATAGCTATTTGTCTGAAACGGTATAGGGTTTCCTGCCTAGGCAGGGGGTTGGACTAGAAGACCTCCAAGGTCCCTTCCAACTCTACTATTGTATTGTATTGTATTGTATTATGACCTTTCTTGCCATATTTGTTAAGTGAATCGGTGTATTTGTTAATTTATCAACACAGTTATTAAGTGAATCTAGCTTCCCCATTGACTTTGTTTGTCCAAAAGCCACAAAAGGTGATCACACTACCCCAGGATACTGCAACACATTCACATTTATGAGAAATATACTGCGTTTCCCCCAAAATAAGACCAGGTCTTATATAAACTTTTGCTCCAAAAGATGCATTAAGGCCTATTTTCTGGTTAGGTCTTATTTTAGGAGAAATACAGATGGACTAAATGTGTCCATCTGGCTGACTAACTGGGACTTATTTTTGGGGCAGGGCTTATATTACTAGCATCCTGAACAATTATGCTAGGGCTTATTTTCTGGTTGGATCTTATTTTCAGGGAAACAGGGTATTTATACCTTTGTGAATCAGTTGTCAAGTGTCTGGATTTTGATCATTTGACCACAAAGATACTGCAATGGTCGTAAATTTGAACAACTATCATAAGTCACTTTTTCAGTGCCTTTGCAACTTTGAACAGTCACTAAAGGAACTGTTGTAAGTCGTGTGCCATAGGTTTGCCATCACGGACTTAGAGTTTCTAAAATAAAGCTTTGGTAGTGGGTAAGTTTAATACAGGTAGGCCTCAAACAGTTCTAAGCAAGGCAAGTTGTTAAATGATTTTTCAATTTTACAATTTTTTTGGGCCACAGTTGTTAAGCAAATCCCTGAAAATATTAAGTGAACCATATGTTCATTAAGTGAATCTGATTTCCCCTTTGCTTGTTGGAAACCAACAGGAAAAGTTACAAGTTGTGACCACATGACTCTGGGACAGTGCAATTGTCATAAATACATGTCAGTTGCCAAACACCCGGATTTTGGTTATGTGACCATGGAGATGTACAACAGTCATAAGTAGTCATGTCTCTTGTTTCGGTGCAGGTATTTTGAAAGGTCAATAAACGAACGGTTGTAAATCAAGGACTACATGTAGTAAGAAAAGGTCTCTGAGTCTTAATAGGCAAACAGACGTGTGCTTCCTGTTACTTTAGCAAATTAGAAAGAAATATGACAAGCTGGCATTCCCATCTTATAAAAAATATAAAACCAAAGACAGCTTAAATTTGTATATTACTAAGTTTTGTTTAGATGCTGAAGATTCGCCGGTTTCCTTTTCCCACGGTGTATAACTGGAATAGTTATTCTCCTAGAGATAATTTGGGTGGAAGGATTATATGTGTCAGTGTTCCAAATATCATCCAAAATTAAATCAAGAGTCCAAGGCAAAATATTCCTCAAAGTTCTAATTTATTAATAATTACATGTTGGCAAATCTGTGGAAACACGAATCTGAAAGCTTCCTAGTTATCCCATCCATTTGAAAGTTCATGATCTTGCCCCCCAAGTCCATCACATAGTCCAAACTTCCACTGCCACGCTGGCAGTTCCACCCATCCAGTTCCGGTCATGCTCAGAGGTGTAGAGAACAAAACTTGGCTTTCTAGAAAGGAATTTTTTATTTTGACACCAACACATTCTACTTCTTACTATTCCCTCTTCCCATTCCCCACTAATGAAAAGCATAATAGAAAAGAATATTAGTGTGGCAGGCCAAAGATCTTAAAAGGAACTGGCTGCAGGCCTGACAATATGTAGAACAGTGGTGGGTTTCCATTTTTTTTTACTACTGGTTCGCTTGTGCGCTTGCGCATGACACTTCTACACATGTGTAGAAGCATCCGGGCAGGTGGGCGGAGCCTCCTGCCACTGCTACTACCGGTTCGCCTGATCTGGGCCAAATCGGCAGAACCCAACCCATGGAGAATAAAATGATCCATTATCATGGAGAATTCTACACCTGTAGAATTCTCCATGATAATGGATCATTTTATCCTCCATGTGCCAGAACCAGCTGTTCTGTCTTTTGAATATTCATTCTTTTGCTTCCTTTTTGGATTGCAAATCAGAATTGCCCATAACTAGAAGAAAAACAGTGAATGGCAAAAACACAAATATTTCAGGCGATGCAGTACCTAGCAGCATTTCTAAGCAGAAGAGCTTATTCTATAAGTCCTTCAGCTGGCAAATCTTTTCTGGAGAATCAAAAGGACAAGTAACCTTTTAGTCACCTTCCTGTCTCAAATGCATTACTTGAGAATGCCCTCCAAATTGATACTGGCGAAAGACACAGGTCTCCGAGGGGTTGTGAGTGAATTTAAATTTCCTCCTCTGACCTCTCTTTTTCTGTGGTAGATTTCTTCTCTGAAAATACAAATCCAGTATTTGAATGTACTGTATGTAGATAATACAAAGGCGGAAAAGCTTGAAAGTGGTATTGTAATTGTACATAGGTAATGCTCCTCCTTTCTCTTCCTTTCCTCACAGTCCTGTGAGGTGGGTTAGGTAGGCTAAGAAAAAGTGACTGGTCCAAAGTCACCCAACTGGCTTTCATGGTTAAGGCATGACTTGAACTCAGAGTCTTCCATTTTCTAGCCTGGTGCCTTAAGCGTTACACCAAACTGGTCTACATCAGTTTATATACTGCTTGATGTAAGCAGTGTTGTGTTGTTATGTATGCAAGTGTTCTATAATTCACCCAGGAAAATATTACTGCATTTTCTCTTCCTCCCCCAAAAGTACAAGAATAATTATATTTCCAATGCTTTGAAGGTGAATATTGTTTTAAATGAATAATAAATTTATGGCATCAAAGTGCCTAAGCAATGATATCTCACTTGATTTGGCTTATTTCATTAACTGTGATAAATAAGGAAGACAAATGCAGGTTTTTGCATTGAAAAGGTTTGGCTGTCAAAATAGGGCTATGATGGACACTAGTCAGAAATTCTAGACAGTGGTTTTGAATCTTTTTTTTAAAGGTAGATTAGTGTTCTAATTTGATTTGTGACAATTACAAATATTCTTGTCCTCCCTTGTATATAAGATATGACAATAAAATTGTCTTCTAATCCTGGAATATTGTATCTGCATTTACTTATGACCTCATTCTGAAGGGTGAGATAAGTTAATTGTTCATTGTCTATTTTTATTTCACTGGAAATCAAGGATGAATTTTCCCCCCCACGATTTAAAGAGGAGCAAGATGTTCAGAGTCAGAGATGTCCTGGGAGATTGCTTGAACTTCTGGGACTTAGCAAGAAAATAGTTCAGCATGACCTCTCGGTACAAGATTAAAGTAAATAAAAATGGTGTGGGAGGATGTAATTTGAGGAGCCATTTCCAGGTGTGGTGGGTAGGAAAAGCTAGAAATCTATACACAGCTGAGAGTATAATCCCTAGAGAATTTTAAATGGAAGAGTGTGTTTTGTTTATTAGTCATGTGTTCATAATTTGGAAATGGATCTGCTAAAATGTACAAATTGTGAGGCCAGTTTTATTTAAAAGAAAATGGAATCGGGTTACATAAATCCAAACAGCTGGGTACATTTAATTTAGAATCCAATTTATTTGGAAATTGATTATGGCACAGATTTCTTGATTCTCTTGCTAATATCTTTTATTGACGCACTAGGAAGGTGTTTCCCCATTTTCCTGTAAAGGATGAATATGAAGATATTCAGTGCTTACAGGCAGTGAATACGAATAGTCCTCGACTTACAATCACAATGGAGCAACAAAATTCTTAGCAACACAGTTGTTCAGTGAATCTGGCTTCCCATTGACTTTGCTCATCGGAAGGTCACAACAGGTGATCCCATGACTCCTGGAAACTCCAGCCATTATAAATACATGCCAGTTGTCAAGTGTCTGAATTTTGATCATGTGACCATGGGAATGCTGCAATGGCCGTGTGAAAAATGACCACAAATCACTTTTGAAAGTGCAATTGTAACTTTGGTCACTAAATGAATGGTTGTAAGTCAAGGACTACCTGTAATTGTAAAGTGCTATGGCTTGAATGACCCTGTTAATTAAAGAACCATTAGCCTCAACCACTGTTGTCAAACTTGCTGCGTCATGTTGCTGCCACGTGACGTATCACAATGTTTTTCCACTTCAGGGAACTGAGGTGGGCGTGGCCTGCATGTGACACATCTGGTCCACGGGCCGCCATTTTGACACCCCTGTGTCATTAGTAAACTGTGCTAGGAACATCCATTGGAAAGTGAGGAAAATGAAGTGTACATTCTTTTGGCAAAACAATAGGGGAATTTTAGAGGGGGCACTAGTATAGCTCAAGATTGGGTTCATAGCAAGTAACAGAGAAACATTCTCTTATGATCCATCAGCTCACTAAATGCAGCATGTGTTGATTTTGAGTCAGAATTTCATTCTGTTCATCAAAACAATCTGCAATAAAACCTGGAAAAGTCTGCAGTTTACCATTGCCTGATATATTTGATTATACATTATTAAAAGTTAGATGTAATCTGGAAAGACATTTCACAACTGTCCTGCTAACTCTTGAAAGGAAGCTAAGTAAGGCTGTAATTCTATTTTTTCTACTATTCAACTGTTATATAAATAAATAAAAAATTCAATCAACAATAATCTGTTTTATACCTTTCTAAGATGAAGAAATGACTTGTATAAATGATGCAGATATTTCTTCCAAAAGGAAGAATTGTGAGGGCCCTTAAAGGTAAAGGTTCCCCTCGCATATATGTGCTAGTCGTTCCCGACTCTAGGGGGCAGTGCTCATCTCTATTTCAAAGTCAAAGAGCCAGTGCTGTCCGTCTCTGTGGTCATGTGGCCGGCATGACTAAACACTGAAGGCGCACGGAACACTGTTACCTTCCCACCAAAGGTGGTCTCTATTTTTCTACTTGCATTTTTTTGCCTGCTTTCGAACTGGTAGGTGGCAGAAGCTAGGATAAGTAAGGGGAGCTCACTCTGTTAGGCGGCGCTAGGGATTCAAACCGCTGAACTGTCAAACTTCTGATCGACAAGGTCAGCATCTTAGCCACTGAGCCACTCCTTATGGAAGCCACCCCCTCCTTCCCAAAAGGAAGAATCACGAGGGCCCTTACACAATTAATATTAACAGAGAAGTTGAATATTAATTCTTGAAAAGCTAAAATTAGAAAACTGGAAGTAGAGACGGCTTTTATATCACTGCATGTCCCTGTCCACTATTGTGGTAGAACGTGTTAAGATTGCAAATGTGGAATGTCGATGGTCTTGTATCAGGGTAGGACTGTGGATATGATCTTTTTTCATTGCCAGATGTGTAGAGACATACATACCGTATTTTTCGCCCTATAAGACGCTCCGGAATATAAGACGCACCCAATTTTAAAGGAGGAAAATCTAGAAAAAAAAGATTCTGAACCAAATACTATAGTAAAATATTTTATATCAACTGTATAAAGTTAACAGCAGTTTAAGAACAATTTTATGTCAACCATGTAACACAGGGGTGTCCAAACTTTTTTCAAAGAGGGCCAGATTGGATGAAGTGAACATGCTGGAGGGCCGAACATTTTTCCGAACATTCTTTGAACAATAACAATTAAATGCAAATGAATTATTTTATGCTAAGTTAATTGCAAATGGCATACTTTTCATTTCATAACATTAAGATCAACTGACAGCTGAGTTTTCACAATGTATCCATCTTTTCCCTGAAGACTCGTGCTTAGTACATTCAGATGCTTTCTTTCCTCTTTCCCTCTTACTTGTCTATCCTTCCTTCCACCCTCCCTTCCTCCTTCCCTTCCTTCCTGCCTCCCTTCCAGTTCCCTCCTTCCTCTTTCCTCCTGCCTGCCTGCCTTCTTTCCCTCCTGCTTATCTATGCTTCCTTCCTTCCTTCCTTGCACCTCCCTCCCTTCTGCCTGCCTGCCTTCTTTCCTCTTTCCCTATCCTCCTATCCTTCCTTTCTCCCTCCCTCCTTCCCTGCCTCCCTTCCAGTTCCCTCCTTCCTCTTTCCTCCTGCCTGCCTGCCTTCTTTCCCTCCTGCTTATCTATGCTTCCTTCCTTCCTTGCACCTCCCTCCCTTCTGCCTGCCTGCCTTCTTTCCTCTTTCCCTATCCTCCTATCCTTCCTTTCTCCCTCCCTCCTTCCCTGCCTCCCTTCCAGTTCCATCCTTCCCTCCTTCCTTCTGCCTCCTTCCTGCCTGCTTGCCTTCTTTTCTCTTTCCCTCCAGCGTGTCTGCTTTTCTTTCCTTCCTTCCACCTCCCTTCTGCCCTCCTGCTTTCTTTCCTCTTTCCTCTTACTTGTCTATCCTTCCTTCCTTCCACCCTCCCTTCCTCCTTCCCTTCCTTCCTGCCTCCCTTCCAGTTCCCTCCTTCCTCTTTCCTCCTGCCTGCCTGCCTTCTTTCCCTCCTGCTTATCTATGCTTCCTTCCTTCCTTACACCTCCCTCCCTTCTGCCTGCCTGCCTTCTTTCCTCTTTCCCGAAGCTCCTAGCCTTCCTTTCTCCCTCCCTCCTTCGATCTCAGGAGCGAAAGCCTTTGAATCAAATTTGATTGTGTCCCATCTAGCGTTCTCCACCTCCACCCCCAAATCTCTCCGGATCCGGAGAGATTTGGGGGTGGGGGTGGAGAACGCTAGATGGGACACAATCAAATCGAAGCCTTTGAATCAAGTTTGATTGTGTCCCATCTAGCGTTCTCCACCCCCACCCCCAAATCTCACCGGATCCGGAGAGATTTGGGGGTGGGGGTGGAGAACGCTAGATGGGACACAATCAAACTTGATTCAAAGGCTTTGGCTCCTGAGATGGTGCGCTGCCATCCAAAATGCTATTACTACGATCTCTGCTGCCTGGAACTGCCCGAGAAGCGATCGTGGTACCAGCATTTTGGATGGCAGCGCACCGGTCTCAGGAGCCAAAGCCTTGAGGCACCTTTCGTTTGCAGGAGGAGGGCAGCTTAAAGCAGCGCCCCAGCAATGTGAGGAGCCGCTGCCACCGCCACCACCACCTAAGCCCTCTCGGGAGCCCAGCCGAGCGGGAGCTCTGAAAGCGAAACCTCTCTCCTTTCCAGCCATCACGATCTCTGCAGCCCCCTCTTTGCCTGCCCCATTTTCAGATGACCCAGTGGCTACATTCGGCTTACAAGACGCACTCAGATTTTTACCCTCTTTTTTGGAGTAAAAAAGTGCGTCTTATAAGGCGAAAAATACGGTACATATTTTATCTCCTTGATGCTGTCAAGTCTTCCAGAACATGCTGATTGTGCATATTTGCAAATGCTGTGAATATTACAATCCCTTTGAACAGGCAAAGCTCCTCCTTTTTGTGTTGCAACCTAGAAAAACTGATCAGGAAATGACTAAAAAAAGAGCAAATCATTAGATAATATTGTGTAAAGTTTGCATGCTATAAATTATAACATTAAATTAATATTGGGTACCTCATATTAAAATATATTTTTAATTTTTTATTATTTCACATTTTTATCTTTTAGAGGTTTTATTCTATCGTATATGTTGGTTAGCAGCATTGGAATGACACCATTGAATTTGAAACTGTAATCTTTTATATCAGGCCATTAAAATTAAACTTATTTATTGCTGTAATATCTCTGGTTCTTATACCTTTATATTGATTTTTTTGAATGATCTAAAGATTGTTATTTTTATTAAATATAACAGCTGTACTTTTTCAAGTATTTCCCAAATGGACAGTAGTATTTTCTAATTGCATATCTGATAATCTGAAAAGTCAAATAAATTATTTTGAGTTTTATTGGGGGAGCTTCTTTTTAAATAACCCTTCCTTTATAATCTTTATGATCTCTTATTGTTAATTGCCCTGTGTACTGTAAGTTGCTGCGTAAATCATGAGATTGTTGTGAAACACGGTTCTGGTTATTGATGACTTGTCATGTGCCCCCTTGAACCGGAACTGATGTTTGTGCATTGCCTGGAGTGTAGCAGCGATAGCATTTATCCTTGACAACTGTTGATTATTTATTTGTTTGGTTTCTGTTGTGGTTTTTAATAGTGAGTTTTGCCTTACAATTTCTCTTTAGAGCTCAATGTTCATTCAAGTTGGCTCTTTCACAGAATGAAATTTATTAGCCCCTGCATTTCAAATTCCAAACATTTGTGACCAAATTGTACTAATTTGGAAATATTGTGTGATAATCCATATTTTACTGTGAATGTGAGCAAAATATTATAAGAAGATATTTTGAGACTATGCTATATTGTTGTAGGATCAGTTAGGGCAGTGGTGGGCAACCCGCGGCTCGGGAGCCACATGCGGCTCTTTACACCCTTTAATGCGGCTCTTCTGTGTGCCGGGTGCCCACTCCCCTCCCTCCTCTCGGGCTTCGGAGGGAAGCTTCTGCAAAAGCCCGGGCGAGTGACAACCAATTTTGGTCCTATGACTGCAGAATGCTGCAAAATACTATAAATGCAGGCCAGTTGTTGAGTGTTTCAAATGTGATTGGAACACTCAACAAGGTGACCACAGTGTGTGTGTGTGTGTGTGTGTGTGTGTGTGTGAAAGACAGACAGAGAGAGGGAGTGAGGGAGGGAATCAGAGAGAGACTGACAGACAGACAGACACACACACACAGACAGAGAGGGGGAGGGAGGGAGAGAAAGATAGACAGACAGAGAGACACACACAGAGTGAGTGATTAAGTGAATGAGTGAGAGACAGACACACCCACATACACAGAGTGACAGAGAGAGAGGAAGGGAGGGGAGAGAGACAGAGGGAGAGACAGAGACAGACACAGAGAGAGTGAGTGAGAGACAGACAGACACACACACACACACAGAGTGACAGAGATGGGGGAGGGAGGGAGAGAGAGACAAAGAGCCAGAGAGAGAGAGAGAAAGAAAAAGAAAAAAAGAAAGTGGAGAGAGAGATGAAATTAAAAACAACAACATACAAACCTGACTTACTCAAACTATCCAAGGAAATGCAAGGCCAATGTTCACATTAGTGGTTGTGACTTTGTCAGTCAATGTCAGGATGTAATTTTCTCTACATTGTAAGGCAAATTTTATGGAATTTAACGTTATCGATAAATAATATCGTTCTAAAGTTTTTGTTTTATTAGTTGTGTTATTTGTATCCTCCCGACCTATGTGGATACTTGCATGCAGAATATTCTCAATAAAAACTTATTGAAACTAAAAACAGTGTACCATCCTATGTATTTTCGGTTTTAAAAATGTGGCTCTCAAAGTAAATTTCAATCGTGGTTTTGGCGAGATTTGGCTCAGTTGAAAAAAAAGGTTGCCCACCACTGAGTTAGGGGAATGCTAATGCATTTGCTGGGAATACAACTATAAGGCCTCCAGTTTATTATTACTATTTTAAATGCTCTATATCTCATGTGATTGTCAAAACTTTCAACTGTTTGAATAAGATTTGTGGAAAGATTTTAGGTAAGTAAATTGAAACGGTGGACTATTCCTCCCTTAGGCATGGAAGCTGACTTGGTGACTTTTGGCCAATCACTCTATCAAGTCTAGACTGGGAAGTAAAACAACAACAGCAGCAACAACTGCCTATTAAATTTTGCTGGATTAGTGCTGTGATGGTGAACCTATGGCATCATATCTGAGCCATATATGCCGGCAGCCGAGCCAGTAGCTCCAGCGCACATGGACACACTGGCCAGTTGATTTTTGTCCTTCTGGAGGGCTGGGAGAAGCGGTTTTCGCTCTCCCCAAGCTTCAGAATCCCCCCCCGAGCCTGGGGAGGGCAAAAAACGGGCCAAACAGGCCAACCGGAAGTTCTGGTTGGCCCCAGAGCCAAGATTCCAGAGGCTTTCCTGGAGCCTAGGGAGGGCGAAAACACCCTCCCCGCCCCCTGGAGGAGATACCAAGCTCAGCTTGGCGGCGAGCAGTGTGGTGCATGTGTGTGTGGAGCATGGGGAGATTGTGTGCACTTGCGCATGTGGGGGCGCTCTTTGCATTATGGGTGTTGGCACATGTGCATGCTATCGCGCGCGTGCCGTCGCATTTTTGGCACCCAACAACTAAAAGGTTCGCCATCAGTGGGTTAGTGTGATAGATCAGGGGCCAAGACCATCAATCAACAAAGAAGCTTTCATTATACAGATTCAGGCTGATAATGTTGGATAATTTATGCATAAATGCATTTACCACCATGAGAGGATGCTCAGATCACAAAAAAAATAATTGCTGAATTCTGTTAACTATTAAATGACTTTGTCTCTGAATAAACAAGCATAACATTTTACCTTAATTGTGTGATCTTGGAGCTTGCAATTCAGGTTTCAGATCAGACATGAATTTCATGTGCCACTCTCTCTTAAGGGACAATAATGCTTTTTTTGCTATATAATGCGGCTGTGGTTGCTGCTTGGCAGTGTGTGCATGTCAAAGTTGCTTTAAATCTCTCTGTCTAAGAATGAAAGCAATGGATGCGAAGTGCTTTTCGGCTCCAGCGCACTTTTGTTTATGTAGCCAAAGAAACTATATGTGTAAAGCTTATAAAATCTGTGTGCAATTCTTTGCAGAGTTGACTGAGAAACATGGAACTGTACTCCAACTCAGCTTGATGGCAGCAAGTTAGGGATGGCTGGTTTCCATAATTAGGATACCAATAATTAGTTAAAGAAGATGAAAAGGTGACAATATTCACTCTTTTTCATGTGGTGTATGCGGTCCTATGGATTACAGCTCTTGCACATCTTTTCTGTTGGAAAAAATCCATCCTTTGTTCGGAGAGATTATTTTTGTTTGAGTAATAAGCATATGTTAAAACGTTAATTAAACCAAATAGCGTTTCAGAATTGGATACAAGTAGAATTTTAAGCACATTTTATGATTAATTTGAAGTGGCTTTTCAGTCCATTTAATAGATTTGCATTCATTTTCTTTATTAATGAGTTCAGATTGGTGAGTGCAGCTTGAAAGCATGTAAAAAAAATTGGGCCTTCGGCATTGAGTCATGCTGGCCACATGACCACGAAGATGTCTTTGGACAGTGCTGGCTTTTCGGCTTTGAAACTGAGATGAGCACCGTCCCCTAGAGTCAGGAACAACCATTACCTTTTTATGGGATGAGGAATCTTTAAGGCGTGCCCTCTTTAATTCAGGTCACATGCTTTTGATACAGGTAGTCCTCAATTTACAACCACAATATAGTCCACAGTTCCTGTTGTTAGGTGAGACATTTATTATGACTTTTCTTGCCTCAGTGGTTAAGTGAATCATTGCAGTTGATAAGTTAGTAACTTGGTTGT
The DNA here is from genome assembly GCF_964273705.1 of Natrix helvetica. Lineage (NCBI taxonomy): Eukaryota > Metazoa > Chordata > Lepidosauria > Squamata > Natricidae > Natrix > Natrix helvetica. The sequence continues at coordinate 18,389,974 of NC_138558.1, forward strand.
TAACTGAATCTAGCTTCCCCATTGACTTTGCTTGTTAGAAGGTCATAGGGCAGCGATGGCGAACCTTTTTTGGCTCGCATGCCACAAATGGGGGGGGGAGCGCAGGGGGGTCTGGAGGCTTCAGGGACCGTTCGGAGGCTTCCCTGACGCCTTCGGAGCACTCAAAAGGATCCTCCGAGCAAACCAGAAGTGACTTCTGGTTTGCTCGGAGGGTCGTTTTAAGCGCTCCGAAGGCATCAGGGAAGCCTCCGGACAGTCCCTGAAGCCTTCGGAACGCTTAAAACGACCCTCTGAGCAACCCGGAAGTCACTTCCGGTTTGCTCGGAGGATCCTTTTGAGCGCTCCGAAGGCATCGGGGAAGCCTCTGGATGGTCCCTGAAGCCTTTGGAACGCTTAAAACAACCCTCCGAGCAACCCGGAAGTCACTTCCGGTTTGCTCGGAGGGTGGTTTTTTTTTTTTTTTTTTTCAAAAAGTTTTATTGGTTTTTTTTAAAAACATTTATGTGGAAAAGGGTAGGTGGAATTACAAATTTTGGCAGTTGCAAATGTGGCAGACGCCCCCTCCCTCCAAACTCCTAGGTTACATCAAAATATCAGATCTTAATACATAATCATAAAAAGTCAGCATCTTAATTCTAGAAAGAATAATTTTCAATCAATTTATATAATTATAATATATAGTCTAGTTATAAATTCATTTTTACTTTCGGTCTGTTTATAACATTGTGATTTTCTTATTTATTTTTGTGATCTGAGCTTTCTTGGTGTTGACCCTTCACCCCCCGCTGGCAGAGCTCCGGCCCCTCCCGTGTCCTGTATGACCGTTGTGGTGTCTTCTGTTTTTTCTAGGTTGGCTTTATTTTTTTCCATAAAGGCCTGTGCCTCTATGGGTGTATTAATTCTGATTCTTGTCTCCTCCCAGAATATCAGCATACCTTCAGGCATCAACCATCTAAACCACACCCCCTTCTGGTATAATTTATTCGCCAATTGCGAATAATTTTTCCTTTTTTCCCTAATTTTTTTGGGAATCTGCTTTAGAATGGTTATCTCCCTGTCACAGTATGTCAATGTTTGCCCCCTTTGCACACCCAGAATTTCATCTCTTGTGGTTTTCCTAAGGAATTTAATGTGAACCTCCCTGGGTACATTATGTGTTCTGGCATATGCTGAATTCACTCTATAAGCTAGGTCTATCTCCCATTCCATCTGCTGTTTATCTTTGTGTATGTATTCAGCTAAAATATTAGTCATAATGTCCCTTATGTTTTCCCCATCTGCTTCTATTACATTTTGAAATCTAAGATAAAAGGACATTCTCTCAAACTCTATTTTCATTTGTTGGATGTCAAGTTCTTTGTTCCCCTTCTGTAAAGCCTCTACCCCCCCCCTCGCCTCCGCCACCCCACCCTCCACAAGGTCCAGTCTCTGTGAGTTCTTAAAGATTTGGGCTTGGTTCTGTTTAATTTCATCTTTCATTTCCCTTAACTGTTTCTTAATTTCCTCCTGGCCCTGTAGAATTTGTTGAAGCATTTGTTGAAAGTCTATCTCTGTAGTCTTGGGTTGCATCAGTTCTGTTATCTTTGACTGTGTAGCTGGGCTAGACGTTGCAGACGTTGGGGCAGAAGTAGCAAATCCAGGCTTTCCAGGAGGTGGTCTTTTTGGAGACATGGTTTTTAAAGCAAGGAAATCAGTCAAAGTAGAGACTGGGCAGCTGGAGAAGTAGAGCAGGCAGGCGAATCCAGAAGGCAGAGGATCCAAACAGACGGGGATTTCTTTAGTCAGTCTAGCAATAGATGGAAATTTTTTCCCCAAAGAGTTCAAAAAAGAACAATCCACAAGAGATTCCTCTGGGTGACTCGGAGACAAAGACCGGAAGCCTGAATTTTAAAGGTGGAGTCAGGTTTCACAGTTCATGAAGACAACGGAAGTGTGCCATCATGCCCTGCCAGCTCTGGGCTCAGAGGCATAATAAAGTTTTAAAAGTTCAAAAAGTTCTCAGTTCACCCATAGGTTCTGGAACTAAGTCCAATGAAAGTCACTTTTATGAGGGTGAGGCATCATTAGTTGGCTCTCCCCCCTCCTCCTTCCCCTGAGGGCGAAAGCAAAATCTTCTCAAGCCGCTTGTCCAAGGGAGGGGGGGAAATCCCCCTCGGAGGGTGGTTTTAAGTGCTCCGAAGGCTTCAGGGAAGCCTCCGGACGGTCTCTGAAGCCTTCGGAACGCTTAAAACGACCCTCCGAGCAACCCGGAAGTCACTTCCGGACAGTCCCTGAAGCCTCTGGAGGGCCTCCAGGGGGGCGGAGGAGACTCTTTTCGCCCTCCCCAGGCTCCTATAAAGCCTCTGGAGCCTGGGGAAGGCGAAAAATGGCTTTTAAAAAGGTGAACTCAGCTGGCCAGCGCGCCATAGGCTCTCCATCACTGTCATAGGGGGATCACATGACATTGGGACACTGCAAAGGTCATCAATATGAGTCTGTTGCCAAGCATCTGAATTTTGATCACATGATCATGGGAATAAGTGGTGGTTTTTGGATGGCCCCGGCATCACCCACATGCACGCGTGGGGCATTGTAGCATCAAATGAAGCCTCTGCGACGCTCTAGCTGCTCAGCAGAGCATCGCACAGGCGCTATACGTGCCATGTGCATGCGCGGAAGCGCCGACAGCTTTAAACCACGGTAAGGAGGCGGGTGGGTGGGCCCTCTGGAGCACCATACCGGAACGGTATCCGGTGTTCTGGGCAAGCTCCGGTACGCCTGTACCAGGGCGTACTGCCTGCAACCCACCACTGATGGGAATGCTGCAAAGGTCGTAACTGTGAAAAACAGTTGTAAATTATATTTTCCAATGCCATTGTAACTTTGATCACTAAATGAACTGTTGTAAGTTGAGGACTATGCGTATTGAGGCTCTTTGCGACACATTTTCTCTAGATATTTTCACAGTCCCGAGTGCCAAATCTATCTAATTTTGCAAGTAAGGATATCAACATTACATTGTTGATTATCATTAACCTAATCGTTAATCAAATCTCAGACCATAAACTTCCAAATCTTACATTCTCTTATTTGTTAACAACATCCATTCCTTCATTCAAACCTAACAGCAGACAGCAAAATACATTTTAATATCAGGGAATTCCATTCTTTGTCTTTGCAACTGGCAGAATGTTTTATTTAACCCTTGGGTTTTTTTCTGCTGCTGTATAAATCTGCATATGTTGCCATTATTTAAGTAGTGCATCAATTGTCAAAGCAGTTATTGTGTGAAATAAAATTATTGTAAATAACTCATTCATTTGTAGTGCACAAATTCTTCCCAACAATGACAACTGTAATTTTCCTCCATCTTAATAAATCCTTTTAGGAATTTGTGCCATATGTGTTTTGGTGGTGTTCTTTTTTTTTTTTTTGGCAAAACATTTGAAATGTTTATAAGAAGTTGATAATCATAATTTTCCATTTAGTTCTAAGTGTTCTTTGTTCAGAATTTTAAATTCCATGATTAAAGCTACAGGAAACTATAAGTAGAATGTTTTATTAAAGATTTACATCAGATTTGATGCAGCTGCAAATCTGCCCTTCTACATGTATTTCAGTTCTTATTTTTCAATTTTTCTAAAAACTTTAGATTTTAGTAACTCTGATAAAGATGTCTTTGATTCAACACCACTTTTTAGATATTTTGTCGAGATATAGATTTTCCATTTTTGTATAATTGTGCATCTTAAAACTATTCTAATTTAAGAAGAAAAAATCCTGTAGCACTGTCCTTTTTTTCCTTTTCTTTCCTAGTGTTTTCTTGTAAATATAGGGTTTAATTTTTTTTTTTCAGATTAATCATGTGTTGATCCTGTAGGATTTTCTGCATATCAACAAAAATGCATTATCCTTCCATAAAACAACTGGATAGGAAGTGAAATGGATTACTTTCATCTTAGGGCAAATCAAATGTTTGTGAGATTCACAAAAGTAGAATCAATACTGAAGTTATAAAATCCCCTGGTACACTTATTATTTGGCCGCTTCCTTTTTTAAAAAAATGCATTGAAAACTATTTGTAAATTAGGTTCTTTATTGAGTTCCTTTGGTACAAAAACACCAAGCCATTTGCAAGAACCTCAAGACCTAAACGATCTCAATATGGACTTATGATCTTTCAAGTTTTTGATTGCTTGTAGCATTTAGTAACACAATATCTGTTTCATAACATAGTTTAGCTTAGCATATTATGTGTTAATTTCCATTCATTATGGTTGTAGGCCTACTGTATTGGGTGAATTTCAGTGATGATCTTTTAAAAATTTCCTTGAACAGTTAAAAATGCTTTTAAATACATTTGAGCACACTTTTGGGAGGTAATCAATATTTTGATATAATTTATGGTGCTTTAAAAATGTTCTGATCCAGGCTGTCTTATTGACATGTATAATCTCTCTAAAAGTTAGCTGATGATTTAGATTCTCATAATGCATAGAGCAGTGTGTGGTTTAGAAAACTTACTTGGCCATTGGCCACTCAAAAAGAAAAACCCATACGTACAATTGAAATGCAATTATGTATCTTAGAAGCCTCTCCTAAAAAACAGATTTTCATAGCCTTCTGGAAAACCAGCAAGATATTAAAAATAAAGATATATGAAGATGTTAGACCTAAATAAGTGAATATTGTAAGCACTTTAATATTTCCATCAACCCGATTTAATTTTAAGAGTACAAGGTAGATCAAAATTAAGCCTACTGAGTGGCACTCACTGAAAGGAGAATGACAATGTTGGAAAATTCAGCTATTGTGCTTATAAAATTAAGGTTGCCCTTATCTCAACCTTAAATTAAGACTGGAAAAAAGGATTGTATTTGCGCAGCATTGGAAAAGTGAAGAAATACCATTAGATGAGGAGAAAATTAAGAAGATACTGGACTATACAGAAATGGGCAGACTTACATTGAAGATACAATACAATAGTAGAGTTGGAAGGGACCTTGGAGGTCTTCTAGTCCAATCCCCTGCCTAGGCAGGAAACCCTAAACCGTTTCAGACAAAGATTAAGCAGAAAGAAGATACAGAATACCAAACGTGGAATTTATTTCATCAATGGCTGGAAAAGGGGTAAAGATTAGGACTATAATTTGTATTGTTAAGCAGACAAACAACCCAGGCAGCACAATGTTTATTAAGCACTAATTAAATGAAACAGTAGAAAATGAATAAAACTTTATTTTAAAAATTGGAAAAAATACATAGGTATCTCCCTAAATGAATAATATCAAATCTGTAACTGTTATATTGTATTTGAATTTCCGGTTCCATGTTAATGGAATATTAGAAGAATACTTCACTTAAAACAAATACTGGACAAGATATTTAAGAAAAAAAAGATTGCAGCTTTGTTAGTTTTTTTTTAAAGCAATTATCAATTAAGAATCCAACAACATCTGAAGGACAGCCAGCTTGTTACAAGATAAACTTATGAGGCACAGTGAACTGTGATCCTTGAAAACAAGCAGTGACTAATGATACTTGGATAAAGGATTTATGCGTCATACCTTGGAGAGGAGGTGGAGTGTATCTTCTCAAGATTACATTTGATTACATTTGCCATCTTAAATAGAATTCCTTTGGAATAACCATTTTGAAAATACTGATATTCATTGCCTAGTAATGTAATCAATTGTAATTACACTGTAAATATACTGCAAAAATAAGAATACAATATCAATATTCCAGTATTTGAGTGACTGCCACAAAGAAGAGGAGGTTAACGTATTTTCCAAAGCACCAGGAGGCAAGATAAGAAACTGGATATAAACTAATCAAGAAGAGAAGCAACCTGGAATTAAGGAGAAACTTCCCAACAGTGAGGACAATTAACGAGTGGAGCAGCTTGCATTCAGAAATTGTAGGTGCTTCATCACTAGAATTTTTTAAGAAAAGACTGGACAGTCACGTGTCTGAAATGGTTTAGGGCAGCGATGGCGAACCTTTTTTGGCTCGCGTGCCACAAGTGGGGGGAGCGCAGAGGGGTCGTGTGCGGGCGTGCCGCACCCATAATGCAATGCGCGACCCCCAGTGCGCATGCGTGCACAACAGGCGCGACCCCCCATTTTTACATGCTTTTTTCGCGCTCCCCTGGCTCCAGAGGCTTTATAGGAGCCTGGGGAGGGTGAAAAGAGCCTCCCCCCATCCCCCCGGAGGCCCTCCGGAGGGTTCAGGGATCGTCCGGAGGCTTCCCTGAAGCCTTCAGAACGCTCGGAGGGTCGTTTTAAGTGTTTTGAAGGTTTCAGGGACTGTCCAGAGTGACTTCCGGTTTGCTTGGAGGGTTGGGGGGGGCTCCTTACGCCATCCACAGGCTCCTATAAAGCCTCTGGAGCCTGGGGAGGGTGAAAAATGGCTTTTAAAAACGGTGAACTCAGCTGGCCAGCGCGCACATGCGCGCTGGCCAGCTAACAGGGCAGCGCCTCGCATGCCCTGACAAATGGCTCTGCGTGCCACCTGTGGCACATGTGCCATAGGTTCGCCATCACTGGTTTAGGGTCTCCTGCTTGAGCAGGGGGTTAGACTAGAAGACCTCCAAGATCCCTTCCAGCTCTAAATCTGATTGATCTGATTGATTGATCCTAATCATGAATAGGGTGATATCTTCATTCATACATTCAAATGGCAGATTGAATAGATGTTTAAACATTTTTTTCCCAACATTTCTTCTTTTTATAATTTGTAAATTGTATTTTTTTAAAGGCAAGTGCAATAAAAATGGAACTAAGGAAATGTTTGCCACAAAATCTGTGTCCAAAAAGAAGATAGAAAAAGGTGAACTGGGAAAGAATACAGCAGGAGAAACACATGCTTGCTGGTTTGTTGGGTGGCCTGGGGAGTGAGTGAATGTTTGCTGGGGCTGGCCTGGGGAGCATTTGGGGTGGGGTGGGGAGAGAATGCAGTTGGGGAAATATATGCTGGCTGGCTGGGATGGGATGGAGCCACTGGGGTTTCCTGGAGCAGCCCCAGAGTCGCCCTTTCTGGGGTTGTTTGCTGCCCTCAAGACAGAGTAAAAGGAGGCTAAAAGATAAATGGGAGGGCCGAAGACACTAATTGAAGTGCCCATGCAGTTGTACGTTTTGGCTGCCAAGTGCCCAAAATTTGATCAAGCGATCTTAGGGGTGGTACGATGGCCATAGGAAGGATCAAAAGTTTATTTTTCAGTGCTGTCCCTGAACGAATGGTCATAAATTGAGGAGTACTAGCACTAAATCTTTTCTCCCCTCGCCAAATATTTTTTCCACTTTGTCCCTATCTATCCGGTTCGGACCAGTTCACCTGAATCAGTAGTGGAAATCATGGATGGGTCCGCCCCGCCCACCTGCCCCAGCTCTAGGGTGGGCCTCCCCACCCACCCTGGCTCTATGCCATCCTATTTAGGCACGTTTTTGAGGCCAGGTCCATGCTCGGAAGGCGCATGCATGAGCAAAGCGGATGTGCGGAAGGCCGGGTGTGAAGCGAGTGGGCACGTGCGGGGTGAACAAAATGTGAAACCTACTACTGGTACCTATGATATCTTTTTTTTAAAATTTACTCAGAATAACTTTTAAACACAAAATTTAGGTCACATGCTTCCAAGATGAAGAAGGTTTCCATCTGAACTAGAAAGTGTTAGGATCCTTCCTAACACTTTCTAGTTCAGATGGAAACCTTCATTTAAAGGAGATTATTGTAAGTCTGTTTCTCACAAAAGCACTTTAATCATTTTCTAAACTCTTGTGATCCAAAAAGCTGCACTCTTTGAGGAAGAATGGGAAAACAGGAGCCAAGATCAGAGGAAAAGAGTTTTATTTTGAATTGGAAACAATAACAGTTTTTTAAAAAAAAAAACAGAATTACTCTTTGTATAAGGCTAAATTCAGCGGGATTGCACCTAGAGAAGATAATGAGTGTGAAAAACATCCAATTCGCTCAGGTTGGAGTAAATATGAGAATATGCGTGTGTGTATGATTGTATTTGGGGTGTATGTGTGAAAAAGCACAGATACCCAACCGACACTTATCTTTGGCTATAAAAACAAAAATGAAATGAGAAAAAATTGGATCCTTCCAGCTGAATTCCGTAAGCTTCTTACAGTTCAGCCGACTTGTTTACCCTGCCAAGGAGCCAAGGTATTTATTGGTATCATGTCAGAACCATCTGTATATATTATTTTGGCAAAGGTAGAGTGATACAATATGTAACGTTAGGATAATTTTAATAGAGTCATCTTCTTCAGTAGCATTGCTATCATTTTGCAAATTGTTAAAATCTCTTAAACATGACACTTATAACCATAAGAGATGTGTGGGGTATATGCGTGAATAAGTCAAACCCACACATTTCTTCGGCTATGCCTATTTGCTGTGTATGCAAATGTTTACAAAGAACTAGTCCTTGGACTGAAAAAAATATTCACCTAGTTATGTATCCTGAGATCCTTAAACTTCCCTGCTTCTGTCAGTGGCTCCCTTCATCCTTCCTCTCTCTCTCTTTCTCTAAACCCCTGTCTCAGAATATTAATGCAGCGGATAATTGGGTTCAGTTTTGGATTCTCTAGATGGCTTATTGCGGGTGCTAATCCTCACAGAGGCATCTGGGAAAGTGAAAGGTTAGCCGTGGCCTTTGATCTGGATTATGGAATTTGGAAAGCAAAAAAAAAAGACTTCTGCTGTCATGCAAATCATCGTTGTTTGATTCCTAGAATGGGTACTGCTGAATTGGCTTTTTTTTTACCCCCCCAGCTATTGTGTGGGATTGCCATTTTAAAAAAAAACTCTCAGTGTTGGCAGTTGTTGCCCCCATAACATCTGGAGGATATCAGATTGCAGAAGCCTGCCTTGCTGTTTTAAAAATCTACTGTTGTTGCTGCTTAATGGAATGGATAGGACTCTCTCAGTTGTCTGAAATCTAAAAGCACTTTTTGGGGGGGGGGACATATGGAGAAGCAAAGAAGTATTGGACAAAAATAAAGATATGGTTGGACAAGATGATAAAACAACGTGTTGAGTTTAAACCAGAAATATTTTTTTGAGGGGATCTTGCCTGAAACTTATAACGAAGAAAAAATATATTTAATTATTCATGTATTAACAGGTAGAATTGTATTTGCACAATATTGGAAAAGTGAAGAGATTCCTACTGAAGAGAAGAAGATTAGGAAAATATTAAAATGTGCAGAAATGAATAGACCAATGCTAGCAATTAAGGAGAAGGAACAAACTCATTATTACATGATATGGGAGGCATTTTACCAATGATTAGAGAATTAAAAAAGGAAATTGGAAATAAAGGAAGAAGACAACAAGAAGAATAGAAAATACATTAAGATAGAGATAAGAATAATATGGCAACTGATAACATGAGTATGATGAGAATAAACATGTTTAATATTATTGTATTTTTATTAGAACATATGAAGGAAATGGTTACACAAGGTATAATTGTTCAATGTATATTCTTTGTGGAAGGATGTTGCATCAAAATATTTGTACCTAGCTGACACACTGCTTATGGAGAGATGAAATGTTTATATTTTTTAAAATGAAAAATAAATAAAATAAATACATTTTTTTAAAAAAAAACTTTTTTTAAAAAAAAAAGAAATCTAAAAGCGTTCTAGTGGTGGAATGCTTAGTGGTGTTAATTATCCCCCACACACATCCCAGTTTCCTAATCAAAAGATGTAATTCTCTTAGTTTTTGTTTTCTTTAAGAAAAACCGACTGTTTTGCCATTCTGTTCTTTGACTTTTTCTTAGCCAACTGTCTTTAAGACATTTGTTGCCTGCAGCAATGGTGAGAATTTGTTGAAAAACACACTTTTTTGGGGGTGGGGGGTGTAGACAATTGGACCTAAGTCTACCGTGACACAGCTTTAAACTTTATTAAGTCTGTCTTGGACTCTTCTTTCCTCTCCGAAGTTAAATGGAAGAAGGCTTTGGCAGTTGCCCTGCTGTGAGCTTGATTGATGCAGAAAACATCTGAGGGACTTTTGTTTCCCTGCTTGTTCTTCATGAGTGCATAATGTGTGAATACTCAAATAAGGTCAGCCCTTATCCCATGTAATCTAGGCCTGAAAGCAGATCAAGAGTGACAGTCATACCCCATAAGTGAGAACACAAATCATCCTTTGCGGACTTTGGAAAAGTTGTGAGGTGTTCCCTCTCCTCCCCCTTTCTCCTTCCATCTTGGAGACGGGTGGGAGGGGAATGACCCAACTTCTGTCTGAAAAGAAAGAGAATACATGTTTGGAATGCAATACTGCTCATTCAAGGCAGATCTGGGGGGGATGGGAGGAGGGACTTTTTTTTTTTTGTAACTAAGTATTAGTCTTTTCACTGGAAGGTTCAAGGAACGGTTTTGGGTTGTTCCTGGCTAACGACATGGAATACTGCAAATTGGGAATGGAGTGGGGGAAATTCTTTCCCCAGCTGAAGTTGGGGAAAGAAAGTTTTATTGAATTTTCTTTCAGACTAATCGAAAATAAAACAACAACCTTGGGTGGGTTTTTATTGTTGTTTTGGTGAACCAAGGAACAGATTGCTAAGTTTTTGAATATGGACGTTTTGTGATCCTATGTAATGAATCTTGGGTGGGGGAAAAATTATTTCCATTGGACCTGGCCTGATTTTAAAGCAACACCAGGCATGGATAAGGACAGGAAAACTATCCTGATACACCCCGCACCAAGTTGATATATAAAATAGAGTCAGTCAGCTCTTTTTATGTCCTGTTTTAGGACATGGTGATTTGGTCATTGATTGAGATAAAGTGATTTAAATTTGATTTGGGTAAATATTTCTATTTGGAGAAGGCAAAGTTTGAATGCAATTTGTAGCTGGGTTCATCATCATTAGTATTAGTATTAATATGGTTCATTGCAAAGTCAGGCAAACCTTTAGACTGGATTTGGCATTTTTGTCCACCTACCAAGCCCTTCCCAAGCACCTGGGATAGGTAGATGTGTTAAAGGTATTGTTTCAGGATGTAAGCTGTTCTGAGTAAAAACTGCCTTTTGTAATTGACCAGTGGTGATTTTGTTGATGCTACTGGTGTTCAAATGGTGCTCCCGATGTGTCAGGATTGCGTCCAAGGTGCCTATTACTCTTGGTACCACCTTTGCTTGCCTTTGCCACAGTTGTTCTAGTTCTATTTTTAGGTCTTTGTATTTTGTTATCTTCTCCAGTTCTTTCTCTTCTGTTCTGCTGTCTCCAGGCACTGCCACATTCACTATCCAGACTTTTTTTGTCTTTCTTATCGATAACTGTTAAGTCTAGGGTATTATGTGGCAGGTGCTTGTTTTTTTTTATTATTATTATTATTATTATTATTATTATTATTATTATTATTATTATTATTATTATTATTATTATTATTATATCAACAGAATTGTATCACAGCGGCCAGTTGTTTCGCCGGATTTGGCATTAATTACTTGTCGGGCCCCACCCAGGGGCCTAGGACGTCGTAATGTATTTTCGTAATATGTGTGCGGATCCAAGCAGTGCGGCCTTTTGCATTTGATGGTGATTTTGTCCATTTTTAACTGTTTTACATGTAATTCCAGTGCTTTTGGAATAGCACCCAGTGCGCTGATTACCACTGGAATTACCACTGCTGGTTTGTGCCATAATCGTTGAATTTCGATTTTTAAGTCCTGGTATTTCGCGATTTTTTCATATTCCTTCTCAGCGACCCTGCTATCACCTGGTATTGCGATGTCTATGATTGTAACCTTATTTTTCTCAACCAGTGTGATGTCTGGTGTATTATGCGCCAGTATTTTATCTGTTTGTATACGAAAATCCCACAAGATCTTGACCATCTGACCCTCGACGACTTTTTCAGGCTTATGTTCCCACCAGTTTGTTGCTGTTTTAATATTATAATTTTTGCACAAATTCCAGTGGATCATTTGTGCTAATAATAATAATAATAATAATAATAATAATAATAATAATAATAATAATAATAATAATAATAATAATAATAATAATAATAATAATAATAAGCTTTTATTCATTAAACATGAAACTCATCATCATCGTCATCCATTATACAGTCAGTATCCGATATTAGTATATATAGACAGGTAGTGTATTTGGCATTTTTGTTATCAAATTTATGTGCCGCCCTTCTCAACGCTTAAGGTTTATATTACATTATGCCATGGTTTGTGGAAATATACTTTAAAGAAAATGTCACATCTTAAATCAAACCAAAGAAAGCATATGTAAAGGTTCCACTCACACATATGTGCTAGTCGTTCTGGACTCTAGGGGGCAGTACTCATCTCCGTTTTAAAGCCGAAGAGCCAACGCTGTCCGTGGTCATGTTGCCGGCATGACTAAACGCCAAAGAAACGCACGGAACACTTACCTAATAGATGGCTCCTATTTTTCTACTTGCATTTGTTCCTGCTTTTGAACTGCTAAATTGGCAGAAGCTGGGACAAGTAATGGGAGCTCACTCTGTTATGCAGGGATTCGAATCGCCAAACTTTCTGATCAACAAGCTCAGCGTCTTAGCCACTGAGCCACCACGTTCCTTAAAGAAACCATATTAAGACCATCATAGATAAACACTGTGGATGTTTGAATTTTTTTTTTTAAATTAATGGCTAGCCATTTGACAACCACTATCTAGGCTAGTAGATATATACAGGTAGTCCTCAACTTATGATCACAATTGACTACCAAATTTATGTTGCAACTTTGCAACTTTTCTTGCCACGTTAAGTGAATCACTGCAGTTTGTTAAATTAGTAACACGATTGATAAGTGAATCTGGTTTCCCCATTGACTTTGCTTGTCAGAAGGTCGCAAAAGCGGATCACATGACCCCAGGACAGTATAACCGTCATACATAATGTCTAATCATTTTCTTTCCTATTTTACTGGTCCTTCAGGACTGCCCCCCCCCCCAGCATATTTACCCTTTCCTTATATTTCCAATAAAAATAATCATGTGGTGGAAGCTGGGCTGACAGTGATTGGCCTGGTGTCAGGTTAATCCAATGAGATTCTGTAACTCAAAGTGGATTAGAAAATGGGTGCATTTTAATTTAAACATAACCCTGTACCATTCTCTCTCTCTCTCTCTCTCTCTCTCTCTCTCTCTCTGTCTCTCTCTGTCTCTGTCTGTCTCTCTCTCTCTTTCTCTCTCTCTCTGTAACCAACGAAACTGTTTTGTGTGTGAAACAAACTAACATTTAAAAAACAAAACCCAGAACCAATCATTAACCTGTACAGAATTCTTATGATTTACTGGTTTCCATATTAGTGAGAGAACAGTAATATTCAGCTCTTGGTTTATGCCAATTTTAATGCTGTCAGACCTTTCCAATACAAGAAAATACACCAATAATTAGAAATAGGAAGATAGAATTAGATCAGTGACAGGATTGAAAAGCACAGACACAATGTTGATTTTTCATTTATATATACTTTTAAAGACTTTTAATAATAATAATAATAATAATAATAATAATAATAATAATAATAATAATAATAATAATAATAATAATAATAATAATAATAATAATAATTTGAATTTATTAGCCGCTCCCTTTCCAAGTAGGACTCGGGGCGGCGTACAATGGAGCATATAAAACATAGAAGATGTATCAAAACACATAAACGTACATACATACAAAACACACATACACGGAGGAGGTAACAAATTACATCATTTAGACAGTTAAAAATCAGCATTAAAATACCCCAATTGTAGGAAACCCAATATGCAGTTAAAAATTTGACATTTAAAAGACAATTTAAAAAACAGTAGGAGGAATAAGAGAGATTACGATTGCGATTGAGCCAGGCCAGATAATTGAAAGAGGTGGGTCTTCAGCTGTACACGGAAGGAGCGGAGATCGGAAGTAATCCTGATGTCGCGGGGGAGGTCATTCCACAGGGCTGGGCCCATCACAGAGAAGGCTCTGCTCCTGGGTGTCGCCCCCCGGCACTGTTTGGCGGACGGCACCCGGAGAAGTCCCTCTCTGTGTGAGCGAATTGGTCGTAGGGATGTGTGGGGCAGGATGCGATCCTGCATGTAACTAGGCCCTGTGCCATGAAGCGCTTTAAAGATCATAATCAAAACCTTGAAACGCACTCGGTAGACCACAGGAAGCCAGTGCAGCTCGCGCAGGAGAGGTGTTACAGGGGAGTATCTAGTCCTCCCCATAATCACCCGCGCGGCCGCGTTCTGGACCAACTGTAGTCTCCGAGTGCATCTCAAGGGAAGCCCCATGTAGAGAGCATTGCAGTAATCCAGGCGAGACGTCACTAGCGCATGGGTGACTGTGCGTAGGGCATCCCGGTCCAATAAGGGGCGCAATTGGCGCATCAGGCGGACCTGATGGAACGCCCCCCTTGCCACGGCTGTTACATGGTCATCCATGGACAGCCGGGCATCTAGGAGGACGCCCAAATTGCGCACCTGTTCCATGGGGGCTAGTTGGACGCCCCCGATGGCCAGAGATGGAAGCACCTGGTTGAACCGGGAGGCCGGAAGCCACGGCCACTCCGTCTTGGAAGGGTTGAGTTTTAGTCGGTTGCCATCCATCCAGACCCGTACGGCCTCCAGACACCGGGACATCATTTCGACGGCCTCATTGGGGTGGTTCGGGGTGGAAATGTATAGCTGAGTATCATCAGCATACAGATGATATCCCACCCCAAAACCACGGATGATCTCTTTTATTGATGAAATCCTGCCTACAGAATTTAATATTTGTCCTAGCAATATGTAATTGAATAGTGTAATATAGATTATATCAAATGAAAAAATATTCTAAAAACCAAGAAGCCACCTTATCTTGGCATAGTTAAAATAGCTTCACATACTATTTATTTTGAATTGTGCTGCTGTTATTATAGAGGGCCTAAAGTGTTTATTTAGATCAGGGGTGTCCAAACTTGGGAACTTTAAGACTTGTGGACTTCAACTCCCAGAATTCCCCAGCCAGCCATGCTGGCTGGGGAATTCTGGGAGTTGAAGTCCACAAGTCTTAAAGTTCCCAAGTTTGGACATCCCTGATTTAGATGACTTCCTAATTGTCTCAGGACCATGCAAAAAAAAAAAAAAATGAAATAAAATTGGATCCTCCCAATAGAATTCCTTAAGCTTCTTACAGTTCAGCCAACTTGTTTACCCTGCAAAGGAGACAAGGTATTTTATTAGTATTGTGTCAGAACCATCTATATATATTATTTTGGATAAAGGGTGGAGTCATATGTAACATTAGGATAATTTTTATTAGACCCATCTTCTTCAGTAGCATTTCTATCATTTTTCAAATTGTTAAGTATCCTTTAAATACGAAAATTGTAATCATAAGAAATGTTGCCTCCTTAAACTAGATCCTTCCAATATTGTGTCTTAAACTTTAGGTCACTTAAGTTTAACATAATAAGTTACTAAATAAGTTGAAATGTAGGAATAAATGCCTCATATGCTTTTATCCATATGGATGTCTTGCCCCTTTCCTCTTTTTTTTAAAAAAGTATGTCAGTGGTTGATAAAAACCACCTTTTTGCAAACTTTCTACAATGAGGAGTATTTTTGAAAAAAAAAATAGAAGTGGTTTTGAAACAAAGCAGACACACATTCAAGATACATTAAGAACGGTAATAGAATCACTTTTGTGACATGAAAAATGTTGTAAGATAGGACACAGATTTGTGGAAGGTGATTGAGAAAACCGTTTTCTAGTATGTCCAGATAAAATCACACCTCTTCAAAACAAAAAGGATCAACATGAGGAAGTGTATGTATGCAATGTATCACTTTTCCTAGTTTGTTCCAAATTTTTAATTTAAAATTTGCATGACCTTTATAGAAATCAAGCACATGCAGCCTTTCCAGAAAGCTGTTATTGTGTGAATTTTCCTTAGCATGTTTAGATTACATGAGTCCTGATCATATGAACTAAGCTTTGAATAAATGAATAAATGCAATTAATGTTTGCAGAATGCTGTTCCTGGTTTTCTTTAAAATCATATCGTATTCAGTAGTTTATGATTGGCATTTGAATAGAATGGGATGGAATGGAATAGAATAGAATAGAATAACAGAGTTGGAAGGGACCTTGGAGGTCTTCTAGTCCAACCCCCTGCCTAGGCAGGAAACCCTATACCATTTCAGACAGATGGCTATCCAACATCTTCTTAAAGACTTCCAGTGTTGGGGCATTCACAACTTCTGGAGGCAAGGTGTTCCACTGATTAATTGTTCTAATTGCCAGGAAATTTCTCCTCAATTCTAAGTTGCTTCTCTCCTTGATTAGTTTCTACCCATTGCTTCTTCTACCCTCAGGTGCCTTGGAGAATAGTTTGACTCCCTCTTCTTTTTAGCAACCCCTGAGATATTGGAACACTGCTAGCATGTCGCCCTAATGACATATTCAAGGTTTGAAGCAGATCATAGCTTACCATAATATCCTATATCATAATGCAGGATTGATTGGTTTTTTAAACCAAATTTATATAATTTAATTTTTTATGCCCTAAGTTCTCAGTATGTGCAATAGGATACAACTAAGTGTTAATATAGTATTCTATAACTAGGTGAACAGATATGACATATACAATTCACTGAGTTCTTTCTACTATATGGAATTTTCCTGAAACCACTGAAGACATATTGGCAGAAGTCTAGTTTAGAATAAAATATACACATAAAGATAAATGTTTCCTCTGTCTAGTCATGTCCAACTCTAGGGCTGGTGCTCATCTCCATTCCTTAGCTGATGGAGCCAGCATTGTCCAAAGACATTTCCGTGGCCACCATGACCAGCATGACTATAAGGCAAAGCTACACAGAACCCTGTTACTTTCCCACCAAAGTGGTACCTATTTATATACTTACATTTGCATACTTTCAAACTACAGTAGAATGCTTGCGACCACCACCAAATCAGGTTCCAACCAAAAAATTCACAACATTTTTGAATCTGGTCATGAACACATACTTGGAGTGATCAAACATGGCCGCGGCTGATTTCCCCTTCCGCGCCATTTTTTTTGTAAGCGACAAACAACAGTGACCTTCTGTAGCCGCTGTATTACTTTTGGTTAGGTTTGGGTCACGGCCAAATTGGGTTGTGACCAAAGTTATGGAATTATGGTTGTGATCAGAGGTTCTACTGTACTAGGTGGCCAGGAGCTGGGACAAGTAATGGGAGCTCATCCTGTTGTTTAGTGCTCAGGTCTCAAATCCGGGCTGTTAGCTTTCCAATTGACAAGCTTAGCGTCTTTAACTGCTAACTGTGCCCCCTAGTTTAGTATGAAATATAGTATGAGCAAAACAACTTCAGTGCTTTTAAATTGAAGTTTTTAAACCAGTTTAAATGCTGGGCAGAACTTCCTTAAAGGGACGATCTTCCTTTCACAACAAGCTTGAAAAAGATCTGTTGTTTTTCCCAAAATTGAACAGAAAGATGTACAGGCAGTCTTCAGTTCAAGCCATTCCATTAGTGACCATTTGAAGTTATAATAGTATGGGGAAAAGTAACTTATGGGCGATTCTCACTCATTGCAATACCCATGGTCATGTGATCAAAACCTGCTAGGCAACCAGCATGTATTCATGAAGGTTTGAGAATCCCAGGGTCATGTGATTGCTATTTGCCACCCTCCCTCCCAGTCAACAAGCAAAGTCAATGGGGGAAAGTCAACCCCCTTAACAACTGCAGCGATTCACATAAAAAACAACCTTGTAAAATTGAGCACAACTCTCTTAAGAATTGCCTTGCTTAGCAATTGCAATTCTAGTCCCAGTTATGTCATAAGTCAAGGACTATCTGTACTTTCCCAAAATTATATTTAAATAGTTTATAGATGTCAAATCTGCAGAATGGTGGGGTTTTTTTTTTTTTTTGGGTAAGAGAATTGGTGAAACATGAATGCTTTTATAGGATTGAACTGAAGTTTGAAACAAGTTCGGACCACCTTAACCACTGTAGAGACTATGTGCTAAATTCCAAGTTACTTTTTTATGTTTCATTTTTTTTTACAAGCAGTAAAATAGTAAGGTGGTTTTTTTCCCCTTGTAATCCTTGACTGAAGCAGCTCATGCCTCTCTGGCAATGCTCTCCATAGAAATAGAGGAGAGCGTTTGTATTTTGACATAGTCCAGCAGAAGAACACTAAACTAATTACCCCAAAGGTGCTTTTTTCAAGAGGCAACTGGACTTTTTGGTTTTTCTTTGAAGACTTTTTGCTTCTCATCCATTCTTCAGAGTTGAAGAAGAACCATGACCTGGATGACTGAGAATCTCCATAGACACTAAACTAATTACGCTCACTAAACCAATGGACCTAGCTGAAAGATACAATTTAATTTATTTATTAGTTATAACTCTTTTCTACAAGGACTCAAAGTCGACTAATAAGGAGAATTCTTTCTTGTTATCCCCCATAGCAGCCACCCTGTACATGGACATGTCTGCAGGGGTGGGGGTGTCACGGGTGTTTGAGGGACGGAAAGTGACAAAAACAGCAATGGTGCGATGCCACCTGTACAAAAGGGTACGAGCTTGTATTGGGATGGACCTTGAATTTCTGTCATTGAGAGAAAAGCATTTGATCCTATAGATCAGGGGTATCAAACTTGATTAAATTGAAGGCCGCATCAGGGTTGTGTTTGACCTTGGGCTGGGGTGGGTGTGGGTGTGGTGGGCGTGGCCAGCTCGACGTCATTTGTGGCGGGGGCACCTGTCGCGGCCTGAGTGCTCAGCCAGCGAAAACGGGCTTCCGAGCTCTGTTTTCAGCTATGATGGCCTCTTGCAACTCTCTGTCAACTAAAATGGATCTTGGAAGGGCTGCGTGCAGCCCTCCCAAACTCTGTCTTCTCTAGCAGAAGCAGAGAAGTCTTTTGCTGTTCCCAGGGTGGCCCTGCAGGCCACATCTAAGCACCCTACTGAGTGGATCCGGGCCCGGGCCCTTGAGTTTGACACCCCTGCTATAGATGTTTATGCATATAAGCTTTGTTGGGGTGAACAAGAGAGGGGGACTGGCCTTTGAGTATCCATGGATGATAAGGGTGGATTTGAATCTGGATCTTTCCATCCTATCCAATACTTTAACTACGGATCCCTTTACCAAATGATAAACTCCCATTGATAGAATGCAATTTGCTTCTAAGTAAACATGTAGAGTGTTTTGTGATGGGACTGGGTTACTTACCTAGGAGAGAACAGCCTGTTTTACCCAAGGGGGCTTCTCGCTGGCCTAGAGACTTATAAAGAATAGTGTAAGTAAGATTTGATTTATTTCTCATCGTTCCTTTGGGGGGGGGGCTGTCAGAAAAGGGCAGTTGCCAGTGTAATACATTCTGTGAAACAATATTTTTTTTTAAAAAAAACCAGTTAACATTTGTGGAGGTGGATACAATAGAGTTATTTTTGTTTCTGGATAATCCCTGGCAGAATTCTATATCTTGTTAGAAACTATGTGTTAGATTTTTGAAGCAACATGGCTTTGTTTTGTGAAAATGAGTGTGAAATTGACAAGGGAGCTGAGATTCTTTCTCATTCGGTCTGAGTTTCTCTCTCTCTCTCTCTCTCTCCTGATTTGCTGCAACTTCTAAGTTTACATGAATTCCCTGTGTGGGCAGCAATCAGTCCATGCTCCTGTCTCAGGAATCCAGTCCTGCTTGGAGTCCTGCTGCCCTTTTGTTGTCCTTCCTGCAAGGGTGATCAGTTGAGGACTATGTGGTGACAGAACCAGTTTGTAACAGGCTTGTCTTTCAACTTCTCTTCTTTAGGCTCTGCTGCCACAACTCATCTGAACTGCGGAGAGGCAGGAGCAGTGCGAGAGCTCTCTGCGAACTAAGCAAGGGGGATAAAAAAGAAGAGAACTACAAGCTGCTGCCGCTATTGCTTCTGCTGCAATGAACTGGCTGGATGAACCGAATTGGCAACTTCATATTTCCTTCCTTGTGCTGCTCTCCATTCACACGAAGGGTAAGAAGATGAAATGCTGTGCAAATGTATCTCTGAGAGGATGCTGAACATCTTGCACTAAAAAGTGCAACTTAGGCAGAATCTTTGAGCTTCTTGGGTTATTATTATTATTTTAAAAGAAAGATTTGTGTTCAAGGTTCCACAAGGTTTATAGCGTTGCGCCTGGAAAGGCTTAATTTAGAAATAGATGGATGTTATAACTTGCCAGGCCTCTCCTTTGTTTTTCTGCCTTTTAAAAATATTGCTGTGTGGTTCTTTGAATAATATTTCAAATTGAAGGATGTGGTGCTGCAGAGAGCCCTTTTAAAATCAGTAGCAAGTGCTGCTTAATGTTGCCATTTCAAAAGAGCTATTGGAAAGAATTAAAGAGGCAGTATTAAGAGATTTGGGCTCTTAGCATTTTTAAGGTACAGTAGCTAATTAATGCAAACGACACTTGAGGAACAGCAAACTTTTGAAAATGACTGAAAATGAAGAAAGAAAATTGAATGATCTCTTCTGGGATCAAATGTTTGATGTGCTTCAAAAATCTAGAAACAGATACTGTATAACAGAAGAAAGAAAACTGATTGATTTAAATAAATTATATTAGCAATTAGTACATTTCCATGAAGTCAGTTGCATACATAGCTGTGGAAGTACTCTGGTCAAATATAGATCCTTTCTATTAATTTGAACAATATTGTTCAGCTAAACTTAACTGGGAGTTGAGAAATTAATTTTCAAAGCTTTACGTAACTTACAATGGTATACATTCTTTTGACCTATTGAAATCAATTAATTTGAACATATGCAGCTGTCACAGTTGTCTGGTAACAAACCAGGGTCTTAAATATATCACTTTGGATTATGAAGGCTTACCTTACATGCTCTTTGAGTATACATTGTCTGTATTTACACACAATCTTGAAATATGGTGACATAGTTCTTATATTTTACTTGTAGCATTATCTGGCTGGTATCCAACACAAGGAGAAAGAATTTTGTATACTCACATAGATAAAACAATCCAAGGAATTGCTTATGGAAGATGAATTCAGTTTTCATAAATTAGTTCTTTTTGTCCATTCTTGGTCCTCTACCCCAGTGTTTCTCCATGTTTGTTTTTTTACCTGTGTCCCCCTTCTTACTTTCTTTTTTCTCCTGTGCCCCCTCCCCCAATGTGTAGGTCCCATTCCGGTAAAAAAGATCAGCATTTACACACTTAATGTAATGTATTACTGAGTAATGTGAGCCTTGGGACAGTAACGGCTGTGCATTCTGGTTTCAACAAAGTGATATTTGCAGTATAATACATTTTAATGCTTGGTGGTCCCCATGGCACATGCCATGCCTTCCCTTTACATGCTTTTCACTTGTGTCCCCCTTGAAATATTCTTGTTTTCCCACGTTATTGAGGAAGTTCAAGGGTGACTTTTGAAGAATTAAAGACTTAAACAGATTTTGGATAGTTTATATTCCATTCCCAGATGGCATGCAGCTCTTCCCACCTTAAAATGCAGATTCTTAATGGTTTGGCTGATTCTCAAGGGAAATAGATCTGTACTGAGATACGAACATCTGTAAGGGTGTGGAGAGATTTATGCAGGAAACCTGCAGTGAACTGCTGAAAGACTAATACTGACAATGTTTCCATCCAAAGGAACTTAATATTGTTTTTTGATTAGAATATTAAAAATGGGAAACATGAGCAAAACTAAAAGAAATATGAATACAGAATCTGAACTAAAAATGGTTTCTTTCTTTTCCTTTTCCTGAATCTGTGCAAAAAGCATATATACAGACTTTACTTTCATCTCTACTTCAATTATTAATATTATCCAGGTATTTTACAGGGAAGTAAGGCTATGGAATTCATCATATCCATTATTCAGATTCTCCAGAGAGCAGAGCACTTCTACATTTCTTATATGGAAATAATAATTTCTGGTTTTAAAAAAATAAAAGCAGGAAGATTGTTCTCTTTCAGCGTTTAGTCAAATGATATTTTATGCCATGTAGAAATATGACACTTGGTACTTACAAAGCCCAAATTATTATTTTTCAGAAAAATCTTACTTAGAAAAATATACTTATTTGTATATCTCATCCTAGAACAGGAGATGGTTTTGCATCTCAAAATGGATGATCTTGGTTATCTCCAACAAGTTTAAAAATCACTTGGTGTAGACATTGCCCAAGGCCAAACTAAACAAGAAACTAAATGTATATGGATTTTCCTTGAAATCAGATAGAGTGGAAATGGGGATGGACTATCGGTGTTTGTCCTTCATAGGATTTTCCTAACTGAAATGGATATCTCTGAGCTTCTGTTGGGTCTCATTAGAGAAAATATGTATAGTTGTAACTTTTCCGTAACAAATCAAGTAATAATTTGGTTGAGTTTTAATTATATTGGGAAAATAAAGGAGGAGAGAAGAGCTTAATAGATTCTAATCCAGTTATGATTTAGCCATCTTCCTGAACCTACAATGTTTGGGAGATCTACTAATATATCTCCAGCATCTTAGTAGTTTAGCAAAAGACCGCCATTGTAGAATGAAGAATTTTCTTTCTAAAGGTTCTATTTCTTTTATTTATAAGTGAAGAATAAGGAAACCACCCATGTATATTGTAGTTAAAATAAGAGGTATTTGAATAAAGCAAAGATATGGTAGCTTAGTTTCAGTTTATGTCATCATGAGAATTTGCCTTACTCAAAAGCTGCTTTGTTTTTTTTAATTTCCCTATCATTTTCAGTACAAATTCTGAAGAAAAAGCTTTGAAAATTCTTGAATCATTTAGAACACTAATCAATAATAGTTCTAAATTCGGAGATGAGCTTCACGAATACAGAAGAATGGGGTTATGCCCCAAATTAGTAGACATAATTTGTAGTTAGAATTTATTTATTTGAATCCTATATGTATTATTTTTACAAATAATAAAAAGTGGCAAACATACCAACATACTTTCCTTTTATTTTCCTCACAACAACAGCCCTGCAAGGTGGGATTGGGCTAAAAGGGAATGACTGGCCCAAAGTCACCCAGCTGGTTTTCATGGCTGGTTCATGATCTTCTGCTTTCTAGCCAGGCGACTTAACCACTAGACAAAATTGTCTCTCAGTTAGGCACACAGCTATTTTTCAAGCACTCATTAATTCACAAAAATAATTTATGACGAGGAACTTACAAGTAGATACAAGTTAGTGTCTTTAGGCATGAAAATATCCCTAAATTTCAGATTATGAAGTCAGAATTGAGTTTTAAAAACTTGGAAAAGACTCTGAGAATATAACAATCAGCTTGTGGATAAGCTGTTTAGTTCATTTGGGCTGTTGAAAACATAGTCATATAACTTAACCAGTTTCTTCCCCCTCTCTTTGAAGTCAAGTTGAAGAAGTGTTAAGAGACAGGTTACTGCTTCAATACTTTTTAAGCTACGTGCAAACTAACTTCTGAAGTGAATTTCGGAGGGAGTGATTAGTAGCACTCTCTTTTGGATTTGTTTTGTTGTTCACAGTTGCTGCACTTTATCTCACTTTTTCCTGTTTACCCAGATGCTTTTCTACAAAGCAAAGACAGTTTGGTTTGATGCTAATAAAGGGGTCGCAGAGTTTACACAACACATCTATTTTAGCCATCTTTAAAATCACTCCAAAACACAACTAAAAGTACAGATGGTAATTATTTTTAAATATGTATTTATAAGGAAAACCTGTAAAACCCTGTAAAATTAAATTAGTACATATTGTAAGGTAGGAAGGAAAAAACAAACTTAAATCGATTAAGATTGTTGGTATAAGGGTCAAAATGGATTTGCCAAGTGATTGAGGTGTTTTATCTATTCCTTATGGGGACTTTAAAATATCTAAAATATTGGGTTCTTCTCCCACTCAATTTTAGAAGGCATCTGTTATCATACCATTTAAACCTGATTTAGCCCTTTACCAAGGGAAGCTGCTCATCTCTGTTTAGGAGCAACCATAAATTATTCTGAATATCTCCATGACAAGAGTTAGACTTTTACAATGGTTCTAAAACACTCTCTCTGCTCATCCGTTACATACAATTACATAATTTAATTCATCTACTTAAATAACTATTCAAGCAAAATATGACTCTTAATTTTGTCCAAGTAAACTCAGTGGACATAGAGGAAAATAAAATTTGCCCTGATTTGGATTATGAAAATCCTATTCTCGGGTGTGTTTTGGGATGGGGGGATCAGTTAAAACAACCAGTGTCTTATAGCTGCTTCTTCCTTAAATTTACTATTCCTAAATAATTCTAAGAGGGACACGGTGGCTCAATGGCTAAGACGCTAAGCTTGTCGATCAGAAAAGTTGGCAGTTCGGCGGTTCGAATCCCTAGTGCCGCGTAATGGAGTGAGCTCCCATTACTTGGCCCAACTTCTACAAACCTAGCAGTTCGAAAGCATGTAAAAATACAAGTAGAAAAATAGGAATCACCTTTGGTGAGAAGGTAACAGCGTTCCATGCGCCTTCAGCATTTAGTGATGCTGGCCACATGATGACGGAGATGTCTTTGGAAAGCGCTGGCTCTTCGGCTTTGAAACAGAGATGAGCACTGCCCCTTAGAGTCGGGAACGACTAGCACATATGTGCAAGGGGAACCTTTACCTTTACCTAAGTAATTATATTCGTAAATGTAAAAAAAATAACTCTGCAAACTAAACACATGCTTTTTATTTAATAACTTGAAAGATAATTCCCTATATTGTGATTGTCCAAATTCATTGGAACTGCTAGTGTAACATTTTGGGAAGTGTAACTCAAATATTACCAAGACTACTAAATTTGGGAAAGCGATCTGAAACACTGGGCTATATCATGAGAAAAAAAATCAGGTTGGAACAATATTCAGAGTTCCATGAATTATGCTTTAGGGATTCAGAATATAGTATTTGGTATATTAAATTAAAATGTCCCCTTTTTACACCCAAATTGGGAATCTCTTGTTTAATAGTAGTTAACAAACTGGGATAGTAAAAATATGTCACTTGGGTTTGCTAATTAATCTGACTTATTATCCTGGTATGAACCCAGAGTTCCCTTATTTATCCACAAGGACTCCTTCCTTAATACAAATTGAACTAATAATCCTTGGCAAAATTCATTTAGCAAAAAACAGGAGAGTCTAAATAGGAATGTTTTGGTTTACTACTCATTGTGGTTCAGTTACTCATGATACTGTAAGTTTCAAACAGTGGCCAAAATCATGCTAATAATTTGTTGCTTTGTGGCACATTGTTGAATAGTACTTCATTTAGCATAAAATGATCCTAGATATCAAATTGCAAATGTAGTGGAAATCTCATTAGTTGGGACAGACAGGTTATCCTGAAAAGGGCATTTTGAATATTTAGAACTGGTAAATTATCTTGGAAAGATAATGGGTATGCTCTATTAATTTAAAAACTAATTCCCCAAAGTATAATATGAAATTTATTCCATAGCACTTCTGGTTTTATTCTCAGCTATACATTCAGTAAATATAGCAGTTTTATTGCTCAGCATAGGCGTGTGATGGCTCACCGGTTAAGAAGCTGTGGGGTTGTTGGCTGGAAAGCTGGCAGTTCAGGTTCGAGACCCGAGTGCCACAGGACAGGGTGAACTCCTGCCAACCTAGCAGTTTGAAAGCATGCAATTTCGAGTAGATAAATAGGTACCACTTTTGGTGGGACGGTAACAATGCTCCATGACATCATGCTGGCCACATGACTGCAGAAATGTCTTTGCACAGCACTGGGTCAATGGCCTTAAAATGGAGATGAGCATCACTCCCTATTGTTGGCAATGACTAGCAGAGTAAAATTCTCAGGGACTCCTTCACCTCCTCCTTCTGATAAATCTTCCCAAATGTACCTATCATCCCTTGTAGAAATTTCCAAAAACTTGTTATTGTTTTACATTGCCTTTCCCTTTTTGCTGTGAAAAGGATGTAGTATTCCAAGACAACTTCCTAATTAGGGTGTGCTTTTTTACATTTTGACATAGGTCAGAGCTATTAATATTTTATAATAAGTATGTTTATTTTACAGCATGCTGCCCATAACTGGATAGTATACAAAAATAAAGGTAACAGGTCCCTAAATGCAAATCTATAATCTAATATTCCAGGCTCCCTCATTTTAACTGTCTGGCAACGTTTGACAAAGTTTATTACTATATTTTT
This sequence comes from Natrix helvetica, assembly GCF_964273705.1. Classification (NCBI taxonomy): domain Eukaryota; kingdom Metazoa; phylum Chordata; class Lepidosauria; order Squamata; family Natricidae; genus Natrix; species Natrix helvetica. The sequence goes on from NC_138558.1 coordinate 18,416,139, forward strand.
ATAATCACTTCTAAAGAATTGTATTAAGTGGATACTTTAAACTGATTTATTTAGAGTTAAATGGAAGCTGGTCTCTCATTATATTATCTAAAAAGCTTATCTTCCTTTCTCGGTTGTGGTGTTCCGCAACACTCCAATAAATATGTTGTTTTGTGTAAGATTGATGTCATGCTGGTGTATTACTTGAAAAGAATGTAAATTATCCTAAAACCGCAAACATTTGACTTTCTCGGGGCAGAGGAAGCTAACACTTTAGTTGGTCCTTCTAGTCTTTGGCAGAGGCTGCATATCCTGTAGAGAAAATATTTAGAAGGTTAAAGCTGTGATATGTTTTGCATATCTCAACTCAAGGAGATAATAATCCGAGGCGTTCTAGGGTCAGCGGAACAGGAGAAAATCAGAAGCGCTCCAAGGGCAAGATTCAAGGTAGCGTAACTACAGTCAGATATCTCTCCACTCATTGTTTTCCCTGAACTTTGTTTCTCCAAGCTGTACATTTAGTGCCATGTAGATTCCTGAGAGAGCACATCATTGGGGAGGAAAGAAATCAGTATCTTGTGTACTATCCTTTTTTCTTTTTTGCTCACCTGTATATCTTAGCCGGCTTTTATCCTCAAATCACTCTTCTACATTGGTTAAAAAGGCTATTACTTGAAGGTAATTAGAACCAGTACTGACCTCCGCTCCTTCCGACAGAAACTGAAGACACACCTGTTCCGACTGGCTGGTTTGGCATAATTTATAACGTCTACCTCCTGGCATACACATTCTTACTGGTTTTTAGAGGGATAGTGTTTTAAATTTAATCTAATATTTTAAACTTTTGTATTGATTTATTTATTAGCTGTACAGTTTGGCATATTTTATCCTCCTCTCATACATGTATTTATGTAGTTATTTCTATGTTTTAATCTGTTGTATTTTAATACGGACTGTACACCGCCCCGAGTCCCTTTCGGGAGAGGGGGCGGTATATAAACGCTAATAAATAATAATAAATAATAATAATAAAGGTGTTTCTCGTGGCCACTGTGATGTAGCTCAGTTCTGAAAAAGTACGGTATGAGATACAGATACCATGTTTCCCCGAAAATACGACCTGTCCTGAAAGCAAGTAAGTCTTAACTTGATTTTTTACACCTGTGCCCAATATAAGCCTTCCCCTCCCCCAAAATAAGCCCTAATTAAGACCCCACACACTCCAGGGTGCACGGGTAAAAATTAATCTAAGGTGGGGATGGGGGAGTGAAGCTGCCCTACTGCCCTGTATCCCCTAAATTAAGTCCTCCCCAGATAAAAAGGCCCATCGGGCTTTTGTGCACATGCGCTAAAATAAGCCCTCCCTGAAAATAAGCCTACCCCAAAATATTGCAACATAGCAGCAGTCATGAGGTGACCATGCTTGCCACCTCAAAAATAATAAGACTTCCCCGAAAATAAGGCCAAGTGCTTATTTCAGGGGTCAAAAGAAAATGAGACCCTGTCTTATTTTCGGGGAAACACGGTACTTACCTTAGTTGCAGCCACGCCTCACACATCCCGACACCTGCTTTGCCGGCCCATTTTTTCTGCAGCTGGTAAGGCTTCCCTGAAGGGCTTGATCCAGAGTTCTGTTATCTGCTACAGAGGCCTTCAGGAAAGTCTTGCGGGCCTTGCTGGCCACAGAGGTTCCTGAAGATCTCTGACAGTGAAAAGGAGGCTGGGAGCAACACATGCAAATGAGGTGAATCAGTGGACAGCATTCCCTCCCCCCCCCTCCAAAATAAGAAGTGGTGCATGACAAAATGTTTTAACATAGGGTGTTATTTTAGGGGAAACATGGGTAGTCCTGGATTTATGACCCACTTGGGCCTGCAATTTCGATTGCCAAATGTTATCATTAAGCAAATCATCATTGACTCAATTTTACAACCATTTTTATTACAGTTGTTAAGCAAATTACATGGTCATTAAGCAAACACAGCTTGTTGGATGTTAGTTGGACAGTTGCAATTTGCGATTGTGTCACTGCAGGATTCTGCAATCGTCGTAAATGTGACTCACTTGCCAAGCACCTAAATCACTATCGTGTGACCACAGGGGTGGTGCAGTGGTCATAAGTTGGAGAATGGGTTGTAAGTTGCATTTTTTTAGAGCCATTGTAAATTTAAACGGTTCGTAAATTAATGGTTGTAAATCAAGGATTGCCTATAATATCATTTTAGTGCCTTTGGCGAATATATTTGAGAATGTTAGAAGAATAGAATGTTCCAGTCTTCGATTCTTATCAAATTGATTACTTCTTTTGAACAAACAAGCAATGCACATTGCAGAGAACAAGAACATTGTTAATCTGTTTTTTAAAAAATAATTTGTAAAAAAAAAGCTTTAGAAAACCTCCTTGTCCTTTGTATTTCTGAAGTTTGGGGAACTCAGAGTGAAGCTGAAATGTAACAGTGTAGTTTTGAGGCATTTATGTAGCCCAGACATGTCAAACACATGGCCCACGGGCCAGATGTGGGCCACGGTAGGTCCAGAGTTATCCTGTGGGGCGATCCTAGAGATGGCGAGCGACTGGCCCATGCGGCCCCAGTCTACCCTGGCCACGCCCACCAAGTTGGCCGTGACAACTCACCGTGGCCAATGTGCTGCCATAGCCAGCTTGCCACAGGACAAGAGTTACACTAATATTAAAGAACTAGTAGAATAGAGTAATTAAAGAAAGGATGCAAAAGGAGGGACAGAACGAAAAGTGAATGGCAGAAATTAAAATGTTTTTTGAATTTATTTTAAATAATTAAATAGAATTATTAAATTGTTCTGCAGTGAGTTGTCCCACGGTGAGTTAGTCTTGGCAAGTTGCCTTGCAGCGAGTTGGCCATGGTGAGTTGGCCATGGCAAGTCAGCCATGCAGAGTTAGCTGCAGCGAGTTTGGCTGTGGCAATTTGTTCTATACCAATAGGGTTGGGCCAGGGGTGGGATTCAGATGGTACGGACCAGTTCAGGCAAACCGGTAGTTCCAGTGAGCATTTGGCCCCGCCTACCCGCCCCTGCACTTTCCTGTCCTATATTTCCCTGTTTTTTTTAGCTCAGCTGATTCACGCAGCACAGCAGATTGCCGTGCATCAGCTGTTTTACTCACAAGCACTGACATAGAAGGTAAGTTATGAAGCTTAAAAAGGTCATTTTTTGAATGCTGTGCACACGCACTCACCGAACTGGTTGTTAAACAGGTTGCATCCCACCACTGGTTGGGGCCATCTGAATCTGGAGCGGTAGGGAAATGAGGTTGCCCAGGGCAGGTCCAGTATGGCACAGTTTAAGAGATGGGTGCTGGAACATTTCTGGTGTGATGAGCAGAGACAATCGAAGATGGGTGGTTTCAGAAGTAACATGTTGCATGCTGGGTTTTATAGTTAACAACAAACACTTTGAATTATACTTGAAGGCCTATTGGAAGCTAACCAGCTTGTGGGTCACAGATGATACATCAGTGCACCGTGGAGCCCTCAAAATTGCCCATTCTGCTACATTTTGGATCAGTTGTAGCTTCAGTGCTCTTTAAGAAGATTATTTAAGATTAAGAAGAGTAAAATTGCTTTGGCAGTTAGGTTTTCAAATTGTTTGATAAAATTCTATAATGCATAAACTTAGAGCATCAGGCCAGATTTTGAACAAAAATGAATATCGAGCAAAAGGTAATCCATTATAACTCAGTACATTTCAATGCAGAAAAAGTAGCTTCCCCTTTCTGTGCAAGCTTAAACTCACTCTTCCCGCGTAATTACTTTTTCTGTGTATCTCCTTCTTCTGCCTCATTTAGCCTACCCAAACCATGTATTGCACAAACCTCTAATATTTTAGCCAAGCCAACTGGGATTTGTTTATTTAGGTTTACTCTGAGCCAATGTCTGTTTCTTGCTAGTAAAACTGCTGTCATTTGTTTTTGGGGTGACTTTGAAATACTTCTGTAAAGCAAAGCAAAACACATAGTCAAACTGAGATGTAGCTGGAAATTCCTATAATTTGACATAATCCAACCTGAATTCTAACTTCATGTTTTATGGCCAATAATGTTTTGGTTATTTATCTGATAACTAGCATGAGCTTTGAAAATGGTATTTTACAGAATGCCATTTGTGATGTTCATCAGAGGTGGTATTCAGCAGGTTCTGACCAGTTCTGGAAAACCGGTAGCGGAAATTTTGAGTAGTTCGGACAACCGGTAAATACCACCTCTGACTGGCCCCGCCCCATCTATTCTCTGCTCGCGAGTCCCAGCTGATTGGGAGGAAATGGGGTTATTTTGCAGTTACCTTCCCCTCGAGTGAAAGCTTAAATTCCCTTTTCCACAAAGACTTAAGATATTTCCCACCGACAGCTTGGGCAAACCTGGAGCTACTCGGCTTCTATTTCATGCTTTGATGCTTGAAATTGTCTAAGCATTTATTACTGCACAAATTGTGTACTTTATGATCTTTCTCAGACAACACTGAAGCTACAGCCCAGCTTTCACAGCCTAGGATGAATCAAGAAACATCTATAGGAGTATAACATTTTCATTCATTCATTCATGATTATTACATTGATAATTTCTGTCCACTTTCAGACATAGCTGTGGAAGTTATCTGGGAGAAAATAGATTGACCTGAATCTGAACAACTTAACCTTTAAAATTATTTTAACCATAACTTTATTAGTAGCAGGATGTTACATTCTGTTTTGCAACACTAATAACTTCAAATGCAACAATGTAAGTGGAAAATAATACGTGTATAAAAAGCTATTTTGTCCTTTTGTTACTCTGCTTAATTCGTTTGTTTGACTTTTTCCATTTTATAGTAATGTTAAAATAGGTAGTTTACATGCATAGCTTCCCTCCTAATTTGTAAAACTCCAGGAAGCATTTTCTTCCTCTTTGTTATTAAGGTTTCTTTCTGCCTATCAGATATTTAAGCTGAATTCTAATATCGCAATATTAATTCTATCCCATTTAATAACATAAGTATAATTAGTTCCATTTTTCTATGAGAATTATACACTTGTGCACATTGACACATTGTTTTAAAAATGAAATCTTTTGCCCTAGAGCTTGCAAATTTCCTTTCCAGCTCTGTGCTTTAACTTCTAGTGGCTGCATATGTCTTAGCTGCAGCTTTTGAATGAATATGCACTTTGGCTTTGTGGTTGAGCTTTTAAGTCCCCTGTTCGATAAGTGAAGGGCTTTAAAGAGCTAATTAAAGATGTGGTACAGTTGCTATATAACATTTTGTCTTTACAAGGCTGTTAAGTGAAAATGACAAGATTTACCTTTCACTCCTAGTATCTTGGATAGAAGGGTGAGCATACTGAAAAACAGTCACTGTGGTTTTGAATGTTTTGCTAAGTGGTGCAGCAGAAAAGGGAAAAAATTGAAGGGTAAAATGCTCACTGCAGTTGCCTTACTAATTGGTCAACAAACAATTTGCATCCTCAATATTATTTGGCTGCTATTTCTTATTTCTCAAGATTCCTATAGCAGTGATGTACACGCGTCGGGGTTGCGCTCTGGAAAAGCTGAACTTCTAGCCAGTATGCACACCTGACAATCAGCTGGCTGGTGTGCATGCACATACTGGTTTTTTGCACTGCCGGACACACAAATGACAGCTAATCATCGCGCGCGCATGCATGCCAGAAGACAAACAGCTGTGCTTGCTGGGCGACATGGCTTTGTATGCCACTTTGGTTCACCATCATGGTCTTATAGGATATAGTCATTCTGAAATTTGGGGGGGGGGGGTTGAGTTTGAAGGGATCTATCATAATCACCAAAAGTTTTTCAGGAAGCAAAACTCTTGGGGAAAAAATCTTTTTCATTGTTGTACATGAGATATCTTCTTACACTTTTGGTCAACAGCTGAGTCCTATATAGGACTGCTTCAATTTTTAATATGTGCATTAAGTCCTCATGTTTTGGTCGAACTGCTTGGGTCCGCATTAAAGAAAGGTGATTTCATTTCATTCAGTTAAATATCATTGCAGTTAAAAAAGGGTCACCACAAATTTAAATATAATTAACCCCATGCAATTGATTTTCTACATCAGTAATTAGGGGTTGTCCTTGAAATTTCTACAGGGCTTCTGATGACCAAATCAAAAGCTTTTTTATGATTTCTTTATTTGTCAACAAGTACAAGGAAACAAGTAAAGATCTGGCAAAGGTTTTGTATGACCTAGTTAGCAGCATAGTGTTACCAGAGAGACAACTATGTAAAATAAGATTGATAACTCTGATTGCCTTTTTGGCAATGTTGTTAAAGTGAGCTCTGGGGCTTTAGGTCTTTTGAAATGAGTTCTCCTAGGTCTGTGGTGGCGAACCTATGGCACGTATGCCACAGCTGGCACACAGAGCCCTCACTGCAGTCACATGAACTGTCACCCCACCCCAGCTCAGCTACACCACGTAAGCGCATGTGTCTCCTTCCGGCCAGCTGATTTTCGGGTCTCTGCCATGCATGCGTAGGGAGTAGGCCACATATGGGAGACATGGGCACATGCATGGGGTGGGGGGAGCACACATGCTGGGGGAGCGCAGGGGGTGCGGCATTCCCCCTCCCCCCCGGTAGGCCCATTTTCGTTCCCAGGAAGCTGCAGGGAGGCCTGTTAGGCCCAAAACAGGGCATGGGGGCGTGTCACCCGTGCATGCATGGGGGATGTGGGGCATTGTGCGTGCATTGCATTATGGGCACCACTTTCGGCACGCAACAACAATCCATCACTGTCCATCACTGTCCTAGGTGTTTGACAAGGTGTATGGCTCATCTTTTAGATCATTTCCGCCCAGCTTGTATTTGATGTTCTGATTTTTATTGCCAATGTGTAGGACTGAGCATTTGTTAGCAGAGATTTTGAGTTGCCAATTGTTTGACCATTCAGATACATAACTCTAGGTCATTTTGTAGAGTAGTATAATTGCCTGTGGTGTTAAATAGTTTTACATCGTCGGCAAAGAGGACACAGCTGCTTATAATATGATCAAAAAGGGCATTTAGGTAAACATCATTTATGTGTTATGATATAATATCTGAGCCTCCCAATTACACACCTGTTATCCCACAAAGATTTAGAGATTAAACCAAAAGCATTGCATGGCTGTATATAAGCATTTGGTCAAAAATGGTAGGTAGCTTAAAAATCTGACATTTTGTGCATTACTAATTACTGTGGATTTTAAGAATTTTAACACTTTACAGTTTAATGACTGCTTTTGAAGAATCAAAAGGTAATTTTTAGAGAGGTTCAGTGTGAACTTTGGGACCTCTTTAGGTATAACAGAGAGTAGGCACATGACATTTTAGGATTCAGTTTTCCAGTTTTACCTGGTGCTTTTGATAGGAATAATCTTCCTGTAGACAGGTGTTGAGAAGGACATACATGGAATGTACAATTGCTTATAAGACTGGCTGTGCTGTGAATATCATCTTTTACAAGTCTACTTATAAAAGTTGTATATATGTTTACTAATCAGACCTCACTTAGCTTATCACTGTAATTATTTCAGTACAGATTCTTGGATTTAATACTAAAGAGATATGAACTTATTCCATCATTTAATAAGACTTCAGGATTACTTCTTCCTATTTCTGTTTTTCATTCCTATGAAGAGGATTAGCAGAGCAGAAAGTTCTTAGGTGTACGTACAGTATATTCCCTAACTATATTAGAATTGCTTGCTCTGATATATGCAGCAGAAGTGGAAAATTCTTTTATTTCTCCAGCATAAGAAAGTCAAAGTTAAGGAAATTGGGATTAAAATTAGCTTGCTTATCTGCATAAGCAGAGTTTGCAGAATCTTTACCATCCCTTCTCTTTTGTTCTTCTCCTCATTTCACTGTCCCATAATTTATTATATCTTTATAGTAATTTAAAATTATCTGTAACATGGACTTTTACACATTAGCAACTTGGGGTAGAGTAGAAAATGCAAGATCAAAATGTGTAAATCGAGTTGAAGGTTCTTGAAAACATTTCCAAAACCATCAGCAGCATCTTAGTGCCAAGTTGAGATGAATTGTTTGCTTCAAAGATCAACTACATCCTTCCCAAATAATAATGCTGAATGCAGTGTCCTCTTTGAAAACATGCAGAATTATTATTAAACTATGTTTGTTAGGATTATTGTTGCTGAAATTCTTTTTGACACAGACCATAGTAATATTCAAAGCATTTTAGAAATGCTTAAAATGCAAGCATTTGTTTCTTTTCCCATCCCACATTAGGGAGAAAATGAATATCTGAAAGTTGGAAAGTCTGCTGTTATAATAAGAGAGATGAATATAGAATTGAATATACAATAGAATATTATGTATTGGCCAAGTGTAAGTGGACACACAAGGAATTAGTTTCCTGTGCATAAGCTCTCAGTGTACATACAAACAATAAAATAATATAATCATAATATATCAATAGTAGAAGGTAATAGGAAAGATGAGAAGGATAATAGTAATAGCAATTTTTGAGATATCTTTTATTTGCTGTGCAATTTTTCTATATGTCTGCTTTGCCCTTTTCATTCTTCCACTGGAATGCTCATGGAATTTGGAATTGTGTGTAATTTGCCATACCTAGGTATCCTTCTCCCCCATCATTTTTTAGTTTACAAAGGTAAAGGTTCCCCTCGCACATATGTGCTAGTCGTTCCCGATTCTAGGGGGCAGTGCTCATCTCCATTTCAAAGTCGAAGAGCCAGAGCTTTCCGAAGACGTCTCCATTGTCATGTGGCTGGCATGGCTAAATGCCAAAGGTGCATGGAATGCTGTTACCTTCCCACCAAAGGTGGCCCCTATTTTTCTACTTGCATTTTTAACGGGCTTTCGAACTGCTAGGTTGGCAGAAGCTGGGACAAGTAATGGGAGCTCACTAGGGATTCAAACCGCCAAACCGCCAAACCGCCGACCTTTCTGATCGACAAGCTCAGCGTTTTAGCCACTGAGCCACTACGTCCCTACTTTTTAGTTTATAGCTTTCTGTAATTAATGTCTTCCCCCCGCCCCCGAATTCAGACGGTTTTAATCTCACAATTCAGGAATACACAAGACTAAAGAAAAATAGTTTGAAATATTTTTATGAGGTTTTTTTCTTCCAGAATTCATGGAAATTGTAGTAATGTGGTTCCATGTATCATCCTTTTTCATTGCCGGTAAGTTGGACATAAATCGACATAAATCTGTTATGATGAATTGCCTTGCAATGTAAGTTTTAGATAATAGGGTTATCATATGAGGAGTACAATCATTAACTGCTAATATATATACAATGTAATTCCATAATTGTATTGATTTCTTAAATATATAGAAATATATTTTCCTATCCATTGGTCTACCGGGGATGGTTGGTTAATGGTCATAACATTTTGTCCTATTATTGATGGGCAGATCACATACAAAGACTGCATGATTCTATCAGATTTAATGCTCTCCTTATGTTCCGTGATCCATTCTGTTTGAGCACATATTTGCAGTCATCATGATAATGAATTTGCATCTCAATTCTGATGTAATCAGAAAGCTCTTAAGTACATTTTAGTTTCATTTAAGCCTGTTGTCGTCCTGACAGGCATTGTCTGTGGCCTAAAGCAAAACTTATCTCCGTAGCTGTTTATAATCACAATATTGTGGTGTCATGTTTCTCCTCACAAGCGTAGCGAGATATAGCAAGTCACCTGCTGCAGATACATTTTTTCCTATGGGTAAAATAGTTTATCTTAAATCAAGAGCCCCTAGCTTCATTTTGACATGACAGCTTTCTGGGAGTGGATGCAGCTTATTACTGTGTATTATCTATCCCTAGAGTAGGATTGGTTTATGCGTGCAAGGGATGTGCAATTTATCATTCTGAGGCCATGGTTTTGGTATCCAAGGTGAGTTATTGTTAAGTTTGTGTGTTGATCACACACAGCTCAGCATTTATCTTATAAAAAGCCATGGTCTCAAATATTTCATAATTGTACCATTTGCAGAATGGCAGGCAGCCAACAAAGCTCTGAATAGTTGCTTCTATCCATCCCCTTGTCTGTCTAACAATGTGTGCTGGGTTTTGTCTTGTAGACATTACACAGTTCTGTGTCAAGGAAACCTACTTTATATTTAGACCTGCAATAAATTACCTTTGGAAAAGAACCAAGACGTTCAGTTATATTTCTATGCATGCAGGCTGAATATTGCGCTTTTTTTGGATATGATGTTTACTCTTATTTTCACCTGTTTGGTACTGAATCTTGAAAAGAAAATTTTAACAAAGCTTATGTTAAAAGGGGATGTGGTGGCTCAGTGGCTAAGATGGTGAGCTTGTCGATCAGAAAGGTCGGCGGTTCGGCGGTTCGAATCTCTAGCGCTGCGTAGCAGTGTGAGCTCCAGTTACTTGTCCCAGCTTCTGCCAATCTAGCAGTTCGAAAGCATGTAAAAATGCAAGTAGAAAAATAGGGACCACCTTTGGTTACAGCGCTCCGTGCGCCTTCGGCGTTTAGTCATGCCAGTCACATGACCATGGAGACTCTTCGGACAGCGCTGGCTCTTCATCTTTGAAACAGAGATGAATACCGCCCCCTAGAGTCAGGAACGACTAGCACATATGTGCGAGGGGAACCTTTACCTTTATGTTAAATAATTTTAGTTAGAATGACTTCTATTTCATGCATTTATATTTTTCCCTTCAACTTTACTATGTGCTATTATAATAAAATAAAAAAAATTGGGGTGAGGGAAGGGCTATGGGATGAAGAGATATCTCTATGTAATGTCATTAGTGTAGTTAATACTTAAAAGTATTAAGTTGGTTTGTATTTATAATGGAGACTGGAAGTTGTATTTTTTTCCCTTTTTTCTATATCTTTTATTCTTTTTTTTAAAAAAAACCTTTTCCTTATTTCTTAGTTTATATTTTCTTATACTATTATTATTAAAAACTTTCATTAAAATGATCTTTTTAAAAAAATACTTACACAAGTTTTCCTTTTTACAGTTGTGAATGAGTATTCTGAGTTTAGAATCTGAGTGGGGGGGGGAATTAGGTCTTGTCTGAATCAGTTCACTGTGTTATGACAAACCACTTACAGTTCTCTATTTAGCTAAGAGATTACAGTTTGGGACAACTATTTGAATTTCTAGGAAGGAAAAAAAGTACTGGCATTGCTTGACTTACAACACTTCATTTAACAACCATCCAAAGTGACAATGCATTGAAAAATGTGACTTATGACTATTTTTCAGTTACAACCTTTGCAACATTCCCATGATCATAAGATAAAAATTCAGATGCTTAGCAACTGGTTCATATTTATGACCGTTGCTTTGTCCCATGTAATCATCTTTTTGCAACTTTCTGGCAAGCTAAGTAAGTGGGGAATAACCAGGTTATTAATTTATCAGCTGAAGGGATTCACTTAACAACTGTGGCAAGAAGGGTCATAAAATAGGACAAAATTCACTTAGCAAATGTCTCACTTAACAACAAAAAATTGAGCTCAGTTGTGGTCGTACGTCGAGGGCTACTTGTATGCAATAAATAAGAAATCAAAAACATTTTTAAAAAATCAATTTTGGACAAAATTTTAATTGTTAAATGCTGGTAGTTCCTACTTTACTAAAATAGCAATTTGCTGTTGCACAGAAAATGCATTTATTCAATTTTGTTGCTGTCCTGAGCATAGTGGTATAGTTCAGGTGTATGCTTAAACATATTCACTGCATCTTAAATCTCGGAACTTACTACAATTCTATAGTAGGTGATTTAGGAAGTTTCTTTTTTTTTGAGTCAAAGAAGAGATATAGCATTATTTTTCCCAGAAGCATTTTGCCGCCCAAAAATGTGACACACAGAGGCGGCGATCGATGTGCTCTGGCGATCCCAGCAGCCTTGAACGGGTCTCAAATGGAGTGTTTGGAGGCTGGAAACGCGAAGCGCAGATCCCAAAAATGCAAGCCATTGTCTGTGGCAATCTCTGCAGCCAGGAAAAAGACACACGGAGGCCGAAGGGTGGTGCGGGGGGCGGTAGGTGGGCGGGGTTACATTCAGAGTAAAAGATGCACCCAAATTTTCAGGCTCTTTTAGGTGTTTGTGTGTGGGGGGCGTCTTATACTCCAAAAAATATGGTAATAGCTTCTAGCTATCTTCCTTGAGAGAGTAGGGAGCTGATAAACTAAATTTTAGCTCTTGCAAGAATACAGAAACATAAACTGTTCTACTGTTTGCTCTGATAGTGATAAGTAAAATGTATTTTAGTGACCCTTAATGAAATTAAATTGCACAAGTTCTTATCTTGTCTGTGACTCACTGGGATCAGGATATGGATAGTAGAATAGAGGATCTATTGGCTTTGCCAGCCAAATTAACAACATCCATCTTCTGAAGTACTGCTTGGAGCACAAACAATGCCGACATATTTGGCCATGCTAATCATTGTGTTACAAATTTGTGCACTAAATCTAAATGCATTAAAATGGTAAAGAGGTCCATTGTTAAATAGATCTGCCATTTTTATTAGGTAGTTTATCAACATAAATATAAGCTTAATTCGACAGCAATTGTGGGAAGCAATGTTTTACAAAAAAGTCAGAATCCATAGAAAAACAAAGAATAACCGAAGTAGGGTTGTTTGTATATAATTCTGTTTGCGGTTGTATGTGCTTCAGAGGTGAGTTGCTCCTGGTTTAGCCTGGATCGGGTGAACTGGTAGTAGCAGACGCGGGAGGCTCTGCTCGCCTGCATGCGCTGAAGCGTTGCGCGCGTGAGCGTGCCCAAACCAGTAGTAAAAAATTGGCAACCCACTACTGATGTGCTTGTGCACGTGTGGGTAAGGGTAAGGAAGGATATTTTTCCTTTATGATAGAAAAACTATTTAGGCATATAAAAATCCAAATAAACCCAAGTAAATGGCCTCCAACGTCTTCCATGACATCACCAGAGGATGTTGGCTGGAATTTGCAGCCCAATGGTCATAAATATTTGATATACTGTAATACTGTGTTTCTCAAGTATATAAATAACTACTAATGAACATCTGGAAATTTTTGGAAGTTTCAGGTATCCAGATGAATATTAAAATGTTGTTACCACACCATAGAAAGAACTATATCCATATTTAGTGTCAGGCTTGGAAGCCATCTTTGTATTGGGCCTCAAGCCTGCCACATATTCTACTGTGGGAAATTGGGAGGGGGGATTGAATGGAACATAGGAGATATGTAGCCATAGCAACATTCCTTCTCAGAGAGTCAAGGTCATTTTGTCCCTGTTCCTTCGTGACACTGGTACAGTCCTGAACATTCAATTGGGTGGGGAAAACCTGGAAGTTTTCAGATTTGGGTTTTCCCAGAGGTGTCAACATGGCTTCTTTAATAAATTTGAATTTTGAGGAATCTCTAGCCTCGGATTCTTATTTGATGGAGGATGCCATTTGGAACCCTGACATTTAGATTAGATATTTAGATAAAAGAAGCTGTAGTATGTTTTTCCTTATGGTCAATCATTTATACTTCTTTTTGACTATATATACAATAATAATACAATAGTAGAGTTGGAAGGGACCTTGGAGGTCTTCTAGTCCAACCCCCTGCCTAGGTAGGAAACCCTATACCGTTTCAGACAGATAGCTATCCAACATCTTCTTAAAGTCTTCCAGTGTTGGGGCATTCACAACTTCTGGAGGCAAGCTGTTCCACTGATAAATTGTTCTAACTGTCAGGAAATTTCTCCTCTGTATATGTGTATACATGCAAAGTCCCTAGAAGTTTAAAAGCATTTTGTGAAGATAAAAGAATAAAAAGTATGTATCGTTTAATTCACATTTGCCATGAATAGTATTTGGAATTGTCTTCCCTCCACCCAACTAATCACTTTGCTATAATACCAGATTCTTTTATTACAGCCCATCTTTCTTTCCCTTTAACTCTTAGCCATTACCCATGTGCACAATACAATAATAGCATTTAACAAGTAAAATCACTCATATATATTTATTAAAGAGGAAACTATTTTCATGGTGAACATGATTAATCACAGAAGATCGCATTGGCAGCCAATAAGTGCAATTTCATGCAAATCCAGTTACTCTGTGCCCACCATAAGAATAATGATGTTTGTTTAATTAAAAGAGCAAAAATCTAATAATTGTATGAGAGTAGATAAGTGGTTGTGCTCAGGAGCTTTCCAGAGCTATTTTGTGAGCTTTAAAAAAACCACGTGACCCTCTAAAAACTGATTTTATAACAACATCAGTGATGTAAATAGGGGAAAAAAAACATCTAGAGATATTATTGATCTTACAGCTGCTGTCCTTTTATCCACATTAGCATATGCCTCTTCCATTCTTTGGTTATTTTCCTTTTTCAAAGAAAGGCAGCAAATGAAAGAAGTCTGAAGAGCTTCCAGACATGCGTAGAGTACATAATTATTCATGACATCCTCAAAACATTTGGGAGGATTAAAGTCTACTAGACTTAGGAGTTTCAGAAGGTACCTCTTTAGGGTTTAGAGATACTTTTTTTGTCACCGCAGCTCAGCTCTACTGCAGATGTGTGTTCACCTCCTGCTGGCCAGCTGCTTTTTGGGTTTCTGTTAGGTATGCGCAGACTGGTGTCCATGCCTGGGGGTGGGCCGCATGGGCGGGGTCATGGGTAGGGGCAGGGGTTGCACGCATGGGGGTGCATGTGCAGGAGGTGGGGCATGGGGGGATTGCATGCACATTGCATTATGGGTGCGTGCATGCGCTTTCGGCATGCAGCAAGAAAAAGGTTATCCATCACAGGACTATGTTATAGAAGATACCGTATATAGATGAGTCTGAAGGATTCCATTAAAGGTTTTTAGTTGAATCACATTAGGGAAAGGGGTGTATAGCATCTGATTTATTATAAACCTGAAGTTCAGGATATTCCATCAAGTGATGTAGTAATTAAAAATTGGTTGGGCAAACTAAGATCAGAATATTAAGACTTTCTCCCTTTCTCCTTGTGTCTCAGACAGAAAATATGCTCCAGCGGTGCATATGTTTTTTCAAAATTTTCTGCCTTTTGTCTCAAATGCCATTTGCTCTGAAATGAGTGGTTATACAAATTGAACAAAAATAACTAAATAAACATCACTTATGGAAGAGCTATTTGTGTATGGGAGAAAAAAGAAGGATGCATATTAAATTCGCAATCTACTTTGGTGGCAGTTATCTTAAATGGGCACAATTCCTGCAAAAGTTATTCCTGGTTAAGCCTGCATTGTTTTAAGTGGAGGGCACAGTGAAATCTTGAGCTTTCTGTATTTGGTATATTTACTGTGTATGCTCTTGAGAGGTGGGGAACACCTAATCCCAATAGTATTTATCTCAGGAGTTTTTTCTCCCTCTGACAGTATAAATCAAACAGAGATACTCTTTGGTTAAAAACATTCAGCTTCCTTTCCTGAGTGTTTCTTCTGTGGGAGTGTTAGAAATATTTGAAATATAAGCAAAACAAAGTGCAGGAAGGTTTTTGGAATCTAGTCAGAAAAAGAAATTTACAACAAGAGCTTCTGTAGTTTACTTCTCTTCAGAATGCTGGATTGAACTGTGGCACCAGAAGCTGGGAAAAATGAAGCATGCTTCAATAACAACAAGAATAAGGATAAGAATAACAATCCCTCAGCTTTTGGGGATGGTACACTTGCTTTCATAAAAGATTTTTATTTATTTGTTTAGCTGTAAGCAAAGCCATCTGCAAATATTCTGCTTTCTGTTCAGTTGGTTTTGAGTGTGACCAGTTTATTTTGTTTTCTGTCGCTACTTACTTTGCTTTTATTTATGAGTCTCCCAAATGCCACCTTACTGGGAGCATGTTATTATAGCAGCATTAAAAACTAATGAGATAACTCTGTATTTGTTCTGTTTATGGGCCACTAAAGACATTTTGGGTTTGAAAAGCAAAGGGAGACAGTTTTTTTTCTAAGCAAAATTTTTTGGGGGTGGGTGGGGTTTGATACAAACATGTTTCACACATGGAACATGCAAAGAGCATTTTTTTCTGCTCACTTCACTTTCTTTAACTTTGGAAAAGTGGACAAAATGTGTCTTCTATGTTGAATTTCAGTTTTCAGCTCTCAGAATTCCTATCGGCTACGACCAATTTTTAATATTAAGGCTTTAGAGTTGGACGTCCAAATATTTCCATGATATTATGCAATTTTGCTAGAGAGGGATCCTTCACAAGTTACAGAGGAACAGAGGAAGCTGCCTTCTATTGATGCAGATCACTTACTCTCAAGATAAATATTGTTGTTACTAGTTGTGTTTTTCAAAGGTGCCAAGCAGAATTTGGGGGGACTTTCCCTGGAGATGTTAGGTTTGAATCCAGGACTTTCTTCATGTATGCATGCAAAAGAAAGAAAAAGAAAAGAAAGAGAAAGATCATCCTTCTGCACTGAGCCAAGATTTCCTTCATCGCTAAGCAGGGTGGATTTGATTTAAATCACGATTTAAATCATGATTTAAATCATGATTTAAAGCACTAGTAAAAAGGCTTGACTTAAATCAAGTCGATTTAACTCATAATTTTTAAAGAGCAACTGTCATCTCTGTCTTGCAGGGGCTCCTTCTCTGACTCTCACCAAACAGTCCCAGTTTTGCAGAATATGCAGCCTCATGCTACATTACTAAGCTCCATGTCATGCTGAATAAACTAAATTATTAATGTACTTTAAATAGAAAACTATATTTGATAGATTTTTACTCCAAAAGCATTTTATTAAAATAAATTTAATAAAAATAATAAAAAAGATTGGATTCAAATTAAAAATATGATTTACATATTTAAAAATCTGATATTTTTTTTATTTAAAAAAAAATCATTGATTTTTATCCACTTTGTCTTTAAGTAACATCTCATTGGTACTCACAGAATAAGAGATAATGAAGTCAGAAATAGTTGGGGCTTCAGGTTTTTTTCTCTATTCAGGTAGCCTTTGTTTATAGACTCCTTTGTTTAACAACTGCTCAAAATTATGACTATTAAATACTGTGAAATGCTCCCGATAAAATTCAGGAAAAAATTATTTAGGAATATGCAGTACATGCATTCTACACTTAAAATATCCATCAACTCTGGAAACAAATCCAGCAGTTTTAAGGAGTCACAGACAGTTGCTACTTTCATCTGCCAATGTGTTCTAAAGCAACTTTTCTGAAATATTCTGTGGCTCTTCTCATCTTTTTTTTCCTGTTTCTTCTTTAATACTAAAATCTATCAAAGTCTTTCATGCTCTTCTTATATACTAGGTTTTTTTAAGCTGCAATTTTAAAAAGCTGCAATTCTTCAAAGCCACCTTTTATTCATGTGACTGCGTATGTGTTTTTCTTTGTATTTTTAGATTATCATAAATAGATGTCAAATAGAAAGGTAAGGTAAAGGTTTCCCTCGCACGTATGTGCTAGTCGTTCCTGACTCTAGGGGATTACGCTCATCTCTGTTTCAAAACCAAAGAGCCAGCGCTGTCCGAAGACAACTCTGTGATCATGTGGCTGGCATGACTAAATGCTAAAGGCGCACGGAACGCTGTTACCTTCCCACCAAAGGTGGTTCCTATTTTTCTACTTGCATTTTTACATGCTTTCGAACTGCTAGGTTAGTAGAAGCTGGAACAAGTAACGGGAGCTCACTCCATTATGCGGCACTGGGGATTCGAACAGCTGAACTGCTGACCTTTCTGATTGACAAGCTCAGCATCTTAGCCACCGAGCCACCGTGTCCCATGACAAAAAGGCATACAGTGGTTAAAATCCCTTGTGCCTTTTGCCAGTTCATAAAAGAGTTCTGAGAACACCGTGTTCCTTCATAACCTTTCTTTGAAATCTCCCAATCTGCACTTCTCTTTATGGCTCTTAGCTTCCAATATTCTGTAAAGTCTTTACAAAAGAACTTCCTGTTGAAATCATTGATAATTTCCCCCCAGAATATTCATTTCCCCCAATTAATTTTTTTCTATTATTAAAGCTTACCTTGGGATATGTTTATGAAGAGTCGGATGCAGATAATGAGGCTGTATTTCTGTAGCAGATGCCCTCAAACTGTTTTGAATCCATTTGGGGGTTGAGAACAAATTAGAGTTAGTTCTTAATTGGGAGAGTTAGATATGCAAAGTGAGATCAGTGTTACCTTGCTCTGCTTGAATAGGTAAACTAAGAAGGAAAGTCTGGTTTTGTGTGTACAATCTTAGACCACTGTAGAGTATGTCTCATTCTAGCTGAACTGTGTAGGATGAACAGGCAAGACTAACATAATGTACCCATAAACATCAACTAGCAGTCAGAAGACATGACAAAAACTTCTTAACATCACAACACATGGGCAAACTCAACCATAATTTCAACTGGGAAGCTATGTGCATCCTTGACCAAGCTAAATCGAAAAACACTAGGGAAGTGATGGTTAACCTTTTCCGGACCGAGTGCCCAAAACGTGCACCCAACCCCCCAAAATGCAATGCGTGCTGCCTCAGTACATGTGCGGACAGCCCTCGCATGCACCCTCCCACATGCGCACGTGGCACCCAGCCCCCTGCACATGCGTGACAGAGACCTGATGACCAGCCAGCCAGTGGGAGGCACATGCATGGTGAAGCTGAACTAGGGGACGGCTCTCATGCCCACAGAGATGGCGCTTGCATGCCACAGGTTCACCATCATGTCACTCGGGAATTCCTGGAAGTTTGGCATTCAGATATTGTCTCAAAAGTGACAATAAAAAACCCAAGAAAGAAACAAAAACACCAAAACTGATGCTCTCCAACAGCCTACAACCAGATTAGGCTTCGACTTAGAACAGGGATGTCAACCTGGATTTCATTAAGGGCGGCATCAGGGTTGTGTTTGTTCTCAGGGGCTGGGCATGGCCAACTCGACATCACTCATGTTGGGAGTGCCTGTGGTGGCCTGAGCGCTCTGCCAGCGAAAACAGGCTCCCAAGCTTTGTTTCCAACTGCGACGGCCTCCTGCAACCTTCTGCCAGTGAAAACGGAGCTCGGAAGGGCTGCATGCGCCCTTCCTGAGCTCCATTTTCACTGGCAGAAGCACCGTGGGCCGGTCCTTCAGTATTTCCATGGTGGCTTCTCAGGCCATATCCAAGCAACCTTCAGAGCAGATCTGGGCTGCGGGCCTTGAGTTTGCCAACCCTGACTTATAGTAACTTTATTGTCACTTTGAATGTATACTAATTGGCATACATTAAAATGAAATTTCGTTGCATACAGCTCTCAAAGGGTCTCCACCTCTAATACGCACTACATAAAATCATAAATAGATCAGCAGGGATTAAAACTAGTCAAACAATCAAGCAGAAACACCGTAATCAAGGGCCACCAAAGAGAAAGCTACACTCCCAACAACCCCGCAAGGCAAGCTACTGTATCTAAATAAGGAGCAAATCCCACACTCACAAGCACTGATGGCGTTATCTAGTCAGGTAATGACACGTTTGCAAGCAAACAGCGACGCTCAGAGAGCACCAAGGACACAGAAAATAGTATAAACTGTAGCGACCATATTTTTCTACAATACAAGAATGCCAAGGGACAAGTTGTAAAAAGGGAGATAAAATGTTACTGGTATGCCATAATGCCAATACCTATTATGTGAAGAAAACAGTTTGTTTCTATCCCTGCAGGAGAAAACATAAAGGAAGGTAAAAATACCTAAACTGTAATTATCACTAAAGTACAATTATTTATCCTATGCTTAAAGGAATAACAGTTAATGTAAATAGGACTTCTGAGAATGGGTTGGAAGGTATTAAGTGTACTATTTTATTAGAATACACACTTGGTTTTGTTAAACTACATTATCTCAATCACTAAGAATCTGACTGCCTTCTTTCCACCTACCATCTTACTTGTGAACATCAGATGTGGCTCACTGCATTCATCTAACATTGTTTTGTTATAGCTACTTAATACTAATCCTTGTTTCTGCTCAATTCATTAAAAAAAAACTCAATGAGTAAGTCATCAATAGAAAGGCAATACTAGGACTTTCCACCCTACAGAAAGGAAATACATGTGTTCTCAAGGGAAAGAATCACCTCTAGCATTTGTGTGTATATTAATAGCTCAGGCATTCATAAGTGGGGAAAATAATTGAACACAGACAAAAGGAGATATTGGTTAGCTCTGTGGATTACATGAAATGATGTCATGAAATGATTGTGTGATGACAAAAATATGTAGAGTCACTTGGTTAGGATTTTGGGTTTTCTCTTCCATATGCTCTTGCAGTATGTGACTTGGGTATTTTTCAAAAAAACATTTTGAACTTGGTTTTTACGGTTTTGTATTCAAAATACTGTAGATGAGACTTTTTCAACCTAGTTCCCTCCAGGTGCATTAGTATATACTTTTAAAATTCATCACAAGCTAATAGGTGCATAAAGGACAATACATTGAGAGTTACTGCCAGGGACTCCACTTTCACAAGCCAGAATTGCACTTAAGTCATTTTAGCGAATATGTGTGTTTGCAGTATTTGTTTAGGAAAAGAAGCCATTTTCCTATGTCAATTATAAGAAGACAATAAGACTTCAGAGACATTTGTGATTTATATACCAGTGTATTTCAAGACACTAGGAAGATACCATAATATAAACTGAAATAATAAATGAGTCAATAGGGAAGTATTTTAAAAGAGATTGTGCATTGCATATCCAGAAGAACTGACCAAAAAGAGCATTAAAACCTTTCAGTTGAACAGTCTCCATATTTCCAGGCTTTGCACAATCTAGGGATGGTTTATAGAGATGTTTGTAAGATGTCGGCAGCTTTAGTGTAATATCCCTTTAGGGAGGGTTGTGTAATGCCCAGAGGAATGTGTGGGTAGTGGGATCAGATTCCACACAACCTGAGTTGTTTTCAGTTAGTGACATAATGCACACCTGGGCATTCTCACTTCTGGCCTGCCATTGTAACACCTGACACTTGCAATGGGAGAGTAGATCTTGTGCAAGCTTTGAGTTCTTTGTTTGTTGATGGAAAAATAGGAATTATAATTTGGTTTATTTCAACTGATAATGCTGCAGTCTTTTTCCAGTCTGGTGTGTGTGTGTGTCTTCCAGATGAATTGCAATTTCAACTCTCAGAGTTTCTACAAAAAGTGATATTGAGAACATAACCAAGAGGAGAAATATAATTTCAGCAGGCATGTATTCCTTGTTTGAGTTTATCGTGAAGCAGAGTAATGATCACCTGGAGACAGCCAGTTGGAATTTTAAAAAAAAGGATTTAATGAGATGATAAATTTGGAGGTAGTCCAACATTTGGCACAGTTTTACTTACAGTTCTCCAAATGCTGGACATAAATAACTCTAGTGAGCATGATTCATGTTGAAATTTAAAATGCTGATCTGTAGGCATATGAATTAAATAGCTTTGGAAGCAATAGCAAAGCAATATGTTCGAAGGTAGAATCCAGACACACTGGGACAAAATATAAATCAAATCTTTTCTACTGGGTCTGTCTTAAATTCATTGAAAGGAAGTAAAGCATCACAAAATCTAAATTAAAGCATAGATAAGTGATAGTGTCTGAATTGATTAGGAAAGTGATCCTCAACAGAAACATCAGTTCAATCCATTGCAGCTGAAGGAGAAGACAATTTAAAATATGATTAGGCCAAATTCCATTTTTTTTACACAGAGCCCTTGGGGTAGGTTTACAATAACCCATCTCCAAACTATCCAGATTCAGATTATCTTAATTTGGACAGATTATGTGAGAACCTACATGCCATGTGTGATGGAAAGGTGGAAGAGGAAGAGAAGAAGAAAAAGATGAATTTTTCAATTATAGCAACAATGACTGCAGCTTGGAAGAAATAGAGCACGGGTGTCAAACTCGATTGCTGGATTGTGATGTTTGCCTTTGGGGAGCTGTGGTGGGCGTGGCTTATGCATGGTGTAGGTGGCCCATGGGGCCTCCAATTTGACAGGTCTGACCTAAAGGATGAAGTTGAGAATAGATCCACCTGGGGAAACTGTATTAGTGTAATTGTTAAGAGTCAACACTGGCTAAAGATATGTATTCAGTTTCTAAAATAACTCCTATGAAAGATTGGAGAGACGCCAACCAGAATGATCATGGACTACTTCCTTAGAAGAAAAAGAATTGCTATTAAAAATGATAAATATGAAGATAAATAAATGAAATCAAAATCTTCACTCAGAAGATCCCTGCATGCTTTAGAGCTGACATTGTTTCTCACTCCAGCCTACCTGACAGAGTTGTTATTATGGGAATAAATTTAGGTGTAAACCCTCATTTTGACCTCATAGAGAACAGAGGAGGTATAGATACAGTAAACAACAAATTCAATACATTTTGAGTGTTCAATATTTAATATTGGATGCTATAGGACCGTGATGGCAAACCTATGGCACCCATGGCATGCAGGTGGCATGCAGACCCCTTTCTGCAGCATGTGAGCTGTCAACCCAGCTCAGCTCCATTGAGCATGTGTGCCTGCCTCCCACTGGCCAGCTGATTGTCAGGTCTCTTGCACGCATGTGCAGGGGGCGGGGCGCATGCGGGAGACACCTACGCAGGTCACATGCGCAGGGGGTGGGGCGCAGTGGGGGTTGTCACATACACATTGCATTATGGGTGCGGGCATGCACACTTTCAGCACGCAACAACAAAAAGGTAGCCATCACTACTATAGGATAAGGAAGAGCTGGTATACCTTATTTATTTTCGATAAGAAAGAACTACATTGAGCCTTGAGGATAAAGGGATCTGACAGAGAAAAAATGGTGAATGAATTGTGGGTATCACAGTTGGGATCACAGGAGATATTATTAATTTACTTGTCCTCCTAAGTTTGCAGATTTTTACACATTATCCAAAGAAAATAGTCAATTTGAGTATCAAATTGTGCTAGAAAAGCAGAAAGTGATCTCTGGCACAGAGTTTATAATTTCAAAGAAGTAGAACTTCTATTATCCAATTTTTCCAGGATCTTGACTAGGTGATTTATATTCTCTAAATTCCCTTATTATGGAATGGTTTTCATAAGACCTCAAAATTTACAGTTTGCCCATGAATCTAAAATATTCCAGTGGGTCTTATATGGAAAGTATCATCATGCTACATGAATGTGCAGCTACTCTAAAATACAGTAGCTGCAGAATAGAATAGCACTTAGACTTCTATACTGCGTCATAGTGCTTTACAGCCTTCTTTAAGTGGTTTACAGAGTCAGTATATTGCCCCCATAATCCTTATTTTACTAACCTCGGAAGGATGGAAGGCTGAGGAGTCAAACTTGAGCTGAGTCAGACCGCACTACTATATTCTTACCACTGCACCGCAATAGGTCTTATACATGAATGTGAATCTTAGAAACATTATTGAAATAACATAATATAGAAAATTAAATCAGTACTTAAGATGAATAGAGAAGTCAAGAGAGATGGGTGATAAGGCAGGTTTAATATGCTTCTTTGTTTAATGACTCTACGTAATTTCTTTATCATAAAGTGAAAACTTTTTGAGTTTCAAAATAATTAGGTGCATTGAAAAAAAAATCTACAATAGTCTTTTCCAGAGTATAGCGTGTGCAATTAAAAAGAGTAGGATTTTTGAAAACAAAAGCTTTGCTTTCTAAACTATAGTTTCAAGCAAAGCCATAGCACCTAGCAAATTTAACTTTTAACATTTCTAGACTCAGATAGGCAGGTCTGATTCTGGCATATTTGTGTCCTTGGCATATCTTGTTACTTAATACTTACTTAGTGATTTAGTCTTTTCAATGTTGCTTTCCACTGTGGATTTTCTAAATGAATTGTCACGACAAATGGACTTTTTGTGGGTACAGCAGCTTAGTTATTTACTTACCTACTATTTATTTATCTCGGGCGAGACTATCAGTTAAAAACACATTATTTGCACTCTCTTTTAAACTTACTACTACTGTGGAATGACAGCAGCAACTATTTTTTGCACTTTTGAATCGAATGACTCCTCTTTATGCTAAAAAATGTAGATAGGTAGCTTTCAAAACACTGCAGTAAAATTGTTCCTGAGGCAAAATAAAATAAAATAAACCAACATATTATCTTTGAGACTCTGCTAGCCATAACTACTGATCTGTTGGGTTTCAGTTCAGAAGAAATCACTCTTCATACAGTAGGTCGATAGTTTGGAATAGTGGTCCCTATTGAAGAGTTTTACTGTTTATTAGAACAGAATGTAATTGAACAATTTAACTGTAAAGAAAAACACTGCTTAAGGCAAGGTCGCTTTAAAAAAAAGTGCACTGACAACATAATTGTATTGATTTGTTAGACCATACACACCAAAGCTTTTTTACTTTATTGTCTTTATAAACTTTTTATTCTCCCATTTATCATTAAAAAAATAAAGTGAGGCGTAATTCATCATAATTATGTAAATTATCTGCAATAAAGGTCTAAAAACATCTCCATCCCCATGTTGGCTGTCCTCTTGGTTTCTTGAATTTTTATTTTTCTGATTTTTTAAATTGTTTTGAATAAACTTGTTATCATTTTATTATGCTGTAAGCATAATAATAAGCTTAGTGGCATACAAATGGGAAAGTGTGTGTGTGTGTGTGTGAATTATGTAATTCATGAGTGGGGGTGTAGTGGCCCAGCACAGCAGCCCCCAGCCGTTGGGGCACCAGGGACCAGTTCCGTGGAGTGAAGTTTTTCCATGGACCGAACGGGGCATGATTTCACGTGTTGCCTGTATCCCGCAGATGGGGTTTTACTTTGCCCAACTCAGTTTATGGCATGCTGCAGATTTGTGCCAGGCTATGACCAGGGATTGGGGACCCCTGGCCTAGTGGTTAAAATGTTGGGCTTATTAACTGGGAGATTGGCAGTTCAAAATCCAAGCACTTGATGAAGCCATGAGCTCCCAGTCTTGCTCCATCTCTTAGCAACTTAGCAGTTCAAAAGCATTCAAATGTAAGTAGATAGTGAATAGATACCACTTCAGTAGTAAGGTAACAGTATTCAATGTGCCTCAGCATATAGACATGCCAGGACAATGCTGGCTCCCTTGGCTAGGAAATATTCTCTAGAGCTGTGATGGCGAACTTATGGCACGCATGCCCAAAGAGGCACATGAAGCCATGTCACCCGGCATGCACAGCATTGCCTATTTGTCTTCTGGGTTTCTGGGGTGCATGTGTGTGTGATGATCAGCTGTCCTTGGCACGCAAAGCAGTGCCAAAAACCAGTGTGCGCATGCGTACCAGTCAGCTGATTGTTGGGTGCGCATGTGCGCCAAAACCCAGAAGTTTGGCTTTTCCGGAGCACGGCCCCAACAAGCATGCACGTGTGACATTTCCGCACAACTTTTTCAGCACTCCGTGCCGAAAAGATTTGCGGTCACTGCTCTAGAGTTTACCTTTTTTGTAACTCAAGAAAAAATGTTTTCTAAATCATAGCTGGAACAACCTTTCTAAACCTTTCATATTTCATGTATCAGTTAAGAGTTTTAAACACGTATTTATTCTTCTTTCCTAATGAAATGGAGAGCTTACATTTATTATGGAATCTGTGTAGAACATCTATGCATCATTTGTAAAGCTGTTATACATTCTAATGTTCACTTACTGCTGACATATTTATAAAATAAAGTACATTGGCAACCTAATTGCAGACCGCTGTAAAACAAATAAAACGCACCATATAGTTAAGTTTAGTAGCATAAATTAAAGGAAACCTCGGAATGAAAACAAGGTTTGCCTAATGGTTGAAAAATATTGTGCTTGGTGTGAAACGTCTTAAAATGTACGACAAGCATTCTAGAGATGGCACACCATTATGGAAGGTGTTATTTATGATGCCTTCAGAGGAAGGCACTTGGTGAAAGATTCTTTATTCCTTGTAAGCCAAATAATACCTCTTAGTATTTTCCAAGAGCAAACATTTTGAATTCTTTACCCAGAAAAACTGCAAATATGGCATCTGGATGACTATAACAAGTCTTAGAGAAGGAGAAAAATGATGTGGTGCTTTCCTTGAAGGCTACCTAGAACAGCAATGGCGAACCTTTTTGGTACCGAGTGCCCAAACTGGAACATGTATATGCATGTGCTGGAGTGCTGGAAACCTGAAGACCAGGTGGCTGGCATGCACATGCATATTCGGGCTTCTGGCGCTCCAGCACACATGAAGATCAGCTGGCTGGCACGCATGCGCATGCTGAAAACCAGAAGAACAGTTGGTGACCAGGCACGTGCTCACAGAGAGGGCTCTGCGTGCCACAGGTTCATCATGATGGACCTAGAAGATTTAACTATTCCAGGTTCCAATGGCATAGATAGTGATGGACAAGCTTTTGTATGCCCATGTAACACTTCTGTTCAAGGTGCTGATTGCTACCTATAATGCCCTATACAGCATACAGTACACTCGAAGGACCATCTACCTTCCATAATAACTGCCCAGCTGATGATGGCAGGGCTGCCGTGTTCCAAGTTCCTTCAATTAAACACTGCCATCTATAGGGAACTCAGAAGTGCATCCTCTCTGTAGCAGTGCCTGCCCTGCCCAATATTCAAATGGTCCCTACCTACTGGTGTTTTGAAGGAGCCTGAAGATGTGGCCCTTTGCCTTTGGCAATCATGATTGAAACCTCCTTTCCTTCCTTTACAGAGTGGCCGCCCAGGCAGCATATCAATTTTATTATTATGGTTGCCTGCACAGCTAGCCAGATGTTTGGACCAGAATTGGCATCTTTATCTGCCTGTCTTTAAGGGTGTCAAACTCGATTTCATTGAGCGACGCATCGGGGTTGTGTTTGATCTTGGGGGGATGGGATGGGCATGGGAAGGGTGGGCATGGCCAGCTTGAAATCACTTGTGTTGTGATGGCCTGAGCACTTTGCGAAAATGGGCTCCCGATATCCAGTTTCAGCTCGTACGGCCTCCTGCAATACTCTGTCATAGAAAATGGAGCCTGGGAGTGATGCCCACGGTCCTCCATTTTCACGGCAGAGGCACTATGGGCTGGTCCTTTCTGTTTCCACGATGTTCCCCTGGCCTTGGGTTTGACACCCCTGGTCCTTCCTAAGAACCTGGGATAGGCAAATGTTGTTTGATGGTGTTGAAGGTATCATTGCAGAATATAAGCTGTTCCAAGCAAAGCTGCCTTTTGCAATTGATTTATGAGATTTTGCCTATGATTTTCAAGTGATCCTTCAGATGTTTTAGGGTTGCACCTATAGTACTACTGGTACTATGTTTGCTTTATTTTGCTACAGTTGTTCTACTTCTGTTTGTGGGTCATTGCATTTTGTGATTTTCTCCAGTTTTTTCTCTCCTATTCATATTTATTACTACTATATTATATTTGCTTCTAAATTGAATATAAATACATGTAGGTAGGTAGGTAGGTAGGTAGGTAGGTAGGTAGGGTAGGGTATGTTTTAGCTAATATTTCTCATGGGCGACTTATTTATGTGCATCACATGTGTAGTTCTATTAGAAACATGTTATCTACCTATCTATCAGTCTTATTCTGGATATTATTACAGCTGGTCTATAAATTTCACATGGACTTCATAGGCAGTTTTCCATCCCTCTATATCATGGGTATCAAATTTGCAGTGTTACGTTGCCATCACGTGTCGTTTTGTAACCTTTTCCACATTCACAGAACTGGGACGGACGTGGCCTGTGCATGACGCATCCGGCCTGCAGGCCGCCAGTTTGACACCCCTTCTCTATATTTTCCCACAGTATATTCTTTTTCTTTCCTCTGTAGTCAGTTTCTCATGATAGAGGAGGTGGCTGATGGAGTAAGAAGACCTCATCCCTGTCCTGTTGTCTCTTAGTTCTGGTTTCAGGATAGTTTTAAAATCGTAATCTGTGTAGCTTTAATATTTTAGAATTATTTTTCTACTTGTTTTATCAGTTGTAAGCTGCCCAGATTTACTTTATAGGGAAGATGGGAGCCCTACAAAATTAATTAATTAATTAATATAAAATCACACATGTGGCTTTGCCTAGTCAAACAGATTTCTGCTTGCCAACTGTGCAATCAAAGAGAAGAGAGGCTGGGGAGAGAACAGCTGAGATGGATTAAGCACCCAAGCCTGGCCTACATTTCTTAACTGGTGAATAACTGATCACAGGTGCAAGCTTAACCCAACATACTGTGCTCTGTTTTGTTAATGGAAACCCCGTTAGCAGCAGTACAGTAGTTTTACTGTCTGGTCATATGATTTTCATTGGGGATGGAGACTTTTTTTTGCCTTACACAGGAACTTCCTACACAGAAAGGATTTTTAAAAAAAATAATATTCTTGATATATCAGTATATATCAGAGTATACTGTGGAGGAAGGAGAAAGACGGTCAGAAGCATTTTATTAAAAAAACGGCATGTTGGTATTATGATAGGGGAGAAGTTATTTCATTTGAAGCAAGCTTTCGCAGCACCCAGAAAACGTGACTGTTTTCAGAAGCTAACTTCTTGGGAAGTTCTGTAGAATGACTATCCATTTCTATGCCTGCTGAGATGTGACAATGGCTGAAGGCTCATTTTTGACTGTATCTTTTTGGATGAATCACTGTCCTGGCCAAGACTTTCCCATTATCTGAGAAAGTCAGGCTTCAATCAAAAGTTGTATTGATTACAGACGATAGGCCGTAGACAACCCAAAAGTGATAGGTAAGCCAATCAGGGGCCAAAGCCACAATAAATCACAAAGAACAGGTCATAGGAGTGAAAGGAGTCAGCACCATTACAATATAAGCATGGGTGAAATTCAGCAGGTAAGGAGAACTGGCAAAATACCACCTCTGACTGGCCCCAGAGTGGGGTGTGAATGGAGATTTTGCAACATCCTTCCCCTCGGAGTGGGGAGGGAATGGAGATTTTACAGTATCCTTCTCCTGCCACGCCTACCAAGCCACGCCCACAGAACCAATAGTAAAAAAATATATGAATTACTCCACTGAACATAAGTTGGTCAAATTTTTTTTTTTTAAGTATTTCAAACAGTGTGAGATGCCAGTCACAAGATTCTTACCATTCATCTAAAGTATCTTTAGATACCCATCATGGTTTTAAATATACTTCAACTGTCTTCATTTGCTCATCATATATGTAAGAGTTGAAGGGGGTCTTGTAGATTATCCAACCTTCTGCTCAAGACAGGAATTTGTTAGCATAGCAGCGCTGATAGATAACTTAACCCTCAGTAGCAACATCTCCAGTGGAAATGGCCCCTTCCTCCTAAAGTAACCCTTTCCATTGTTGAACATGTTTTACCAGTAGGAAATTTTTCCTGATGTTCAATCAAAATGTATTGTCTCTTAATTTAAATCAAGACCGGGGGCCGGATCCAGTGCTTAGATCTGGCCTGCAGGGCTGCCCTGGAAACAGTGAAGGAATGACCCGAAGTGCCTCTGCCAATGAAAATGGAGCTTGGAAGGGCCATGGGAGGTGCTCCCAAGCTCCATTTACGCTGGCAGAAGGTTGCAGGAGGCCATTGCAGCTGAAACGAAACTTGGGAGCCCATTTTTTTCTGGCAGAACGCTTCAGCCTTCACAGGTGCCCCTGACACAAGTGATGTCGAGCTGCCCACGCCCACACTGCCCACGCCCACCTTGGCCCCCCAAGGTCAATCACAACCCTGACGCGGCCCTCAATGAAAAAGAATTTGACACCACTGATTAAATGCAGTATTCCTTACAATGCTTGGACAAGTCTGACAATTATGGCTTTTCTTGAATGCACCAACTCTTTAGATCAGTGTCAGTCAATTCTCGGAATTCCCCAGTAAGCCATACAAGGTGGGGAATTCTGGGATTTTAAATCTACACAATCTTTAGTTGCCATTGTTGAGAATCACTGCTTTAGATACTTGGAAAAAGCTATCCCATCTTCTTCAGTTTTCTCTTCTCCAGATTAGACATACCTTCACATATGTTTTTCTTTCCTGGTTATTGATTACTTTAGTTTCTCTCCTTTGAACATGTTCTAGTTTGTCAATATCCTTTCTAAAATCTGATGTTCAGATCTTTATGTACTAGCCCCCATTCACTCTCTCCATCAGCCTCCAAGATTTGTCTCTTGTGCACAGTGTTCTCCACAAGAAGCTAAAATATTATTAATTTACAGTAATCTGGTGTTTCCATCAGGCAAAAGCAGTGCTGCTGGTTTTCTTGGGATAAAATAAACCAAGTACTTAGAGCACAGGAAACCTGATGTCGCTTCAGTAATTCCTTTATAGGATTGATGAGATCCTGTGTTTAGATAAATGTAGGATATCTGATTCCAGTTCTTTCTTTCTCCTTGCAGTGTGGAAAAGGGCAGAAGTAGTAACAAAAGCCACTTCTACTTCTTTGTGCTTGGGATTCTTTATGTCTGAACAGTCCTTGTGACCTAGAGCTTCAGTTAAATTGTCTTGTTTTATAGCTAAGCATTTGTTTCACATTTTAATTCACATTTGTGAGATTTTCTTTACCGAAATCTCCATATGAACGTTTTACACACATCCATGCAAACAGGGCTTTATAGATTGAAAAGCAAATGAAAAGATCTGACATATGTTTCTCTTCCTTCTGTCTAGAGCTAAGTATTATGAGCTAGTTAGTTGACACAGCACTTTTTTGTATGACTTTAGAGTTCTTATTACAACCACCTCGTTTCTGACTTTGTCGGCTGTCTGCCAAAAGAGCAGAGATTCCACTAAATTCCTGTTAGAATATTAGGAAGCCAGGGCGATTCCAGCATAACCAAACTTAACAGCTGCTATGAATTTCTAAAAAGCAGAAATATTTGTACAGGTTGGGAGTGAATTTGGCAGATTACGTTGGGTGAAAGCTCATTGTTGTTTCTTGTAGTCATTAAGATTTGCAGTAGGAAACATTTTCTGCCATTATAACAGATTCCACATTAAGCCAGTGGGTTTAGGCTCCCTCCTCCTGATCATGCTTCTCTATCTTGTCAATAAAATTATACATCCTGTTTCCTTACATTGAAATTAATAGCCTGTTGTGCTATGGTGAAAAGAATCCTCACAAATACAACAAAACCAGAAAACTGGGGACAATATTAAAACAAACCATCATAATCGGTGCAGCACATCACACAGAAAAAATGTTTAACATGGGTTAATAAGGGTTCTGTTATTAAATTAATCATCTGGAAAATTATTCATACAAGCTTGTAACCGTCTCCTGAATGTAAGGATGGATGAACATTAGTGCAACTCTTGGGATAAATTGCCTTAACAAAGTAAACTCAGAATATGTTTCTCTAGTAGCTCCTCTTCTCTAGACTTAGGATGGTGTCTAACATATGTTGTCTTTGTTTTTTGCAAGAGCTATTTTAGTTTAGTAGGCAAGTCTGAATTACACAAGAGTCTGGATTATAGATTATTTGCTACAGTCGGTGACCTGTCTATACTAAATTAGATTAGTTATGTTGCTCTGGGAAGTCACTTTCTAAAGAGTGCTCTAAATCTTGTAGGACTAAAAAGTGCCTAACCTTGATTACCGTATTTTTCTGAGTATAAGACACACCTGAGTATAAAATGCACCAAGATTTTGAAGAGGCAAATAAAAAAAAAGTTTTTGCACTCTGCAGACCTTTCAAAAACAGTCCGTTTTTCGCAAAAATGGCCCCGTTTTTCTCAAAAAAAAAAAAAAAAAAGGCAGGCAGGCATAGCCTTTAGGAGGCTTGTAAGAGTGTTCCTGGGGTCTGAGGACCCTCAAAAAATGAGCAAAAAAGGCTAATTTTTCATTCAGTTTTGCCCTCCCCAGCCCCCATGAGATCTCTGGAAGCCTCCTAAAGGCTATGCAGGGTCATTTTTGCAAAGGGGACGGGGTTTCAGGAAGCCAAAAATGCTGAATTCAGTGTATAAGACTCAGATATTCACCCTTCTTTTCTGAAGGAAAAAGGTGCGTCTTATACTCCGAAAAATACGGTAGTCTGGGTTCCTAAATGTTTGTGGTGATTATGTGTGGGAGAGATACATGTACAAGATAGATTGAATTTGCTTGTTATATAAATTTCAGAAAAGTGAGAAAATACTCACATATTTTAAAAAGGCATGTACATGGCTGGCCTTTTTTATTCTTCATTATTATTATTATTTTAATATATTTTTTTTATTTCACTTTGCCAGATGTCTGAAACCTCTGCCTAGAATATTTGTAAAAAGTCACTCTTCTGTCCATGAATAACAATGTTAGTCACAATCCCAGTTTTGTGCTTATTTGCTGAAAATTGAGCTTTAGTTTTAAAAGGCTCTGTTCCACTGACCCAAAAAGCTAACATATGTTGATGTTAAATTCTTCTTTGTAGGTTGGAATTTAAAATGCCCTAATGCAAAAATTAATTCATTGCGGGTTATTGTGTGTGAGAGGTTTTTTAAAAGAAAAGATTAAAAAAATCCTAGAGAGCCAAAATAATTGATGCTACTTATCCTAATAAGGAATCTGCTTGTCCTAATGTGTAAGCCACCTACCTACCTTTCTGGTTAAGACAACATATAAGTTTGTTAAGTAAATACATTTTCAGTATATAAAACAAGGTTTTCAAATTTGTAACTGTTAATATATTTTGCTCTCCACTGGGCTAAATAGCTAGAAAAAAAATCCATCTGTCATATGTATTGATGGGTGACTCTGTAAAAATTCTTACTCTCAGATATTTAGAAAGCTAAAGTCAAATATTTCGAAAGCAAAACCTTTCACCCCCAATTAGTTTTATAACTAGTTGTTTGAAGAAAGCTAAAATGAATATGCTAATTCAGGTAGACCTCAATTGGGAGCCATGACTTGGTCGTTAAGCAAAATAGTCACTAAGTGAAGCAGAGGTCGGGCTTACAATCTTCAGTTTTCCTTTGCTTTACAGACCTGCAATGGTCATAAAGGCAAGGAATGGTTGTAAAGTTACATTTTTATCACTGTGGTAACTGCAAATAGTCACTAAACAAGGCAGTTGCTAAATGTGGACTATCTGTATTTTACCTTGAAGATGTTTGTATCTGAAGAGTATTCATATATGCAGTCAACCATTGCCTTAAGTCTAGAAAGTTTGCTATCATGGTCACCTGCTTTATGTTTAATGCTGCCGCATAGTTTCTATTATAATTTGATAGATCACAGTGCAGCTCCTGATTGCAAAAGTCCCCAAAACACCCCCCCCCCCCTCAGTGCTAGCCAGAGGCTTTGAAATGCAAACCTGGAAACTTTTTTAGCTTCCCCTTTGTAGCAACTGATCAGGTAGTCTACTGGAATAGCAATTAAAACTTAGGTTTATATACTGCTTCTCAGTGCTTTACAGCCCTCTCTAAGAAGTTTACAGAGTCAGACTATTGCCCCCAACAATTTGGGTCCCCATTTTACCCACTTTGGAAGGATGGAAGGATGAGTCAACCCTGAGCCGTGAGAATCGAATTGCCGAACTGCTGGCAGCCGGCAATTAGCAGATACAGCCTGTAGTACTGCTTTCTAACCACTGCACCACCACGGCACTTCTTTGATAACTATTTAAATTTAATTCACTTTTTTGCAACATATAGAATTTTTGTTCTACATAATTGAAAATATCTCTGCATTCAGCTTTAAGAATTTGGGTAGTGTAAACAATGCTGTATGGAAAAGCCCTTAATATCATAAACAACAAGGATGCCAGAGTCAAACGCAGGAAGGGATCTTTAATAGGAATATTTCTCAAATACAGATAGATAAGCTGTAATGATGGGTTAAACTTTATATAATCAGTAAAGAAAATAAAACTTAAAATAAATGTTCACGTTGCTATAAATTAGAAAAAGTTACAACAATATTTCAACAGTGAGTACATCTAACAGTTGTATGTGTGATGAGTCAGTCCTTCATGACCTAAATCTTGACATCTTCCAGAACTCTGGACTGCCGGCTCAAAAGTCTTAGTCTTATTTGCATTGTTTTCTTTTCCTGTGCAGCAAACTTCCTAGACAGCAGGCCCTTGAGGAATTCTGGGAAAGGAAACATCGATGCTAGGAAAGAAGATGGGGGAAGCACAGCAGCTGCTCCTACCCAGAAGAAGCTGTGGTGTCACTGTCATCACTACTGTCCTGAAAATTCAAAAAACAATACTTGCAGGTTGGTGGGGAAATCTTCGCAGAATGTGCAATTTACCTAATTTGCTGCATCTGTGATTTAAATTGGTTTCATGTCCGTTTGACTTAAAGGCTTTTAAAAGATTATACCAAATCATGAGAAATGCATCTGTAAATGATTGTTAATTTTGCTACCCAAATAAATACTGAGATTTTAGGACCACTAAATATCAGCTGCTAAAGAAAGGAATCACCTGGTAAGGAAAATTTTGTTTAACTCATATTCCTGCTTAACATATCTGATGGTGGCAACCTTTGTGCAGGTTCTCTTTTTCTTCTTCTAAGCTCATTTTCCTATATTGGTATTCTTTCTGGATAATGCTTTTTACATTTCTGAAAATACAGAAATGTTAACTTAACTTAACTTAACTTTATTCAATTTCTAGACCGCCCCTCTCTCAGAAGAGACTCGGGGCGGTGTACAGTCATATTAAAACAATAGAAAAATAAATATACATAGTATAAATATAGAATAAATATAGGGCTGGAGGAGGTAACAATAGTCCACTGTACAAATTTAGTTTAAGTTAGATTAAAATTTTAAAAATTTAAAATACATTAACCCTTAAATACTATCCCAGATAAAATATCCGCCAGGAGGTAAAATGGAACTATAGATGGGCCAGGCCGGCTAATTGGAACAGGTGAGTCTTACGTTTTTGTTGGAAGGAGCAGAAGTCAGTAGTAGTCTTGGCAGAAAAAGAAGACAAATGTCTTTCCAGATGGTGTTGGTTCTGTTAACCTTTTTAACTTTATATTTGGTATTTGGAGTTAATACTGATTAATACACAACAAAATATTAAGCACATTTGTTCTGTGCCAACACATTTTCCTTCAAGTCTTAGGCCCAGAGAAACCCAAGTCACACATAGAGTTTACACTGATTTAAGGAGAATGGTTCTTGATAGAATAAGAAGGCAAAATGTACAAGTACCATACTTTTCAGAGTATAAGACACACTCCCCTCCCCAAAGAGGTTGGAAATGTTAGTGCGTCTTATACATCCAATATTCCCATTTTTGGCCTCCCAAAACTCCACTCCGCGGGTCCCGTTTTAACCAAACACCACCTGTTTTCACAAAAATGGGGTGCGCAGAGGGGTTGGGAGGCCTGCAGAGTGCTCCTGGGGGCCAGGGAGGGCAAAAACTTTTTTTTTTTTCCTCTTTGAAACCTTGGTGCATCTAATACTCTGCTGCGTCTTATAGTCTGAAAAATACTATACATTTTAGACGCAATTACGTTTTTCATTCAGTTAAGATGATGGTTTGAATGGCTTTCAAGTTGTCCTTCCTTCTTTCCTTAACAATAGAGTTGCTGTCTTAGGTTACTTAAAAAAACACCCAATTCTTTGGGTTTAAAAAAAGTATTGTTAGAATTAAATCAAGGAACAAACTTCATAGTTTGCAAATGTAGTTTACTCAATATTCTATAGAGGCAGAATTTAAAACATAATATTTGACTCTTCTTTTACAGCATATATGTTTGTACATGTAAACACTTAGTCCTTTCAAAAGACATTAGGATGTCTGTATTGTTGAATGTGACAATGACTTTTATAAACTCACATTTTCAGGAACTTTTTAAAAAGTGTCCCCTGCTGTTTTTAACTTTCTTAAGAAGTTGCCGGCCTTTGTGTCATAGAAAGTGTAACTTTAGTTATTTCTTTTGTGCAACTTCACACAGATAAGGGCTGTACGGTGAAGAATGCAAACATGAAACATCTAACTGCAAATATTTACTTGACTACATAATACACCTCACTATCTGTCCAAGTGCCACATTGTATCCTGCTTGGAGAATTTCACAAGAAAGGAGACAATATTTGTTTAAAGTATTTAATTTCGGCTCAGAATGAAACCCACAGACTCTGGTATATTTTTAAGGCCGTGGTGTGGGTTTCTTTGTTACCTTGCATCATCACAAAGAATATGTAAATACTGTCAACCTACCTGCAGGAGGAGATGGCTGAGTGCACAGGTGGATGGATTAACAAGGACCTTTCCCTGGGAGAGGTGAAAGCTATTGAAAGCATTTCCTAAACCCGGGCTTGTAAAGGTTATGTTAACCTTCAGCCTTTGGAAACACTAACCATCATAATGTAAACCAACTACACCTGGGAAGTTGCAAACACACATTTATTTTCCTAGCCCTTTAGGAACACCTTTTTGTAATAAAAACTTGGATGTTATCAAAGCACTCACAAATCTCCTTAAAAGCATTGAATTGTGAACAATTCCAGCCAAGTGAATGATCATTTAAGGCAGCTGACCATATTTAAAAACAGTCATGATGCTTATCTGAGGTGCTGAATTTGAGACATCTTCTTAAAGCTGTAAGTCAGTGATGCTTGTAATTTCGGCAGTTCGGCAGTTCAAATCCCTAGCACCGCATAATGGAGTGATCTCCCATTGTCCCAGCTTCTGCCAACCTAGCAGTTCGAAAGCATGTAAAAATGCATATAGAAAAATAGGAACCACCTTTGGTGGGAAGATAGCAGCATTCCGTTTGCCTTTGGCGTTTAGTCATGCCGGCCACATGACCACGGAGACGTCTTCGGACAGCGCTGGCTGTTCGGCTATGAAACAGAGATGAGCACTGCCCCCTAGAGTCGGGAACGAGTAGCACATATTTGCGAGGGGAACATTTACCTTTTACAGTGATAC
The DNA here is from genome assembly GCF_964273705.1 of Natrix helvetica. Classification (NCBI taxonomy): domain Eukaryota; kingdom Metazoa; phylum Chordata; class Lepidosauria; order Squamata; family Natricidae; genus Natrix; species Natrix helvetica. The sequence continues at coordinate 18,452,918 of NC_138558.1, forward strand.
TTAGAAAAAGTAGCCAACAACTGTCCTCACAGAATTAAGTGTGCTTTTTATCTTGAAGCAGCTCTATATTTAAAAAATTGAAAGGAAAAGAATTTAGGAAATGTTGACATATCCCCATAATTATAAAGGCACTTTTGAGCAAGAAAAAAAAATGCTCATCAATTTTAAAAGTTGGCAAGTTTTGTCCTCATAGTAAGAAAGAGCAGTTGTGTAATTTATTTCTGTCAAAAATGTTTATTCACTATCCTTCTTTTGTTAAAAACAATCTAAATATAAAAAAGCACAGATTTAAAATACCTTGCTTCTACAGTTAGTCCCAACTGAATGGCTACTGAATACCCAACAATTTTATCATTAAGCAATTGTTAAGTGAAACCTCATGTGACTGTGACATCATTTTCTCTGAACTCATAAAGTCAATCTTTAAGCAAGAGGAACTTGTGAACTTATGACAGGAACTTGTGATTTCACTGCCAACTTCATTGACTTGCCTCATCTGAATCCAGCTGTGAAGTGAACAAATAGTGATCAATGACCATGGGATGCTACAATGTTTGTGGTAAAGTTATTTTCTCAGCACTATTGTAATTTCAAATGGTCACTTAACAGGACAGTTGTTAAAGAAGGATTATCTGTATTTGTTTATAATTTAACAAAAATGTCCTACAGAAGTTTTATTTATTAGTTTGTATCCCACCTGTACTGTTTTTACAAATGACATGTCTTTTTATCTCCACAATTCTTATTTTCCCCACAACAACAATCCTGTGGGTTGGGCTGAGAGTTATTATTTGCTCTTATTAGTCAATGAGGGGAATGGAATATTAGTTTTTTTTTTAAAAAAAACACATTTTGGATAATCTAATCAAATGCTGTGGGATTCAAATCTACTACTTTCATTGATTTATTGAATTGCCCAGTCAATTCAATTAATTGGATCTTCAGTATTTACAAATAAAAAGAGAAAGTGGTATTTGTTGTGTTTCTAAAAAAAAAAGGAAAGAGAAAGTACAGTAAATAAATCCTGATTAAATTGAAGATTTTTGTCATCTTAATTGACAAGGGACCTTATTTTGTAAAATTAATATTTTATCAAACCTCCTCAGATACTGAGCTATTTTACCCTGGACTCTTGTTAACTATTTTATACATTTAATAAATTTATACAGGTGCCCATTTCACATAAAGTCTGGGAGACTTGCAAGCAAAATAACAAAACCATAGTACAATATATATATATATTAAAAAATCAGACATAAATAAGACTCTTGGGGCTGCAGGTCTAACAAAGTGATTCTTTTTTTTTTTTCAAAAAGTTTTATTGGTTTTTTAAAACATATATAAGGAAAAGGGTAAGTGGAATGGTTACAAATTTTGGCAGTTGCAAGTGTGGCAGACGCCTCCTCCCTCCAAACTCATAGGTTACATCTAAATATCAAACATTAATACATAATGATAAAAAATCAGCATATTAATTCTAGAAAAAATAATTTTCAATCAATTTATATAGTTATGATATATAGTCTAGATATAATTTCATTATTACTTTCGGTCTGTTTATAACATTGTGGTTTTCTTATTCATTTTTGTGATCTGAGCTTTCTTAGTGTTTCCCCTTCACCCCCCGCTGGCAGAGCTCCGGCCCCTCCCATGTCCTGTGTGACCGTTGTGGTATCTTCTGTTTTTTCTAGGTTCGCTTTATTTTTTTCCATAAAGGCCTGTGCCTCTATGGGTGTGTTGATTCTGATTCTTGTCTCCTCCCAGAATATCAGCATACCTTCAGGCATCAACCATCTAAACCACACCCCCTTCTGGTATAGTTTATTCGCCAATTGCGAATAGCTTTTCCTTTTTTCCCTAATTTTTTTGGGAATCTGCTTCAGAATGGTTATCTCCCTGTCGTGGTATGTCAGTGTTTGCCCCCTTTGTACACCCAGAATTTCATCTCTTGTGGTTTTCCTAAGGAATTTAATATGAACCTCCCTGGGTACATTGTGTGTTCTGGCATATGCTGAATTCACTCTATAGACCAGATCTATTTCCCATTCCATCTGCTGTTTATCTTTGTGTATGTATTCAGCTAGAATATTAGTCATAATGTCCCTTATGTTTTCCCCATCTGCTTCTATTACATTTTGAAATCTAAGATAAAAGGACATTCTCTCAAACTCTGTTTTCATTTGTTGGATATCAAGTTCTTTGTTCCCCTTCTGTAAAGCCTCTACCCCCCCTTTCGCCTCCGCCACCCCACCCTCCACAAGGTCCAGTCTCTGTGAGTTCTTATAAATTTGAACTTGATTCTCTTTAATTTCATCTTTCATTTCCCTTAGCTGTTTCTTAATTTCCTCCTGGCCTTGTAAAATTTGTTGAAGCATTTGTTGAAGGTCTATCTCTGTAGTCTTAGGTTGCATCAGTTCTGTTATCTTTGACTGTGTGGCTGGGCTGGATGTTGCAGATGTTGGAGCAGAAGTGGCAAAGCCAGGTTTTCCAGGAGGTGGTCTTTTTGGAGACATGGTTTATAAAACAAAGAGATCAGTCAGTGTAGGAACTGGGCAGCTGGAGAAGTAGAGCAGGCAGGCGAGTCCAGAAGGCAGAGGATCCAAACAGGTGGGAGTTTCTTTAATCACTCTAGCAATAGATGAAAGTTTTTTCTCCAAAGAGTTCAGAAAATAACAATCCACAAGAGATTCCTCTGGGTGACTCGGAGACAAAGACCGGAAGCCTGAATTTTAAAGGTGGAGTCAGGTTTCACAGTTCATGAAGACAACGGAAGTGTGCCATCTTGCCCTGCCAGCTTTGGGCTCAGAGGCATAGAAAATTTTAAAAGTTCAAAAAGTTCTCAGGTCATCAATAAGTTCTGGATCTAAGTCCCATGAAAAGCACTTTTACTGGGGTGAGGCATCGTTAGTTGGCTCTCCCCCCTCCTCCTTCCCCAGGGGGCGAGAGCAGAATTTTAACAAGCCGCTTGTCCAAGGGGGGGGAATCCCCCTCCCCTCTAGCCGCTCCTCAAAGAGTAACTCCGAAAGGTTAACTTTTAAAAGTACTGAAAAGCCTTTCAATTCAAAAGTAAGGGGATGAAGAGAGGAAGCATCTCACCGCACCGCCGCTGCTTCCTTCAGTTTTGCATTCTCCGATCGGCATGGGGCGAGACGCAGGCGCGTCCTCCAAAACTGCTCCCCGGTGCCTGGAGCAAAGCGGAAAAGCCCCCACCAGCCGCCGCCGGTGCCAGAGCCTTCCGTGAGCTGCTCCTTCGGCAGGGCGCCTCTTCGGGGCGTCCTGTGCCCCCCCGAAGACGGGGGAAGCCCACTGAAGAGCGGGAGCGGGCAAAGTCCTTGCCCGTCGCCGTAGCCGCCGGAACCGGAAGTCTAACAAAGTGATTCTTAAATGTATTTTTATTTAAACTTATTTTTACCTTATTATTTACCTTACCATAAGTCGGTTTGCTGTCTTAATCGTAATTCATGACCGTCTAATCCAAATAGTCACTTGTTTTAGAGAATCACTCATCCAGCTCAAACAGTAAGCATCGAAGTACAATTTCAAATCTAGTAAGTCGTCAAACCTTCTCTTTCTTTAGCATCTTGCAGGTATATATCTAATTCTTGGGTTTTTCCCCCCCTTGCTGTATAAATGTAGAAATATCCTTTTACTATTGTTGAATGGACTGTCAGTTGTTAATATTGGTAAACTCTGAAATAAAAATAACATCTTTGGTAAAATATTCATCTTATTTACATAGATTCTGCCCAATGAGGATAATGGCAAGTTATCTCATGTTTAATAACCTTCCATGCAGCTACAAAATAGTTTTGAAACAATTTAGAGCTTATATTCATCAATGAAACCCCAAAATATTTAAAACCCTTTTCTCTACCTTGAACCTACTTTCTGCTTTTTTATATGCCCAAATTAAAGAACTATACTACGCAGAAGACATGTGACCCAGTAATAAACCGTACATAAATTAATTTATACATAAGGAATTTTTTGACACAATAGGCTTCTTTCATATGGATTTTGTAGCCTTCAAAGGGGCTACAGAGCCTTTTAGTAGTGAAATCTATTTACCAGGGGGAAAAGCAAGAATTAATATAAAAATGTTACAAGATGCAAGGATTTGAAGTGGATTTGGATTACCAAATTGGGAATTGTACTATCAAGCAGTGGGTCTAGCTTGGATGAAAGAATGGATTTTACTGAGAAATACAAGATTATTGACACTGGAGGACACAGTTGCATGATTTGCAACTGGGTTGGCATGCTTTTTTGTGGTATGATAAAAGTAGGGCACATAGCTATTTTCAAAGACATTATGTAAGGAATGGATTATTAACAATATGGGAAAGAGTGAAAGGGAAACATTATTCAGAAATACCAATATGGCTTTCAACAATGGAAGCATTGACACATCCAAATATTAGCAGTATGAAAAATATTATTAGATACAAAAATATCTTAACAGAAAGAGGGGAACTAAAAAAAACAAGAATTAGAAAAACAAGGGATTGATATAGGTTGGTTTTCGCAATTGTAAATACAATCAAGATATGAAAAAGATAAAAGGGAGTATGGTTTTAATTTAGGAAGTTGGGAGTTGGATAAGATACTTATGGGAATGGAAGAAAGACTAATCAAGGAATTATATACCTATCTATTAAGAACTATGCTAGAAGAAGAAGTGGTAAAAGTTACAATGTTAACTTGGGCAAAGAATTTTGGCCACACGATTGAACTAGAAAAGTGGCAATAACTATGGGAAAGGAATTATAAACTAACCATGTCAACAGCTTACAAAGAAAACTTACACAAAATGTTTTACAGATGGCACATGTCACCGGGAAAACTAGCTAAGATGTTTAAAGACAAGTCAGCAAAAAGTTGGAAATGTCAACAAGCAATAGGTTCATACTACCACATGTGGTGGACATGTGCAAAAGCAAGGAAATATTGGATTAAAATAAGAGTATGGTTAAAGAAAATGTTGCAACAAAAAAATAGAATTTAGACCAGAGATATTTTTACTAGGGATTATCCCAGAGAAATTCAAGAAAGAGGATACTTATTTGATTATACATGTAACTACAGCAGCGAGAATTATATTTGCCCAAAATTGGAAATTAAATAAGCTACCAACAGATGAAGAGATAATAAAAAGATATTAGACTGTGCAGAGATGAATAGGTTGACAATGAAAATAAAGGATAAAGAGGAATCTCAGTACTTCAAGACATGGGGAAGGTTCTATGATTGGCTAGAGAAAGCAAGCTAGAAAAGAAAGTAGGGAGAAGATAAAGTACCCAGATGACACACTATTAAATGAAAAAAAAAGGGGGAGGAGAAGAGGAAAACAGAAAAGAAAATATTAAGCATGTAAGTACATATTCAAGAACGAGATATAAAGGGGGGGAAACATACCTAGGGTAGACTAGTGAAGGTAAGGGAATAAGAAATGATACTAAATTATATCTGGGTGACGGAAATATCATCCCAAGGAAACATAAACTGAGTTTTGAAATATACAACAATAATAGAAAAAGAAAGGGAGAGAGGAGGAGAGAAAGAAAGGAAGACGGGGAAAGAATAAAGAGGTAAGGAGAGGAGGATGGAAGGGGGAGAAAGAGAAGAAGAGAGGGTAGGAAGGGGAAGAGCAAGAGCAGGAGTAGGTAAGGGTAAGGGAAGAAGGGAGGAGAAGGAGAGGAGGAAGGAAGAAAGTAGAGACGGGAGGAAGGGAGAAAAAAAGGGAAAACAAGGAGGTGTTACAAAAGGAGGAAGGGATGGTAAATAAAGCAACCCAAATTGTACATTATAACTTATTAAATGAAATAATAAATGTATAAGAATGATAGATGTAAAGAAGAATACCAATTATGTGAATGTATACTTAAAATGGTATGTAAGAGAATAAAAAAATAAAAATTCTTTGAAAAAAAAGATTTCACTATTTTAACGAGTCAGTGGTACAATTCACCTGGTTCTATACGGTTTGGGTGAACTGGTAGCGGTAGCGGTGGGAGGCTCCGCCCACCTGCCCAGACATCATCACATCCTGTTTTTATCACTCTGTGCATGCGCATGCTCACATTTGTGAACTGGTAGAGAAGGTAAGTTTATTTCACCCTGATATGTGTGTATTGATTTAGTAGATTTATTGCACTTTAAAAGAGTAATTCCTCCTGCCAAATAAATATGTAGATAGTGTTGTAAGGGCTTCTCAGTTAAAAGGGATTGTGTCTAATCCAAAACAAGTTTTAAACTGAATTTAGGTCTTACGCACAGGCTTCTGAGATAAATGGTATAAACATTTCTTCAGGACGTAGTTCCGTTTAAATGTAATCACTACCAAATTAAACTTCTTTTACTTGAGGGAATATATGTATTTCTGAAAATTAAAGCAAGGGCGTTTAGCATCTTATAGTTACAAATTATCATAGCATATCCAGGAGCTATGCGTTAGGTTTGAAGAATATGTATATGTTGAAATATATGGTATTTAAAGTGTCTCTGTCGCACATGGCTAAAATTTCAGCAGCTTGCAACAGCTGCCCACTTTAGATTCTGCCTCACTCAGTCCCAAAGATTCCTGTGAAAAAGAGGCTGCACGGTTTTCAAAATGTGTCTCCGGGAGGATGAAGTTTCAATTTGCTTGATGGGGTCAGTGCAAAAAAGAACCGGTGAGCTTTGAAAATCTTTGCTTGAAGTGGAAACCAGTTGGTGGGGGGGAAAAGGAGAAAAGGCATGGGGCGGGGAGGGGGGAGGCAGGAAAAAATAAAGAGCAAAAACAGATGGCAGAAGGCAAGAACAAAAGAAAAAAAGGTGGATTAAATAGAGAGAAACGACAGTAATTTTATTGTTTCAAGTTTCTCTGTGTTACTCAAACTGATTCCATTGAAAGGTTCTTTTTGCTATCTCAGTGTGGAGAACAATCATATATGTCAGTGATGGTGAACCTTGAGTGCGCGCACCCACTCTAGTCGGAGCTGCAACCCAGAAGAGAAGCTGCCCAGTGGGCATACGAACGCCGGGAAATGAACCTCAGGTTCCCAGCGTGTGCATGCTCACTGGCCAGCTAGTCTTCCAATTACTGGCGCGCATGCATGCTTGATGATCAGCTGGCTGGTGTGCATGTGCAAACTGGAAACTGTAAGACAAACTCTTCTTGTTTCTGGCATTGCTGCATGTGCGAAGACTAGCTGATCATCACGCGTGCATGTGCTCAAGAAATCCGGAAGAAGAATGGCGATGCCATGCATGCCAGGCAACATGGCTCTGCGTCCCACTTTGGGCACGAGTGCCATAGGTTCGCCGTCATGGATATATGTTGTCTGTTGGGGATCAGAATTGAAAACCCTTTGGAGATTTCTTTTAAAAATACCTTCAGAATTCTTTAATCATGATCAATATTTAAGATACCACAACTTGTGAATGGAAACTGGATAATGATATTGCTTAAACAGTTGGAAAGCTTCTGGGCTATGTCCCCCCTTTTTATATTTAGTACCTTAGTTAAAATTACACCATCAGCTAGGTAATCTTTAATTAAAACTTTGCCTTTTATTTTCAGGGTCTGTCAGTAATTCTATTACATGTTGTATTATTTTTCCCCCAGAAGTTTACTTTGGCTATTAAAAAATTACTATTGACCATACAACACAGTATAATTTATTTCCTTTCTGCTTTCTGAGTTGTTCTATGAAAGACTGTAAAGTACCCTGTTTCCCACGAAAATAAGACCTCCCCGGATAATAAATCCAGTCGGGCTTTTGAGTGCATGCGCTAAAATAAGCCCTCCCCAAAAATATTGCAACACAGCAGCAGCCATGAGGTGACCACGCTCGCCGCCTCCTGCACCTCAAAAATAATAAGACCTCCCTGAAAATAAGGCCAAGTGCTTATTTCAGGGGTCAAAAGAAAATAAGACCCTGTCTATTTTCGGGAAAACATGGTAGTATAAACCGGTTTCCATTCAGACTTGATTGTATATGTGCACCCACAATGCTAAAATATGTACTTGGAAGCAGGAAACAGTATTGTAGTGCTGTAGTATAAAACATATCGTAAACTTAACATAAACTGGAAAAAAAAAACCTCCACCAAAAAGATGCTTTAAAAAATGAATATCGGAGCCACGTGTAGTTTGCATAATGGTACAGCCTATTGTAAGCCCAAACATTCTGGCCCTCCACCCATCACATTTGCTTTGTGAGGGGCATCTCTGGCTGGAGATATGCCAATTCTTACTGTTAAATTGAACCCACAGTCTAGTTTGGAAAGCTGATGTTCCTTTCTCTGATAAGTTGGCTGTGGTTTTTTGCAATAAGTTCGGCCAAAGTTAAGGATGATGCGAGCAAACCATAGCAAGACACGGTTCATGCATTCCTCCACCCTCTTTCTGATCCGTTTTCCTGGCAGTCCCTAGAGCAGTAGGAACGAGGAAAAGTCACTAACAGAAAACTCCTAATAACAATTTGTCAAATAATTGAATGCAGCAGTGATGACTAACTTTTTTGTTGTTGCGTGCCGAAAGCATATGCTCATAATGCAATGCGTGCACCACCACATCTGCGTACGCCCCGGATATGCACTTGACCTCCTGTGCTCCCCCTCGTGCATGCGCCCTGTCCCACCAATTTTTGGCTTCCAGGTTGGTGCAAGAGGATTTCCAGGTCCAAAACATGGCATGGGGGCCCCCCCGCATGGTGCCACTATACCCATTTTGTGCCTGGAAGGCATCCTGCACCAACCTGGAAGCCAAAACTGGTTGCGGGGGCGCTGTGTGAGCCCCCAAAATTCAATGCGAGTGCTCCTGTGCATGTGCCCAATGCATGCATCCCCCCACATGAACCTTGACCTTTGCGCATGTGCGGCAGAGACCTGAAGACCAGCTGGCTGGTGGGAGGCGTGCATGCATGCTTGGTGGAGTTGGGTTGGGGCAATGGCTGGCGTGCCCACAGAGAGGGCCTGTGGCACATGTGCCATAGGTTCGCCATCACGGGAAAATAGTAATAATCATTAGAAGTCAACAAATGCTGCACATTTGGCCTTGCTTACACTTTTCTGTTCAAACACCAGTGGAAAATAACTCCCAAATATCAGAAGTACCAGATTTTTGGAGAAAAGGCATTTTTTCTCCAAAGAATGGCTAGCCACAGAGCATCATACTGTTTGGTTGTTGTTGCAGTTAATTGAATGATTTCCAGGTTCAGATGCTTCATAAATTATGAACAACGCTTATGAGAATCATGAATATTAAAGGCTAAGTGAAATATCTTTCTCTTTTTTCTTGTATTCAGCACGGATGGCTATTGTTTTGCAATGGTGGAAGATGAAGATACGGGAGGACAGAGTTTTACTACAGGTTGCATCGGTTTAGAGGGTTCTGACTTTCAATGCCGAGTAAGAAAATGTTGTGAACTTAACCTGAACTTTCAGAATCCGTCTGAATATTGTCGGGAATTAAAATATTAATGTTTTACATTATTTTTACAAGGTCAAAGAAACAAATTGAGAATATAATTACCATTAGTGTGAACAGCAGAAATATTCTGTTGTGTTTGACCAACAATGCTAAGGAAAGAGTGACTCAGAATTGTAAAAGTAGTAACTTAAGAAAGCACTGTAGTCCTTGACTTATGACCAACATTTCCATTGGTGAGCAAAATAGTTGTTAAGTGAATTCTGCCCCCTGTTACAACCTTTCTTGCTATAGTTATTAAACAAATCACTGCCGTTGTTAAGTTATTAACATGGTTGCTAAGTAAATCTAGCTTCCCCATTGACTGTGCTTGTCAGAAGATTGCAAAAAGTGATGAAGATACTGCAACCGTCATATATACCTGCCAGTTGCCAAGCATCTGAATTTTGGTCATGTGACCATGGACTTGTAAATGTGAAAAATGGTCATAAGTCACTTTTTCCAGTGCCATTTTAACTTCTGTCACTAAGCAAATGGTCCTTAACTTATGTCCACAATTGGAACTGGAATTTCTATCCTAAGTTGTCGCAGTTGTAACTCGAGTCTGACCCAGTTTTAGAACATTTTTTGTCAATCGCTAAACAAATCCAACTTCTCCAATGGATGATTTTTGCTGGAAACTAGCAAAAAAAAAAAAAAGGTAGCAAATCACAAGCAGGTAACTGCAATGCGTTGCGTCTAGTCATAAATATCAATTTTGCATGAGTAAGATCTTTACTAAATTGGGGGCCTTGGTTTTTAATACAAACTCAAATCCTAATGTGTTGCTTTTTTACATTTTCTCATAAGTTTTGGAATTAAACTGCACATGTAGAATAATATCCGAAAGAGTTTGATAATGATAAGCAACCTGAGTTATACGTTGTATCTGTTTTGAAAGAAGTGCACTCTTAATTTCTTTTAAGACGAGCACCTTGAACTGTTTGCATGCACACACATTTCCTTTATGTGTTTCCTTATCGTTTAAAATTGTCATGAACTGTTTTACATAAAAGTTATCTATAATTATTACAGGACACTCCATTGTCTCAACCGAGGAGATTAATTGCATGCTGCACAGATCAGGATTTCTGTAATAAAGATCTTCACCCTACTCTTCCACCATTAGAACAACCAGGTAACAAAGATTACTAATCCTAACATCTAACACGTATATATTTTTTAAAAAAAGACTATGTAAGTTTGTCAATGGTGATACGACAATGTAAGTATTTTGTATGCTGCCCTTTTTCATTCAACCTAAGATGATTTCCTAAATAATTTGCTCCTCTGAAATCAGGAAAACTGATCTAATAATAATAATATATCCTTAAAATGCAGGAGTGAATTTCTTTGATTCTTGTTTCTATTTAACTAGATGACTGGCTCATATATCCCAATATCTATAATTCAGTATGTACTCTATACTGTTTTCAGTTTAAAAAATGACTTCATTTTGTCTGAAATGGTATAGGATTTCCCGCCTGACCAGGGAGGTTGGATTAGAAGACCTCCAAGGTCCCTTCCAACCCTGTTATTCTGTTATTTTAGCCTTAGGCCAGTATAACAAGTGCCTCCAAGAGCAACTATGAGAATTTATAAATCTGTTGTAGGAAATCAGTAAATTACATTCGAGATAAAACTAAAATACATTTATAAAACAACCTGACTAGGACCTATGAGTAAAATCTAAAAGCAACCTCAGCAATCTTTGTCTAAGTTATAAGTATACAGCAATAGTATGACATAACATTATATAAAATGTGATACAGGTGACTATGGCCAGATTTGAGCTAAGTGACAAAGTTGTTAAGTGAGTTTTGGTCCATTTCACAACCTGTCTTTCCACAGTTGTTAAGTGAGTCACCGCAGTTACTAAGTTAGTAACACGGTTAAAGAGTGAATCTGACTTCCACATCGACTCTGCTTGTCCGAAGATCGCAAAAGGAAATCAAATAACCCTGGGACACCGCAGCTGTCACTAATAGGAGCCAGTGGCCAACTGTCCAAATTTTAATCACATGACAATGGAGAATGGTCATAAGTGTGAAAAACATGCTGTATTTTGCAAGGGCTTTTCCGTGTGCTAGCAACGGAAACGATCATTTTCTAAATATGAAAGAAATGTGTATACATGGATATGTCAGAGTAAAAGCTAACCAAAAACAAAGGCAAAAAAAAAAAGGTCTTAGTTTACTGGAAACAAGATAAAAACAGAACATTCACCCCCACTCAATGTTCCTCATTTTAAACAGCTTTCCTACGCAGCGAAATGAAATGTCCTCCTAAGAACAAGACAACCATACCCTGGTTAGGCAGGATGCTTATTAGACAAGCAGGAAAAACAGTTAATTCCCATTATAAGGTTGGAAAGAATAAAAATATTGGAAGTGAAAAAAATCAGGTTTCAGGCAGAACAGATTAAAAAAAATGTCTTTACTGATTTTATGCTCTTGCAAACAGAAATGGTGGTGCCACTAAGTCTGGCCCTTAAGCTGGCGATGAAATAAGCAGGGACACGAAATTGAGTTTGATAGGCTTTCATCGCAGACTTCTCAGGGCTTAGATTGCAACCGTAGTAAACCTGAACGCTTCTAGTTTGTGAATGAAAAAAAGTAGTTGGAGAAGATTAGGTATTTCTGAAATGTAGAGAGGTCTGTTTAGCTGCATTTTTTACAGGAGGTTGCATAGAATCTATCTCACAAATATTCAAACTGCCTTCAAGGAGAGGCAAATGAAAGACATTTCTCTGAGAGCATAGCTGATAACCATAGCAAGAACCAAACAAACCGGTAAATAAACTGTTTCTTCGAAACTTCTCCGGAAAAGAGGACATGAGATAGCCCACGTGTGCTCCACATGGCTACTTCTCTTAGGATAGGAGCAGTGGTGGATTGCAGGCTATACGCTCCGGAGCTTGCCTGGAGTACCGGGTACCGTTCTGGTACGGTGCTCTGGAGGGCCCACCCGCCCGCCTGAGCTCCTTACCTGTCCTTTAAGCCTTTGGCGCTTCCGCGCACGTCGCCTGCGCGATGCTCTGCGGAGCAGCTGGAGCGTCGTGGAGGCTTGCGGAAGCGTCGCAGGCAAGTACGACACATGCGCATGCTGTGCGCATGTGCGTGCGCTGCACGCATCCATGTGGGTGACACCGGGGCCGTTCCAACCGCACCGGTTGGAATGGAATCCGGAACCCACCACTGGATAGGAGTCCCCAACCACCAGGCCGTGGCCTATTTGGAACTGGGCCACGTGAACAACGAGCCAGTGCACATGTGCACGCAGCTTGAATTGTGTGAGAAATGGGCCAGTGTGTAACATGCACAGCTCAACTCGGGCAAGCTCTAGGACAGGGGTCTCCAACCTTGGCCACTTTAAGACTTGTGGACTTCAAGTCCCAGAATTCCTCAGCCAGCAAAACTCCCAGAATTCCTCAGCCAGCACATTTCCATAATTCTGGGAGTTGAAGTCCACAAGTCTTAAAGTTGCCAAGGTTGGAGACCCCTGCTCTAGGACACTGTAGGATAGTAGTCTTTCATGGGTTTGAATGCCAGGAAGTCTAGGAATGTAGTCTTTGACTTACAACCTTGATTTACAATTGGGACCAGAATTTTCATTGTTAAACAAAGAGGTGGTTAAGTGAGTTCTGCCCAATTTTATGACTTTTTTTTTTTTGCTATGGACACAAAATCACCGGCCTTGTTTGGTCTCTACGGTAGTAGTAGATACTATGAAATTAAAGCATTAAACTTGATTCAAACAGAAGATAGATTCCTTGTCTGCCTCTGCCATCAGAGGCAAACGAGAAAGGAAATGTTGTTCGGGGGCCAAAATAGAAGATGAAATCAGAGCTTGGAAGTAAACGTGCTTAATAAGAAAGCTAAGAGTCCCATAGGCACCTCCTTGTTGTATCACGCTGGTAGATCCGAAATACAATAGCCGTATTCCAGGGCCGATCAATAAGGATAGAGGACTTGCAGCTTATGGTGTTATTTCTCTTCATCTTGTCTTGCTATATAGAACACCAAAAGAGCTCCTCTTACTCTCCAACAGCCAGATGCATGCTGGATCAGTTTGCAGTTCACAGATAAAGAAATGTATACTTGAAATGGAGACCATAATCCCCTAAAGTCTTATTCAGATTTGTGATGGTGGCTATTAGAAATACATAAATCACAATAAATCTTTTTGCTGCTCCTATATTAATTGGACAGTATTTCAATATGAAATATTTCATTTCTTTATGGAGAATTTTTTAAATTGAATATATTCTTTTCCCCTAATTTTCTCACATCACAACATTCCCTAATAAAAATGCATGCATTTGCATAGTTGCTAAGAACAATTACACTTGAACAGTGGTAGGTTCCCACTGGTTCGGACCGGTTCGGCCGAACCGGTAGTGATATGGCGGTGTGGGTTGCTGGAACCAGCCGTGACCCACACCTGCCACGCCCCCAAACCAGTTCCCTGGTCTCTTCTGCTGTCCCCGGCATGTTTCTGTGCATGCACAGAATAGTTTTCAGTCAACTGTGCATGGCAGCAACGCATGATGAGCACAGAACAGTTTTCAGTCAACTGCGCAGGTGCGGCAGGTGCGCATGCGAGCGAAGCGAAGTTCGCCCTCTCAGTGAACCAGTAGTAAACTGGTTAGGAACCCACCACTGCACTGGAAACATTTACAAAGTCATGATTTATTGTGTGGATGCTCTGGGGCTGGCTTATGTGTTTTTCTGCTGTAACTTAAAACATGCTTCTAATTTTTAAGCTACGTTTTGACCAGTCCTTTATGAGTGCTAACTAGCTCTGGAGTGATGATGATTATTTGCAGACTCTGCCCTGTAAATCCCACTGCTCATAAGTTTGACTTTTCATGCATTTCTTTGTTAAATTTCTGTGCCACTAAATCCGTGTAGAGTCAAGATTTCTTAAGGAAAAACGTGACTGGCGGTTGAAAGTTGGAATAGAATATGATCGAATTTGTAAACTTGTTAAGTTCCACTCCAGCCCACTCATAAGTTGCCTATCTCACAATGTGTTTATTTGATAATTACACAATGCCATGATGGTAACAATTGCATATCCGTGGAAGTGATGGTAAAATACTTTATGGTCACTTCTGCATTTGCCACCATCACAGAATTGTGCAATGCCCAAGCTATTAAAAAGAAGAATGGGGGTTATTAACAAGGAAATCTGGATTTAAAGGTGATTCAGCCTATTATAAAACTGTGGTGGAATCCAAAAAGTTCAGGGGAGGCATATTCTTTGAACCAATGTGATTTTGTTCTCCTGTTCTGGGTAGCAGTGGTTAACGTGAGGAACTTTATAATTTCATCTGGACGCTGCAATTTCTAATATCTTCACTGTCTTAATTTTATCATTCCCTGATGCTTGCTGATCGCAAATATGTGTGAACTGCAGTTAAATATGATAAGTAACATCATCTCTGATTGATAAAAGCTTTTGTTTTCTAATTTAAGCTTTTTCAAAGGGAAACGTTCATCAGAAGGCTCTGCTAATTTCGGTGATCGTCTGTAGCATACTCTTGGTGGGCATCATCATATTCTTTTACTTCAGGTATGTCTGAAAAAAGAAAATTATACTTTCTTCCTTGACTGTTTCTTTACGTCACAATTTGACATGAATGATCAGTTTAATGTGTTCTAATTTCTTGGGTTTGTATGAAGAAATTTGGTTTTAATAGTACTTTTGACATGGCTTTTTCAGTCAGAACGGAGACATACAAAAACTGAATTTGTACGTGTAAGATAAATGTGAAGTGGGGTTGTGAATTAAGTCAAACAGGCATTGTTAGCTTGGTATGTTAAAAATCATCATCAGTGCTGGTTTAAATTGTTAAGTACTGACATTTTTAGGATTTGGGGTAAGTATCCATAAGTATTTGATATTCAGGTATAGATAGAAATGTCTAAAATATTCAGATTTATCTGTTAAACATGACTAGACATCACATTGTAATTTCCGTTCAGTTAACGATGAATTTTAAATTTTTTATTACTTCTCCGGGCTGTGCCAGAGTTAAAATAAACATTGCAGAATTGTTTTGTGAATTAGGCTCATGGAAATAACACTCTAGTAAACCATGGGTTGTTTCAAAGGCATCTTTCATAAAATTAATTTGTATATGTGTTTATTTGCTGACATGCCTAGAGGCATATATCCCATTATATATGGGATGGTGGTTTGATAATTAAGAACGACACATTTGGGGATGTCCTAGTTCAGCGATGGCGAGCCACAAGGTGGGGGCAGCGCAGGGGGGTCGTGTGTGGGCGTGCCACACCCATAAAGCAATGCGCGACCCCGCAGTGCGCATGCGTGCACAACGCGCGACCCCCCCATTTTTACATGCTTTTTTCGCCCTCCCCAGGCTCCAGAGGCTTTATCGGAGCATGGGGAGGGCGAAAAGAGCCTCCCCCACCCCCCGGAGGCCCTCCAGAGGCTTCAGGGACCATCCGGAGGCTTCCCAGAAGCCTTCGGAATGCTTAAAACGACCCTCCGAGCACACCGGAAGTGACTTCCGGTTTGCTCAGAGGGTCGTTTTAAGCGCTCCGAAGGTGTCAGGGAAGCCTCTGGACAGTCCCTGAAGCCTCCGGGGGGGGGGGTCGGGAAGGCTCTTTTCGTCCTCCCCAGGCTCCTATAAAGCCTCTGGAGCCTGGGGAGGGCGAAAAATGGCTTTTAAAAAGGTGAACTCAGCTGGCCAGCACGCGCATGTGCTTGCCAGCTGACAGGGCAGCACCTCGTGTGCCCTGACAAATGGCTCCGCGTGCCACCTGTGGCACGCGTGCCATAGGTTCGCCATCACTGTCCTAGTTGAACTTTGTTTCTTTTCCTGGGTATATGCCACTGCCCCTCATGGTCTTGGGAAACATATTTTGGATTTAGGAAGGTGTTGGCAAGTGTGCCACATTTGCCCTTAGGTAATTCAGATCAGCCGTTTTCCTATTGAATTTGGATCATAGTACATTCTTAATGCTTAAGTCTTTGTGATTTCTGGTTTTTTTTCTTTTTGAGTAACACAGTGTCTTAAAAAAAGAGTCTCCTTCCTTCCTTCCTTCCTTCCTTCCTTCCTTCCTTCCTTCCTTCCTTCCTTCCTTCCTTCCTTCCTTCCTTCCTTTCCATGGTTTACAGTAACTCACAGAGCAAGTACATCTATCCAGGAGACAAAACCATTACGAAGTTGTGTATACCTACCATTAGATTAGATGGTGGTGGCTCAATGGCTAAAACATTGAGCTTATCGATCAGAAAAGTCAGCAGTTCGGCAGTTCGAATCCCTAGCACTGCATAATGGAGTGAGCTCCCATTACTTGTCCCAACCTCTGCCAACCTAGCAGTTTGAAAGCATGTAAAAATGGAAGTAGAAAAATAGGAACCACCTTTGGTGGGAAGGTAGCAGCGTTCTGTGTCCCTTCGATGTTTAGTTATGCTGGCCATATTACCACAGAGACGTCTTTGTACAGCTCTGGCTCTTTGGCTTTGAAACAGATGAGCGCCGCACCCATAGAGTCAGGAACGAGTAGCACATATGTGTGAGGGGGACCTCTATGTTTATCATTAGCATGTATACGTATAATTAGCATAATTCCCAAATTATCCTAGATAGGGCTATGACAAATAAAGTAGCATAAGCCCCGATGGATATTATCAAGAAGGTTATGTTTTCTGAACAGATTTTCTCAACCTGGGGACCCTCAAGACATGTGGACTTCAATACCCCAGGTAGCACAACCACTGCTGATAATTTGAAGAGCTAAATTGCTCACATCTGGAAGATACACAAATTAGGCAAAGCTGCTGGCCTGCAGAATGAAATGGCAGGGTTTTTTTTAACCAGTTTTAATATTTAATTATTATGTTCCTCCAGGCAACTCTACTGCCAAAGTAGCATGACAATAAAGCACATTCATTCGTAGGGAAAAATAACTGACCAGACTTTCTTTGAAATTCATTGTTTTCTTCCATCGATTTAATTAGGATGGATTCCCATTTGGCTCTTCTGTTCATAAAAAGTATTTCGTGCAGCTCCACTGTGTAATTTTATTAGATTGCATGGTATACCTTGGCACCTTTGGAATGGATTTTTCTTCTTTATTCCTGTCACTTTCTTCCTTTTCTACTGAATCTCTGAGATATTATAACATACAAACTTGCTTTTACTTTAATCTCTTCATGTACTTTTGTAAGTTACTTATATTTGCCGGTCATGACCCCTTGTGAAGGGATAAGTTGATGTGAATAATGTACTGGAAAATAGTGTTGGCCACTAGCCTTATCCATAATTTAATTGTGAACGAGAGGATAGACTGGTATATATACTGTGTTTTCCCGAAAATAAGACAGGGTCTTATTTTCTTTTGACCCCCGAAATAAGCACTTGGCCTTATTTTTGGTGCAGGGGGTGCAGGAGGTGGCAGGCGTAGTCACCTCATGGCTGCTGCTGTGCTGCAATATTTTCAGGGAGGGCTTATTTTCGGGGGAGAGCTTATTTTAGCGCATGTGCTTAAAAGCCCAATTGGGCTTATTATCCGGAGAGGTCTTATTTCCAGGCAATGGCGTATTGCTGAAATCTGCCGATAGTGAAGAGTTCCCCCTCATGGAGAACTATTCAGTCAGTCTCTGTGCATCAATCCTGACCCCAGAGCAAGGGAAATAATGCAAGAATTGTATACTGGGACAGCTGACTAGACATGAGGGTTTGCTTATTATGCTCAGATCAAACTCAGAGAGCTTGTATTTTACCATTCTCCAAGCTGCATGACAGCATATGTTTTTCAATTTCATTGCAAGGATGGTTACGATTTTGCCCAGGCTGCTAATAGTACTGGGTAATTTTAGTCTCCTTTCCCTCAGGTAGGAGGCAGTTCAGGAGTTAATGTTTGCCATTACAGCCATGTGCTTGTCCCTGTTTATTACAAAGGTAATAGATTTTTATTTGTAATAAATAAGGGACGCAGTGGCTCAGCGGCTAAGACGCTGAGCTTGTCAATCAGAAAGTTCGGCAGTTCGAATCCCTAGCTCTGCGTAACGGACTGAGTTCCCATTACTTGTCCCAGCTTCTGTCCACCTAGCAGTTCAAGAGCATGTAAAAATGCAAGTAGAATAGGGACCACCTTTGGTGGGAAGGTAGCAGCGTTCTGTGCGCTTTGGCGTTTAATCATCCCGCCACATGACCACAGAGCCGTCTTCGGACAGCACTGGCTCTTTAACTTTGAAACAGAGATGAGCACCGCCCCCTAGAGTCAAAAACGACTAGCACGCTTGCGCGAGGGGAACCTTTACCTTTAATAAATGTTTGCTCATTGTTAAATGTAATCAGATAGTCTTATAATGTATGTATATAATGATGATAACGAGAAGGGTAAAAATTTACAGAGAGACAAACAATGTCACGAGGGCCTTAAAATGCTGAATTATTCATAGCATTTAAGGATGGGAAAACGATAGCAAACAAAGGTAGAAACATATTATTTTGCTTGCTTTCATGACCAACCAGTATTGGCAGCATCACCTGTAGTTATTCTTTTATATATCTGCAGGTATAAAAGGCTAGAAAGGAGACGGCGGCCTCCTCATTACAATATTGGACTTGAACAAGATGAGACTTATATTCCACCAGGAGAATCCTTGAAAGACCTCATTGAGCAGTCACAGAGCTCAGGAAGTGGTTCAGGGCTCCCTCTATTGGTAAGAAAAGAGTACTGAGATCATAATTATAATGGTCAATCTATCATATAACAATTGGCATCATTTGCACAATTTGTTTGCATTGTAAAGAAAACAACAGCATTAGTGTTTCATGAAAAATATAGGACAAAAGCTGTAGGCTACGGGGGAATAGCTAAGAAGACCCCAGTTTTGTAGGTTCTCAGTTCTTGCTTTTGTATTATTAGTTTGATCGGATTTTGTCCATTTTTAAAACTACAGAAACTTTTAATTTTGTGTTTTTAAACTTCATTTTCATTTCAAAACAAGTTGAAAAAAATGTGAATCTTATAAGTGAGTTTTGTCCTCATGTTCCAACTGAATGAATTGAATACTCAGGGTGAACGTGATATAAAAACAACTTTAGACTACGAATTCTGGGAGTTGAAGTCCAGGCTAGCAATTCTGGGAGTTGAAGTCCAGACAGCTTAAGGTTGCTAAAATTGAGAAATATTTGGTTAAGGAATTGACTAAGACCAATACAATACAATACAATAGCAGAGTTGGAAGGGACCTTGGAGGTCTTCTAGCCCAACCCCCTGCCTAGGCAGGAAACCGTATACCATTTCAGACAAATGGCTATCCAACATCTTCTTAAAGTCTTCCAGTGTTGGAGCATTCACAACTTCTGGAGGCAAGCTGTTCCACTGATTAATAGTTCTAACTGTCAGGAAGTTTCTCCTCAGTTCTTAGTTGTTTCTCTCCTTGATTAGTTTCCACCCATTGCTTCTTGTTCTACCCTCAGGTGCCTTGGAAAATAGTTTGACTCCCTCTTCTTTGTGGCAACCCCTGAGATATTGGAACACTGCTGTCATGTCTCCCCTAGTTCTTCTTTCTATTAAACTAGACATACCCAGTTCCTGCAATGGTTCTTCATATGTTTTAGTCTCCAGTCCCCTAATCATCTTTGTTGCTCTTCTCTGTACTCTTTCTAGAGTCTCCACATCTTTTTTACATCGTGGCGACCAAAACTGAATGCAGTATTCCAAGTGTGGCCTTACCAAGGCATTATAAAGTGGTATTAACACTTCACGTGATCTTGATTCTATCCCTCTCTTGATGCAGCCTAGAACTGTGTTGTCTTTTTTGGCAGCTGCTGCACACTGCTGGCTCATATTTAAATGGTTGTCCACTAGGACTCCAAGATCCCTTTCACAGTTACTACTACTGAGCAAGACACCACCTATTCTGTACCTGTGCATTTCGTTTTTGTTGCCGAAATGTAGAACCTTACTCTTCACCATTGAATTTCATTTTATTAGATAGTGCCCAATGTTCAAGTTTGTCAAGATCCTTCTGTCAAGACCAGAAAAATCCAATTGCATATCTCTACTTAATTATAATGAAACTAAAATACTTTGGCCACCTAATGATAAGGAAGGACTCACTGGAGAAGAGCCGAATGCTGGGAAAGATGGAGGGCAAAATAAGGGGACGAGAAAGAATGAGGTGGCTCTATGGAGTCACTGAAGCAGTGGGCATGAGCTTAAATGGACTCTGGGGGATGGTAGAGAACAGGAAGGCCTGGAGGAACATTGTCCATGGGGTCACGATGGGTCAGACACGACTTCGCAACTAACAACAACAACAACTTAATAGAGGTTCACTAGATATCTGAGCATCATTTGTTAGTGAATACGAAATTATATTTTGTCCTGATTTTGACTTACGTAAGATATTTGTGGGCCACAGGGAGAAAAGAATCCTGGACTAGGTAGGGCAGACCTGCAAGATCAGATCAAAGACCTAATACTATTAACTCAAGAGGAAATATCCAGTCTTGAAAATGGTTCCAACTTTTGAAAAATTACAAAAATTGTGTCTAGTCGGAAGTAGGTATAATTCTAATATCTCTGAAAAGGTACAAAGGACCATAGCGAAACAGATTCAGATGGTGAAGCAAATTGGCAAAGGTCGCTATGGGGAAGTGTGGATGGGAAAGTGGAGAGGAGAAAAAGTGGCTGTGAAAGTTTTCTTCACCACCGAGGAAGCCAGCTGGTTTCGAGAGACAGAAATCTATCAGACGGTCCTGATGAGGCATGAAAATATTTTGGGTGAGTGGCACAGTTAAATGTAACCTTTGCATTGCCCCATCTTGTCTCCCCTGAGGTGAAGTTGGCCTCATTCCTTCTGATCTTTTGAAGGGCTCTATTGTTAACACGTCTTCCTCTACTTTTAACTTCGGCAAACGTTTTTCTTTATATTTTAATTGTTCATAATTATAAATATTTTTAGTAATTTAATAGTAGAGCTAGGTTCTTCTGACAACTACATTGCTACATAAATCCTGTTGCTACTTTATTATGATGAAGTAGCTGCTACTGCTTTGAAGCTGGTCTTCCACTAGTTTGGCTGAATCCTTGGCCATTTCTGAGCTCGGCTTGCTGAAAAGCCCATTAACTATCCGAAATTTATGACCTAGAGCAGCGGTGTCAAACTCAAGGCCTGGCGGTTGAATTTAGCCCATGGGGTGCTTAGATCTGGCCCACGGGGTCACCCTGGGAACAGTGAAGGATTGGCCCACGGTGCCTCTGCCAGCAAAAACGGAGCTCGGGAGGGTCCTGTGTTGCTTTCCAGAGCTCTGTTTTCACTGGGAGAAGGTTGCAGGAGGCCATTGTTGCTGAAAACAGATTTTGGGAGTCTGTTTTTGCTGGCAGAGCACTCACCTGTGCCCCTGACATGAGTGATGCTGAGCTGGCCACACCCACCCTTGCTACACCTACCCTGGCTCCCTGACATCAAACACAACCCTGATGTGGCCCTCAATGAAATCCGAGTTTGACACCTCTGGCCTAGACCATCAGTTCCAATGCGAAGCTGGATCTCTACATCTACATTGAGTTTTTGTGTAACTTTTTAAGTGTGTTTCAATTATTTGTTACCACTATCTTGAGGTGAACATGTTGGTTGTTATTTCTTCAGAAAGGGGTAAAAACAGAACAGATACAGAGAGGGAGGGAGGAGAGAGAGAGAGAGAGAGAGAGAGAGAGAGAGAGAGAGAGAGAGAGAGAGAGAGAGAGAGAGATCTGTTGTCTGTTTTCTTTGCTTTAACAAACAGAAACTTTTACTTTTAGAAAAGTCTTGTCCTAATTTTCTCTTGCAGGATTCATTGCTGCAGATATTAAAGGTACTGGATCTTGGACACAACTTTATCTGATCACCGATTATCATGAAAATGGATCTCTGTATGATTATCTAAAATCTACTACTTTGGATACAAAAGCGATGCTGAAACTGGCCTATTCCTCTATCAGTGGGTTGTGCCACTTGCATACCGAGATCTTCAGCACCCAAGGCAAACCAGCAATTGCTCACCGGGACCTCAAAAGTAAAAACATTCTGGTGAAGAAAAATGGAACTTGCTGTGTAGCAGATCTTGGTCTGGCGGTTAAATTCATTAGGTGAGCAAAATCTTGCATATCTTACTGAAGCTGAGTCTGTTAAACATTTTTAAAGGGGGGAAAAAGAGGAGAAACTTATACAGATCCTTGAAATGAATATCAGGTGGGAATGCTGCTCGTCTTCTCTAGCAGCCAATCTGTTGTGGTAGGAGTGAACAATTTGAGGAGTTGAATAACCCAGCTAATGTTGTGGCCTGTCAGCTGCCGGCCCCTCCAGAAGCTAAATCAGATGAGGTTGTGTGGGAGTCAGGGACGGCAACCTGAGAGCGCCGAGGGAGAAGATGGTGTTGTCAGAGGTAGCGACAGAAGTGGAGCCTGGGCCGTCCATCAACCCTCAGATGGAGAGTCAACAGCCCCCAGTCTGGAGGTGGCTGATGAGGAAGAGGAGGAACAGCTGGGTCCAGTGCCTGACATGCGGATGCACAGAAGGCAGAGGAGAGGGGAGCAGTGGAAATATATGAGCCGGTCTTTGGGACGGAAGAGCGACTCCTGCTAGCGAAGCCCCACCCTAGCTATGGGGAGAAAAGACGGGTGGAGATGAATAGGTGTGGCAGACAACTATTCATCTCCCTGCCGGACAGACTTGTTAACATGCTGTGAGAGAGAGACAGACTTTTTGCCAAGGCTGCTGGCGCTCCTAATAAAGGAAACATTCATCTAACTACAGAGCGTTTGTCATGTTTGGGTGCTGGGTCAGAACAGCTAAATTTGCTACCATTTCAGAAGGTCACTGGACGTTCTCCTGTGATGATATTACCCACTAGAAGGAGTAGAGTAGAGTGGGAGGGTTTGTCAATTTTGTGGCTTCATGAGAATAAACCAGTTTCAGCTAATATGTTTTCAAATGGAAGGCTGTCCTTTTCAGTAGTTTGAATTATGCTGCCATGGCATAGGTGCCTACGAGGTAAGACCACACCTAGAATACTGCACCCAGTTTTGGTCATGACATTACAAAAAAGATATTCAGACTTTGGAAAAAAAGTACAGAGAAGAGCAACTAAGATGATTAAGGGCCTGGAGGCTAAAACATATGAAGAACAGTTGCAAGAATTGGGTTTGGCTAGTTTAGAGTAAAGAAGGACTAGTGGTGACATGACAGCAGTAGTCCAGTATTTGAGGGGCAATAAAGATGAGGGGGGTCAACTTATTTTCCAAAGCACCAGAAGGCAAGACAAGTAGCAATGGATGGGAACTAATCAAGGAGAGAAGTAACCTGGAATGAAGGAGAAACTTCCTAATAGTGAGGACAATTAGTGGAGCACCTTGCCTTCAGACGTTGGAGGGGCTTCATCACTGGAGGTTTTTAAGAAGAGACTGGACAATCACTTTCTGAAATGATATAGGGCCTCCTGCTTGAGTAAGGCTGGACTAGGAGACCTCCAAGGTCCCGTCCAGCTCGATTGGTGATGCAGAGACATATTAATCTAAATGCTTCCATTCCTAAACATTTTTATTAGCTAAGCATCTTATATCCACAGAATATCTCGTTTAAGATCATGAATAGTAATTCTTTAGTTTTTTGTTTCTCTCCATGAAAGCCTGAGCATCTAAGGCGTCTTAAGATACTTGTAAGAGAAATATAATTGTAATTCTATGCATTAGAATTCCAATTTATTGCTAGCAAACTCTCAGAAAAGTCTCCAGCATCCTCTGCTGAATTCTGAATTTTGCAATTGAATGCTTAATGTAAGATTTAGGTAGGTAGGTAGGGATTGTGTTTTAAAATGAGCATTTGGTTAACCTTTGACAAGCTTTCTTTGTCGGAATAATTTCCATTGAGATTACCTCTTAATTCTGACTTGCATAGATATAGTTTTAATTTGAAAAGGAGTGGGCATTTCTCTTTTAATAGCTGTTTTGGTTTTCGAAGAGAAACTGCTTGTATACTTAATTTTTATGTCTCTTCCTCCCCCCCCCCCTTCCATCTTCCAGTGATACAAATGAAGTGGATATACCACCAAACACCAGAGTGGGAACCAAACGTTACATGCCTCCAGAAGTGCTGGATGAAAGTTTGAATCAAAACCACTTTCAGTCATATATTATGGCTGACATGTACAGCTTTGGGCTCATCCTTTGGGAAATAGCAAGGAGATGTGTTTCCGGAGGTAAATATTTTAGGCATGGTTCTGTGTCTTTAACATTATATTATCATCTTTTAGTATCTAAAAGAATTTGTGTTGGAATTATTATGTGTCCCCTTGACTTACGACCACAAGTAGGAACAGAACTACCGTATTTTTCAGAGTATAAGACACACCTTTTTCCCTCAAAAAAGAGGCTGAAGATCTGGGGGCGTCTTATACACTAAATAAAGCATTTTTTGCCTCCCGAAACCCCGCCCCTTCACCAAAATGCCCATGCATAGCCTTATGGAGGCTTTCAGAGAGCTCCTGGGGGCTGGGGAGGGCAGAAATGAGCAAAACACCAGGCCGTTTTTTGCTCAATTTCTCCCCCGCCCCCCAGGAGCACTCTGTAAGCCTAAAGGCTATTCATGCCCTTTTTTGGAAAAAAAAATGGCCTGTTTTCATGAAAAATGGGGAGTTTTTACTGTTCAACTAGAAATCCAATAAAGTTGGTGAGATTTGCAGAGTGCAAAGACCTTTTTTAAAAATTTACCTCTTCAAAACCTTGATGCGTCTTATATTCCGGTGCATCTTATATTATGAAAAATGTGGTAACTAAGCAAGGTTGTTGTCACTGTTGTGGCCCGCCAGCGCCCAGCAGAGCTGGCAGCAGATTCAGACAGTGAGGAGGTTGGGGAGGAACATGGGCCAGTACTGGAGTCTGGGGAAGGCTCCGATGAGGGCTCTGTTTCAGAGGCAGAGAGGGGGCCAGGGCGGTATGCCAGTTATCAGCTGCCCTCAGAGTCAGACATCAGTCAGGCAGATGAACAGCTGGGGCCTGTTCCCAGTGTGTGCATGCGCAGAGTTGCCAGACAAAGGGAACAGCTAAGGAACAAGAGTCGACTTGAGAGTAAGGCCACAGGTGGATGATGAATGGCCCCTCCCAGGGGAAATAAAAGAGGAACAAAAGGAGAGCGGAGTTTGCAGGAGACAATTAGTTTGCTTAATTGGTTTGTGACTCTCAGAGACCCCTTGCCAAGTTTTGCAGATGTCGGCCTGGCAGTTCTCCAAGCCAGATAAGGTCTGTGACTGCAAATCTTCCCTTGAAAGACTTTGCTGGATGTAAATTCATAGTAAATTAATAAAAGGGGTTTTTGTCTGGACAAGGATTTTGCTTCAAGCTCTTAGGAAGCGTAGGTCAGAACAGTCACACCTGACTTTTACAACCTTATTTGCCCTAGTTGTAAAATGAATCACTACAGTGGTTAAGTCAGGGGTGTCCAAGCTTGGGAACTTTAAGACTTGTGGACTTCAACTCCCAGAATTCCCCAGCCAGCCATGCTGGCTGGGGAATTCTGGGAGTTGAAGTCCACAAGTCTTAAAGTTCCCAAGTTTGGACACCCCTGGGTTAAATTGATCATGTGGCTGTTAAGCAAGTTTATCTTCCTGCATTGACTTAGTTTTTGGAAGTTGGCTGTTAAGATCACACAAGGCAATTTACATGACCCCGGGATGCTGAAACCATCATAAATGACATGCCAACTGCCAAGAGGCCAAATTTTGGCTATGGGGATCATAAGTACAAGGACCACTCATAAGTCACTTTTTTCATTGTCCTTGTAACTTCGAGTGGTTGCTAAATAAATGGTTTGTAACCCCAGGACAACCTGTAGTTAGATTTTAAAGGTGCCATAAAATTTATTTTTGCTCCAACCCGTTAACCCAAGCTATTCTCCAGAAAATGTTTGTGTATTTTTTTTTAACAAGAGAGAAAAAGAATTATAATAGCTTTTTAAAAATAATTGGTGGCACTAAACTAAGTCCCTTTCTACCCTTGGGACTTATTATTCCTTTTTCTGGAAGGTCTTACTTAGCCTGTAAAGATTTATTCTCTATTTTAATAGACTCTTTTAAAGATGCAATATTTCATAATTGTAGTGGGAATTTGGAGTTCATTTATGGGAACTCTTGTGGTTATAAAAATTACTGCTAAAGCAAGGGCACAGCTGTTGTTTGAGCAAAAATACAATGAGGTTGATTTTGCTGAGGTACCATGATTAACAAGGAGATTAGTTAGATTTAAGAAAAGAAATATAGAAATACAGGTGTTATTTGGCTTTAGAAGGCCTGCAAGTGTGTAGGAAGGAACACTTTATCCTGATATAAAATTAACTTTGGATTCAGGAAGATTTGGAATGCTAAACGTATTAGTATTATTTTTTGTTGTATTCTTTGTCTTTTGACCGTTTAATGTTTAAATGTTTATAAAGTGAAATCGGCATATTATCGCATCTTTTTAAAAGGGGCATAGCATGGAGATTTATTCTAATAATCTGAAGCCATGTAAAAAAGGAAGTTGGACATTTTGGTAGTACTTTTTATTACTAAAAATCAGAGGACAGCTTAATCTTGGAAAAGACCAGGTTCTACTTTTCTTTCTAAAGTTTTTGTCGTGAGACTTATAAACCCATTACTGGAAAAGGGCCTTCAGCTTTCCCCGGTTTATATACTGCCCCACAGTGCTTTACGGGGAGTGGGGTTTACAAATGTCAGCATATTGCCCCTAACAATCTGGGTCCTCATTTTACTTACCTTGGAAGGATGGAAGGCTGAGTCAACCGTGAGCCCCATCAGAATCGAACTCCAGACGATAAGCGGAGTTTGCCTGTAATACTGCATTCTAACCACCAGGGCTCATCAGCTTTGATGAGGGATGATCAGGGAGGGTTGATGACAAACCCTCCCCCAATAGTTCCTAGAGTATATATGTCATGTACATGTAATCTGCTTTAGTTTGGCAAGATTTTGTCTATAGGTGTGAATTGATAAATAAAACTGCTGCAAAGAATCACTGTGTTTTTCTTGATTTCTGAAGCCCAGCAACTTTTAAAATCAGGGTTGTCAAACTCAAGGCGCAAGGGGCCGGATGCAGCCTGTGTGGTGCTTAGATCTGGCCTGTGCCCCCCCCCCCCGCCTGCAGTGCCTCTGCTAGTGAAAACAGAGCTCAGGAGGGCTGCGTGTGGCCCTCCCAAGCTCAGTTTTTGCTGGCACAGGATTGCAGGAGGCCGTAGCAATCGAAAACAGAGCTCAGGAGCCCGTTTTTGCTGGCGGAGCGCTTGGGCCACCACAGGCGCCCCTGACACAAATGATGCCGAGTTGGCCACGCGCACCCCGACCTCGCAAGGTCGAACACAACCCTGATGGGGCCTTCAATGAAATCGAGTTTGACACTCCTGTTCTAAATCAACTCTCTTTCACCATATTGATCAGAATAAAATAGAGCTTGATCTTTTCCCTGCTGCTGTCCATATCTGTGTTACATTTGTAAGTTCTTAATCCCACAGGAAAGTTCAATTGGACATGATTTATATATTTTGCCAAATGGTTTCCTTGCTAGGTATTTTTGAGGAATACCAGCTTCCTTATCATGACCTTGTTTGCAGTGATCCTTCGTATGAAGACATGAGGGAAATAGTATGCATCAAGAGATTACGGCCTTCATTTCCCAATAGGTGGAGCAGCGATGAGGTAAGGAGACCATTTTCAAAAGGTTGTTTCATCCCAATTCTGTGCGTTGTGTTTTGTTTTTTTAATTGAACCACATGCTTAGAAAGAAGAAAAGGAATACCTAAATGTTAGGACACTTCTAATTTACTTTAGGGAATTATTTTCTCTTCGGTCCATCCATTACAAGTAGTCCTCGACTTACGACTGCGATCGAACCCAACACTTACGTTGCTTATGAGACATGTGTTAAGTAATTTTTTGCCCCATTTTGCAACATTCCTTGCCACAGTCGTTAAGTAAATAGGTGCAGTTGTTAAGTTAGGAACACAGCTGTTAAATGAATCAGGCGTCCCCACTGACTTCGCTTAACAAGGAGGTTGAAAAGGGGGACGCCATGACCCTGAGGCATTACAACCGTTATAAATATGAGTCTGTTGCCAAGCGCCTGAATTTTGATCCTGTGACCAAAGGTGACCAACGGTCGTAAGTGAAAAAATAGTCACAAGTCACTTTTTTCAGTACTGTTGAAATTTCGAATGGGCACTAAACGAACGGTTGAAAATCGAGGACTACTTGTACCGAATGCTTTTCAAAATTATTGAATAAAATATAGGAGCCAAAAATAGATTCTAACCCTAATAATGGAAAACCAGAGGTGTAGCTTAGAGTGAGAAATTGGAGAGTGGGGGGAAGATTCCAGAAAAAGGAAGTAGAAAAGTTACTGTTAGCGCTTTTAATGGATGGATTGTTGTTGAGTATGAGTCAGGGTTGAATTTACGAGCCCTGTTACCTTCATCATAAAATAGTTGTAACTTTTATACTCCAGACTGTTCCAGTAGTTTGACATATTTGCTTAAAATATTGTAATAGTTTGTTATGAACAAAGCAACCATCCAACCCACCCATTTCTAGGCATGGCTAGCTTTTAAGTACACTGTTGACTGGATCAATCTAATTCTTCAACTTCAGTGTGTGAGGAAATCTTAACCCTATGAATTCCTAACAAGGATGGCCAAAAATGGTGTGATGGAGATGGATTGATAAGTGGGAATATGGGCTAGATAACTACTGGGTCATATAATATATGATCCAAAGAGAGGATATAGGGAATTGTGTTTTTTCTATGCCCTTTATATTCTCCCAGATACAGTCCTAGATAAATTCTCTGTAGAATATGTCCCAAAGGTGCTTTTTTCAGGAGGCAACTGGACTTTCTTGTCTTTTCTTTGAAGACGTTTTGCTTCTCATCCAAGAAGCTTCTTCAGCTCTGGCAGGATAGTGGAGAATGGAAGGATTTATATTCCTTGCAGACAGCTGGTCTAAGCACATCTGTATCGTCAGGGCCACCTGAGTAGATCTCCTGGTTCCTGTAGTCTGTGATTTTTCCTCTGGAAATCCATTCCTATTCCCACACCATTCAAAGGGTGTTCATCCCTAATTGTATAGCTCACTATAGATAAAGAGATAAACCTCCAAGTGCTTCAGAGACCCTCTAAAAGGATGCAAATGACCCAGCTGTTCGCAAGGAATATAAATCCTTTCCATTCCCCACCATCCTGACAGAGCTGAAGAAGCTTCTCCGATAAGAAGTGAAATGTCTTCAAAGAAAAAGTCAGAAAGTCCAGTTCCTTCCTGAAAAAAGCACCTTTGGGACACCCAGGAACTGGGTGACTGAGAATCTCTTCAGAGTTTGTAGAATATGGATACATATAAATTATCTTACGAACTGGCTAAAGAGCATAGTAGCTCTGCAAAAGATAGTCTGGGGATGCTGCTCCTTGTTTCCACTTTTGTAAATTAATATGGGAAATTGCTTTTCTGAAGCTGATATACTGATATTTTCCTTTAGGGGAAGGAGGGAGAAAGTAGTCTGTTCACTGAGAATTTATAATGAAGCAAAATTGTGTTTTGGAATCAGTAGACCAGTAATTGATGTATTGCAGACAAAACTGCCGACAGTTATGGCGATGCTATGCAGAGGTCATTAATCTTGTTAAGTGGTACAGTGTAATGCTATTATTGTAGGAGACAGCTGTGATTTGGGAATAGCAGTCTTCACTTAAGTATTCTGCAATTAGATTTAAAAAGACTTAAAAATGGCAAGAGTTGTAAACAATCTTGAGTGAGTGATGGTGGGGGCATGGGCAAAGTGGGCTTGTTAAAAAAAGTGTGGGGGGAAATAGAATAAATTGCAGAAATTCCACAGAGATGTTTGCTTACTACATTTACTGACTTCTTGGTAATTTTCAGCAACTTAACCCAGAAATTCAGGTTTAAAATAGCATGAAATTGAGTAGTTATATTACATAAGTTGCAAGTCTCTTATTGTAAGTTCAAACCAGTCCCGGAAATATCTTCCTATCCCCAACATTTGAAGAGGTGTGATTGAATCCATATTGGAAGAGAACTGAAGCAGGATATTTATTCTAACAATAGTTGTCTTAGAAAGTTCTGGGCGTAATCCTCACAGATCACTATTTGATGCAAAAGAATAAATAAACAATCATGATCAAATGCTGAGAGAGCAAACATACTGTCTGAATGTTATTAATCCCATTGAACTAGTCTCATTTTGAAGGAGAGTGAGATTCTCTCAGAGGCCAAGTCTAAACAATTATACACAAAGATCTTGTAACATCTACATAATCAGAGCAAAGAACAAAATAATGTGACTATTTTCATGTTAGTTTCCTTGCTCACATGAGCTCTTTTACTTAGAATAGATTTTTCAGTAATATTGAAGTGTTCTGTCTATAACGCGAAATAGGTAATATTGACCTATGAAATATTCTTTGTGTGTGTGTGTGTGTGTGTGTGTGTGTATGTATGAGAGAGAGGGGAGGGAGGGAGAGAGAGAGAGGTAGAGAGAGAGAGAGAATGAATGCTTGTATAGAGATATAACTATATGTATTCCTATTTCTTTTTCAGTGCCTACGACAGATGAGAAAATTAATGAATGAATGCTGGGCTCACAGCCCTGCTTCTCGGCTCACGGCCCTGCGAGTAAAGAAAACACTTGCCAAAATGTCAGAGACACAGGACATTAAGCTTTGATTCAGCTAACAAAAGCTAAAGCTCAGAGAAAAAAAAAAAAGGACTTTCCTTCTGTGTTTCGAAGAGACAGGAAGAAGAATGACACATGCCTTCAGTAATACGAACCTTGAATACAGATTTTGGCAAAGCATTTTGCACACTGGGGCAGAAACCTTTCCAGGGGAAAGAAATGTGGCTCAGCCAAGAATTTTTGGTTCCTGTATGACCGACCAGACAAGGCGGCCTTTTAGCTTCCTTGGAGATTAATGCAAGAAAATGTATCGATAATTGTTTCTAGACTATGTGCCCTGCTTTCTGTGAAAGCCTTTATTATTAATATTGTTATTAATATTTGAAGTTTTTAATTTTCATGGGAATGAAGCATTGCAGTTGCAAAGTCCAGGGAAAGAATTATTTTCTAATGCTAAAAAAAATACAAAATTGCATCCCAAGTCCTATTATTTCCTACTGATAGGGGGAGAAAAATTGTTGCACTCTTAAAATGACCCAATTTTAACTAGTGATGCAGGATGCATGCTACATCTGAAAAAAAAAGGCTCACCCATGAATTTGCAACCAAGCAGTGCCTTGAAAAAGGAGATATTGTCATGCACTTCCTTGTGCATAACTTTTCATATTTTACCTTCCTGAAACTTGCGGGAGCATGTCATCAAAACAAATTTCTCTTGGCCAATTCTAAATTGTCATACTTGTCGAAACATGGGCTCTGGTGATATCTATGGGGGGGGGGGGGGTGTCCTCTGTCCATGGAAATATGGGAGTCATATCAGCATATAGTTATTCACTTAAGTTATTCTGACAGAGGACTGTGCCTTTGGGGGCTTTCTGACTATTTTTTTGGCCTTTTTACAATCGGTATTTTCAAAGGAATGCCTTCTAGAACGTTTGTTAAAGGTTGAACTTGTGTATTCTCACTAGCATTTCAATGGTAAATGAAGCTGTTCCCAAAACTGCATTAAAAACCTTTTGCCTTAAGGTAATTGAGTTAAAATAAACTGTTGATAGAAATGTTCCTGTAGAAAAATTAAGGTACTGTTTCCTTTTATTTATTTATTTTTAATTTTATATATATAAAAATTGGACAATGCTAATCCCTTACCCGCATCCCCATAGTTTAAGTGAAAAAGGATAATGTTATTTAAGACTTTCAACCAAGATGCAAAAGTCTGCATATTTCAGAATTCCTGTGGTACTTTCTCTCAATTTTGCATTTTTAAACAATTTTTTCTAGTTTCAGTATTTTGCAGAAATAGTTTTGAACATGGATCTGTCTTAATCTTAATACAATACAATAGCAGAGTTGGAAGGGATCTTGGAGGTCTTCTAGTCCAACCCCCTGCCTAGGCAGGAAACCCTATACTGTTTCAGACAAATGGCTATCCAACATCTTCTTAAAGACTTCCAGTGTTGGGGCATTCACAACTTCTGGAGGCAAGCTGTTCCACTGATTAATTGTTCTAACTGTCAGTTGTTTCATAATTTGTACACTTTCTGCCTTTTGATCTTAAATTTGAATTGCTCATTTAAAGAAATTCACAAAATAGTAATAAGAGCTATAAATGGGATACACATAAGAAAGATACATCTTTGTGATCCGAGTATGTCCAATCCAAATATTTCTGAGCTGCTCCGGACAGAGAGATGGAAGCATATAAATTTTAATAAAAGGTTTTCATATTCATATTAATCTTGATGCAATCTTTAAAACAATTTGTCTGAGGAATAATTTTAAATGAGCACAGTTGTTTTCAGAATAGGTTGGGAAAATACAGATTTGAGGACCTGAGATTTTCTGCAGTACCTTTCACAGAGGGAAATTGAAAACTGGGAAGCAACCATGCATTTTCTCATTCTAAAAGCAATGCATTAATAGGACATTTTTGAATCCAATCTTCTTCCTCTATCCATGAAATTGTTAGAATTCTTCAGTTAACTATTGAACTTCCTGTCTCTTTGTAAGATGCGTGGATGTAAGTGAAGTTACCTTGCCACAAATTCTTGGAATGAAAGCAAATATAAATGGTAGTTAAAAATTATTTCCAACAGTAAATTTCAGAGAAGCATATGAAATATTTGGATGGGTCGTGTTTATTAGTGAATCCTTTTACAATGGCACTTTTAGTGCAGTGATGGGTTCCGGACTCCATCGCAACCGGTACGCTGCGCATGGGGCCAGGCATCCTAGTTGGGCATGTGCTGCGCACGCCACCGCCCTGTGACACTCAGCTGCTTGGAGGAGGTCGCGCAGGTGCCACATGCTGTGCGCGCATGCACAATTGGCCAGTTGCTTCAAAAACTGGTATGGAAAGCGGGCGGGTGGGTGGGCCAAACCAGCCACCCGGTACGGTGGCCTCTCCTCCCGACGACTACAGGTATGGCTGTACCAGACAGACCCCCCGAAACCCACCACTATTTCAGTGTAATGTGAAGGAATTTCTACATTCATTCAGTCCCTAAGAAGATCCCATAAAGCCATCTAGAAAGATTCATTAATTAAATACAGCATAGAGCCTCCATGCTTTTAATATCTACATGGACTTATTCAGTTAAGCATGGCTGATTCTCATTGATTTAGAGTAATTTATAGACTATTCTAAAAGCAATTCGACTTCTGAAGCTATTAGCTGCCTTTACGTGAACACTTCTGTTCCAATGCAGAGTTGATCATGCACAAAACCTGTCTCTTCATCAGTTGTACTCTTCTTTCTCCTGGGTCCCTGATGTCTTGACAGCTGGCTTCCATAAATCACCCAAGCCATGATTGTGATTAGCTTAATGGAAGCTAAAAATGCAAAGCTATAAAGAAACTTCTACATGGTTTGAATCAAGAGAGATATAACCAGTTTAAGCTCTGGCTACATCATACATGGGTTAAACTATTGCAATTTAACTGCATATCTCCAAGACATCTTTCCTTCCTCAGAGATATAAATTCATCAGTTTCATTTGGATGTATAGTCCTGTAACTTATACATGTTAATCTGGGGTAGGCTTCAAATATTTCAGCAACGGGTTCTCTGCCCAGTTGCTGGGTGGGTGTGGCCACGGTGGGCATGAGCTATTTGGCCTCCTGCACCGCAGCAGGGAGTAGGGACACGTTTTCACCTTCTCCAGGCTCTGGAGGCTTTCATTGAGCCTCTGGGAGGGCGAAAACAGTCTCCCCCAGGCTCCAGAGGCCTTCTGTGAGGCCCATTTTCCCCCCTCCCCAAGACTCCATGCAGGCTCTGTAGTTATCTCACATCCAAAATGGGCCATGTGGAGACTCCTGGGAGAGGCGGAGGGGGTGGGCGGGGCCAGTTGGGTGGGATTTGGAGGTTCTCTTAACTGGCCATAGCTACGGGTTCTCCCAAACATGGGTGAACCCGTAGCAACCCACTCCTGATGTTAATAACTTCTGGAAAATACTCTATTTCAAAGCAGAAAAAAGTATTGAGGAAACCTATTGGCCTCTACACAATATTTATAATCATGTTGCATTATTTTCATAGTTTCCATATGCAGTTACTCTTTACCACTTAGTCTTGATTAGCAAACAACCAGAATTTACAGGTGTAATTTAGAAATTTTGGAATAAATGTCCACGCTAGTTGGAGCTTTGAAGAAACCATCAGATGCCTGTATTATGAAGTCAAATCCTCTCGAGGGCTCAAAGAAAGTTCTTTATGCCCTGGTCTCAAAATGTTTCTAAAAGTCTCAAAATCGGTAAATAATTTCACTGCTAACCTTAAAGCTGATTTTTTTTAAAAAAAAAAATCTGTTTTTGAAAGAAATGGTCTTCAAGTGATATCCTCAAGTTGAATATTCGTGTGATTTACATCTGTCCATGTGCCTGGATTTAAAAGTGGTTGTAAGTAAGTAAATCTTTATTACGGTCAAAGACCAGCTAAATGTGGTTGTATGTCACACTGTTGGGAATTGGAATAAATCCACCATGCATTTTAAATATAAGGTAGCCAATAGCTGCAAATAAAACTTTAATTTTATGAAAACACTATAGTTAATTTTCAGTGATGCTGTGATCTGAAAACAAAAAAAAGACATGAACACATACAATAATTTTTCTTTGTTTTGCTCCAAAAGTGAATTGCACATTCACAGAATCAAGTATGAGTGATTCAAAATGTTGTCCACAATGGATGTTTTATTTAAGGATCTATTATATTTCATGACTACAAATTTATATCAGGCCAAAGGGGAGAATGCCTGGACACAATTGTTTTTTGAGTTTCTTCAAAAAATACCAAGTTTAAAAAAAAGCCTAGAAAGTTCTATGACTATTGAGTTACATTGAGAGGAAAGGAAGTTTGAGATGAATAAGGATTTGTTAACGCAGTTCAAGGAAGGTTGGTGATGTGATTTTTTTTTAACGATACTGATTTGTGTTCTTGTGAGAACCAATGCCTTATTTGACCTGTACATACTGTAATTATAAAACAAACAGAAACATAAGGAACAGGCCTGGGTTGTGATTGTTCATAATGTTGTCTTTCATTTTAACATTCCCCAAATAAAATATTTTCAATACCTCATTAAAATCAAACAATGTCTTTTCAAACAGCTAGCTTCTTTGCAACTTTTACCAATATTTGTCATTCTCCCATTTATAAGCAGTCAGAAAGCTGACCAAAATGCTTTAGTGTTCCTTTTATCAGCATCAAGTGTAAATTAGTAAAGTATAAAAACAATATTTTGGGGAAAGTATCACAATACTCTATAATGCATCAAGGAATTTTGCCCTCCATAGAAGAGAGCCAAGTTGAAAAATTATTGAATGATGGAGAAACATTTGCAAACATAGGATAATTCTATAGTACAATACAATACAATAGCAGAGTTGAAAGGGACCTTGGAGGTCTTCTAGTCCAACCCCTGCATAGGCAGGAAACCCTATACCGTTTCAGACAAATGGCTATCCATTTGTCTGAAGTAGGAGTATATTTTTCCTGGCCAGATTGCTAGCGATTACTAGCTGTATGATTTGTAGTTATGAAAGTTGTTCACCCTGTTCCACAGATTTATACATCTCATGTTTAAAATACAATAGAGTTGCTGCTACAGGATGATAGGAAAAAGTATAAAGTTTATCCTTCTTCTGAAAGTTTTAAAAAGTAGTGGTGGACGATCTTTTCTCCACCCCATTGAATGTGGTTTCCTCTGCTTTTAAACATCTATTTGAAACTTAACATGCTTCTTATTTAGACAGGACTTTTATAATGACTCCAATATGAGAGTGTTGAACCAGCAAAATGCTGTGGACATAGTCTACTTCAGCAAG
This sequence comes from Natrix helvetica, assembly GCF_964273705.1. Taxonomy (NCBI): domain Eukaryota; kingdom Metazoa; phylum Chordata; class Lepidosauria; order Squamata; family Natricidae; genus Natrix; species Natrix helvetica. The sequence goes on from NC_138558.1 coordinate 18,489,398, forward strand.
GCAATCGACAAAGTAGACCACAACCTACTTCTTTGTAAACTAGAAAAATGTGGGATAGACAGCATCACCACCACATGGATTTGTAACTGGCCGATAAACCATACTCAACAAGTAGTCTTTGATGGTATCACATCTACATGGAGGGAAGTAAGCAGTGGGTACCACAAGGTTCCATCTTCGGTTCCAGTACTTTTCAATATCTTCATAGATGACTTAGATGAGGGAATAAAAGGGGAACTCATCAAATTTGCAGCTGGCAGGAATAGCCAACACCACAGAAGACAAGCTCAGGATCCAAAAAGAGCTTGGTAGACTTGAACAATGAGCCCTATCCAACAACATGAAATTTAATGTGGGGAAAAAAGCAACATTTTACACCTAGGCAGGAAAAACCAAAGGCACAAATACAGAATACGCAAAATCTGGCTCAAAACTGAGTAACTGAGAGAGATCTTGGAGTCCTAGTGGACAATCACTTAAGCACAAGACAGCAGTTTGTGGCAGCAGTCAAAACACCTAATATAATCTTTGGTTATAGAGGCATAGAAACAAAATCATAAAGCGTTAGTAAGGTCACACCTGGAATACTGCATCCAGGTTTGGTCACCACATTACCCAAAAGATGTTGAGACTTTGGAAAAGAGCAACTAAGGTGATTAAATGCCTGGAAACAAAAACATGAAGAACATTTGCAGAAATTGGGTATGGCTAGGCCAGAGAAAAGAAGGACTAGGGGTGACATGATAGAAGTATTCCAGTATTTGAGGATCTGCCATTAAGAAGAGGGTGGTCAACTTATTTTCCAAAGCACCAAAAAGCAAGACAGGAAACAATGGATGGAAACTAATCAAGGAGAGGAGAAACCTGGACTTAAGGAGAAACTTCCTAACAGCGAGAACAAGTAACCAGTGAAACAGCTTGCCTTTAGAAATTGTAGGGGCTTCATCACTGGAGGTTTTTAAGAAGAGACTGGATTGCTACTTGTCTGAAACGGTATGGGGTCTCCTGCTTCAGCTGAGGTTGGACTTCCAGGTCTATTCTGATTGAGGCTTTTATAGGAGGAACAATTAACAAAACTGCAATTTAAACCAGTCAATGTAGGGAAACTGCTGGAAAATTTCAACTTGTCAATGATACACCTTTACTTACGTAGTTCTATCAGTTTCTAATTTGATGCTGAGCCTAAGGGTTCGGTGCTGGTTTTAAAATATAAAAAGCTAAGTAACTTTTTAAAAACCTGCTAAGATCCACTTTTCCCAACATTCATCTGATTGATGAATTTGAGGAAGATACCTTTTCAGTGTTAGGCCAACAACTGGGTTCTAGATAATAGCATTTTGAGAGAATTTAAAAAAACCTTGAAAACTTCTTTAGTGTTACCTTTATATTGTCTCTGATAGCTGGCTTTAATTGAGTTTCTAATGGCTTTAGTATTTTTGTACTGTTTATTTTAAAAGGGAGGTGGTGGCTCAGTGGCTAAGACAATGAGCTTGTCGAGCAGAAAGGTCAGGGGTTCGGCGGTTCGAATACCTAGCTTCGTGTAACGGAGTGAGCTCCCGTTACTTGTCCCAGCTTCTGCCAACCTAGCAGTTCGAAAGCATGAAAAAATGCAAATAGAAAAAAAATTGGAACCACCTTTGGTGGGAAGGTAACAGCGTTCCGTACGCCTTTGGCGTTTAGTCATGCCGGTCACATGACCACGGAGATGTCTTCGGACAGCGCTGGCTCTTTGGCTTTGAAACAGAGATGAGAACCGCCCCCTAGAGTCAGGAATGACTAGCACATGTGCGAGTTGAACCTTTACCTTTACCGGTTATTTTAGGTCTATAACTATGCTTTTTTTAAAAAACAAAACAAAACCCTGCCCTTTATTTGATAATAATGACGATATTTGTTCAAACTTGTAGTGGATAGCAATGAAAAAAAATTATCTACACTGAACTTTTGTAAGCATGGTGATACTTTTCCACTTCCTGTCTATCTTTTAAGTTCAAAGATATGAAACAACATATTAAAAATGGGCCACTATTATATTCTTTCCTCTACCTGCAAATTAAGGTGGATCCGGTGTTTAGGTCCATGTAGAAAAACCTGAACTTGTATAATTACTTAAAACAAGGCGACAGGGTTAAACTAGCACTTGGGTATGCAAAGCATTCGCTTTTTGCAAATACTTTTTGTGTGTGCATTTTAATTGATTTATGCTTTCTGCAACCTGATTTTCATCCACCAGTATTTGACTGCTGCTGTAGGGAGAGAATTGTACTTCATCATTAGCCCTGCTGGAATGGACTCATTTGAAATGCTTTCACCAAATTAGTTGGCAGTGGGATTTGTCATGTTTTGGCAGATATATTTATTTGGGAATTTATTTTGTATCAAAAAGTAAATTAATACATTCGCAATAAGTGAACATTGTTTTTTTGATAGCTGAGGAGAAAAGCTGAAGTTGTGAAAGAAAACATACCGTGCGGAGTCCTTAAAATATTGAGAATTTCTCAATATTGTTATTCATTTTCTCTCTTTCTAGTTAGGACAGGTTATTTAAGATTGTAGTAGACAACCCATGAACTATTGGGTGATCATTGTTTCCAGATGTAATATAGGCTGGCGTCATTTCCCATTTCCCCATAACTTTCAGCAGAGCTCCACTGAAACCACTTTCTCCTTCTCCTCCAACCTGCAGAACTGCCTGCCACTATATTTATTTAATTTGTCAAACATGTACAAGATGACAGGTATAAATATAAACATGGACATGAACACAGGAAATGGGGACGAATAAATGGGGACAGTAGGACAGGGATGACAGGCACACTGGTGCACTTATGCACGCCCCCTTACAGACCTCTTAGGAATGGGGGGAGGTCCATGGTATACAGTTTAAGGTTAAAGTTAGGGGGGTTGAGGATGTAACAACAGAGTCAGGTAGTGCCTTCCAGGCGTTGACCACTCTGTTGCTGAAGTCATATTTTCTGCAATTGAGTTTGGAGCGGTTTACCTTGAGTTTGTATCTATTGTTTGCCTATGTATTACTGTGGTTGAAGCTGAAGTAGTCATTGCCAGGTAGGATGTTATTTTAACTACTTGTTGCCTGTTTGACGGGAACGCAGCTATTCTCTTGTGCAGGGATCTGGAAATGCCATAAGAGCTTAGTTTTAACAGTAGTTTGTCATGTACCACTGAGTCAAAGGCATTGCAGAAGTCTATGTAAATTGTGTCTATTTCTTTACCCTGGCCGAGTTGTGCAGTCCAAATGAGGTGGGAAATAGGTGGAGAATCTGCCCCTCCCATCTTCCTTTACGCCTCACAATCTCCAAGTTTAAGGGACGTGTAGCTGGAAATCCCAATCATGTGACCAAGGCTAATTGCACATAACTTTATGAACAGTACTAGTAGGAAGATTCTGGAAATTTCAATTCCATGAGTGTCGTGGGTCTCTGATTTTGGAACCATTATTTAAATTAGCCCCTTTGAGGTATCTTGATTCAAAAATTGTTGCCCTATGATGCAACGTTTCACCCAACTGAATGCTACAGACCCATAAACTGGAGCATTTTAGTATGAGGATGATATTTTCTTTAATTTCAGTCAATAAAAATAGACACACCCATGCAAGCACCATGGAATTTAGTACACATGATAACAGGCAGAACCATAATTAGTTGTCTAGATTGGATAATATGTGAGAAAAAGTGATTAGTTTATGCAGTGCTGGCATATGGTGTGGGTGGAGAGACAGAAATAGATTTTATTTTTGTGGCTAGAATAACTTAGTTTCCCACAGCCCATTTTTTATTTTGCAATTTGGGAAACTTGCAAAATGATTCCTGATCAATGTTAAATTGGCAGAAAGGCTTATTTTAATAAGCATGAACTATAGGCAAAATAGAAATGCAGAATCTAAGATTTATTTTAAAATTGCAAATTGTCGTTAGGAAAAATGTTTTCCCAACACATTTTTTTTTGACCATGAAATTTTAAAAGTATGGAGTTTCCTTATTCTGATTCATTGCACTTAGTATTTAAATTGCTTATTAATATTACACTATATGGAGGATGCGGTGGCTCAGTGGCTAAGACACTGAGTTTGTCGAACAGAAAGGTCAGCAGTTCGAATCCGAAGTGCCACATAACGGAGTGAGCTCCCGTTACTTGTCCCAGCTTCTGCCAACCTAGCAGTTTTGAAAGCATGTAAAAATGCAAGTAGAAAAATAGGAACCACCTTTGGTGGGAAGGTAACAGCGTTCTGTGCGCCTTCGGCATTTAGTCATGCCGGCCACATGACCACGGAGACGTCTTTGGACAGTGCTGGCTCTTCAGCTTTGAAACAGAGATGAAAACCACCCCTAGAGTCGGGAACGACTAGCACATATGTGCGAGGGGAACATTTACCTTTACCTTATATGGAGGAAAGAATATCTAGGATTAATAGAAAAGAAAAATAACTGGCTGCTGTTTAAAGAAAAAAATAAGTTTTGGAATTTGATTTATTATGAGCGGTGTGGTGGCCTAGTGGTGAAGAGGCTTGACTCCCACTTGGAAGGTTGAGAGTTCAATCCTAGGTAAATGTTTCTCTCTCAGAATGCAAAGAAAAAAACAGCTACTGCGAACTCCATGTGATGTCGGAAGGGCATCTGGTCAGTAAATGATCACCTCCATAAGGTCTACCCCAAATTAAGACATTACAGGGTTGTAAAAGGGGAGTTATTGATTCAATATATGCCACCAAGTCCTTGTTGACTCTAAACCACATATATTTTCCCCAAGTTTTCTAGAATAAACATATTTAGATGAGAACCCAAGGGGTATACAAATTGGTTGAGATATTCAGAGATTTACTCAATAAAAAGCCCTACGTAATTTAATAGTTTAGTTGGGTTTACTAAACTTACATCGAATTATAGCCTGGAAAAGCTAGTTTATTCCTTCTTTAGGAACCTATGCCAAAACTGTAGTTGACACTCTGAAATGACCCTACAGAAACAAGACTTTAATGCAGCTAAATATCCATTTTCTTAGAATCATTAAAAAAAGAAAAAGAATGTAGTTAGACTTATGTTAGCCCTTGTAATAAAGTAAATGTTTAAGGTCTGTTTAAGGCCTAGAATAGAGATTAAAGGTAAACCTTATTTACTGGTCACCTTGTTTACTAACTTGAAAGTTACAACAATGTAAAAAAAAATCTTTGTGATCAATCCTCACTTTTACAACAACCACAATGTTTTGTGGCCATCAGATCATACATTCATGTGCTTCACAACCAGTTTGTGACAAGAAGAATTAGTAGAGAAGGCAGGTGTAAAGTTGTAAGGTCTTAGAATGTTCTGTTTAATGACCAAAAGGGAAGTGAAATCATGAGTCTGATTTTTTTCCACTTAATGACCGTAACACTTAGCACCAGATTTCCCAGTTGGAGGGAAGTGCCACTGGTGGCAAAGAGCCAGATGGCCTTATTCCAGTGGTACTGCCTCATGGTCTGGAACTGGCTAACCGTCTCCGCCTGATGAACCTCCAGGCACTGGCACCTGGCGCTCCTGCAGGTCTTTCCTCTACTTGGAAAGCCTATGCTCGTAGTCCTCAGTGAGGTGCTTCTGCTGAGCCTCCTTTTGGGTTAGATCTAATTTGAACTGACCCAGCTGTTTGGCCAACTCTTTCTCATGGTGGCTGCTTAGCTGTAGCAACTGTTTCCTGTTGGGGCCCTAAGAAGCCCAGGTGGGCAGGCGAGGAGTGGTGAGTAGAGGTTGGCAAGGTGCCCCTCGACGTGAGGGACATCGAGTTGGCCACGCCCACCCAGTCACATGACCACCTTGCCACGTCCACCCAGCCAGTCATGAGGCAGATCATATTAGTGGTCCGCGGGATTTAAAATTATGAATTTAGTGGTCCCTGAGGTCCGAAAGGTTGGTTGACCCCTGGTTTAGAAAACAGCAAAGTCTAAAACAGGACTCTTTCATCAAGGATAGAATAATGATACCGGTAACAAATTATGCATTTCCGTCTCCCTTTTTTTCCTTTTTGGAATAAAGTAAACTACATTTTACACGGTATTACATGGAAACAAGGCAGTAACTTAAGAGTGTTATTGTCACCGATTGATCTCCCATTTCAATTCTTGTTTGGCCTTTTAGCGGCCATTATTATGCTTTTTGTGTGTTTTATGAAGATATTTTTCCTTAGTACTGGTTGTCCAATCATTGAAATATCCATTCTGATGCAATTCCTTCTTCTTGGTTGCCATATGGATTGGTGTTTTGCAGTGATTTGAGCAGCAAGATCCCAAATTCTCTGTCTAATCTGAAAGACCCCCCCCCCCAAGGAAAATATAAGAATACCAGCCCACCATTAATTGCTCTAAAGACTTACCTTTAATTTACTTAAATCTAGTAGATGATGAAATTTTAATGTGCTCCTTCGAACACCCAATATTTGTGCCTTTTTGTGAGGCATACGACCTTTGGCCATGGCATGGCATGTCATAAAAAAACCCAATTCTGAGTTCATGAAGCAAATGGTTTCATTTGTGAATTGTGGTTTGCAAAGCAGTTATCGTCTTGAAATATGTATATTTTCAAGGCATTTGTATGTGTCATTCTCTGCAGTTACCCTCGTGAGGTCGAGGCACAAATGTGAATGTGGATAAGGTGTGTTATAATCCTGGAAAACCCAAACTGCTTTCCCACAAACAAGGAAAAATGAAAATGCTTTTACTAAATGAAAAGACACACATGGTTTTGTTTTCACTTGCTTATAAATATAATTTATAACCTGTTTAAAAATTCTTTCTTACACTTTGTACATGTCAGGCTGACAGCATAAATGCAGGCATTTACAAACAGAGGACTGAAGGAAAAAGGGAGAAGGGGACAGAGGCACACTCTGAACTAGTAAACTACACCTCCACTGTACAGCAATACAAAGAATGCAATGGCTAGCACTTTGCTCTGTTAGTCATACTAATTCTTTAGAAAAAGAATTGCATAGAAGATACAGCAATAAGGGAGATCAAAATCAAACCACACCCGTTCCCTTAAACTGGTTCAACAAAACAAATGCAAGACCAAAATCTACTCCTAGCATAAACCTAAAGCAAATATTCTTGCGTCTCAGCTGCGAGATGTGAAAAGTTAAGAAACAAGATTCTCGTCCCAAATTGTACCTTGAAGCACATTATTTCCTCTTCCCTTCTCCTGCTTTTTAGCAGGGATGTCTTATAGCCCAGGTTTAAACCAGTATCAAGTGTCTGCTTTCATTCTGTTACTGCTCAGTAGTAGATGGAAAGAGCATCTCAGTAAGATGTAGATGCTCTACTATCAGCCCCAAGAGAATCATATTTCTTACCAATGATTATGTTCAGTACCCGCTCACAGAATGAGGGGTTAGGAGGTGATGTATTGTGTAGTGATGGTGATTATTTTAGAAGGGATAATCAGCAAAGGCCACAAAGGGGGAATAAAAATGAACATCAGGCTTTTTTTTTTTGCTTCACCTTGTCTACTTCATTTGGTTATTATTTCTTCTTCTTCTTTTGTTCCTTCTGGGTTTATTTTAGTTTGTTTATTGAAACGCACATATGGAAACCAACATGCCCTACAAGCTCAACTAAACTTTTCCAGCCCAGCAAAAGGCATTTATCTGAATCCCAGCAGGTCCAAGTGGAACTGCCAAAGAAGTGAAATTTTAATTAAAATCAAAACGATCAGATAAGGACACCATAAAAATCATAACCTTATCTAACAAAGCTTACATCAATCACACAATCTGTACTTTATAAAAAGAAGATAAGAAAAAAGGGAGTTGAGGAATTAATATATTTGTCAGTTAAAATCAATACTAAAACCACAATATACATTTTCACTGTTGTCACAAAGCGTTGAATTCATTTTTCCCAGTAAGATACATCCAGCTGCCTTGATCTTTTTCAAAGACACAGTTAAGAGGATTGAACTATAATAGCAGCGAAGTCACAAACTGCCACATTTTAAAAATATCTTCATAAAGAAACAGCTTAGTATATTGTGATCAGATCAGAGTAAAGCTCAAAGTCTTTAACCAACAATGCAAAGTGTAATACTGATAGTTTTTTCTTCACTTTAGATCAGTGGTTCTCAACCTTCCCAATGCCGCAACCCTTTAATACAATTCCTCATGTTGAGGTGACCCCCAACCATAAAATCGGTGTCTCGGTTCCTAAGACCATCGAAAATATGTGTTTTCTGATGGTTTTAGGCGACCCCTGTGAAAGGGTCGTTCGAACCCCCAAAGGGGTCCCGACCCACAGGTTGAGACCACTGCTTTAAATAGTCTGAACCACTGATCTTCAACCAATGGCTTTGAGTGAGGCCTATTGGATCAAATAAGGAATAAAGTCCATGAGGAGCAACACTCAGCCATAAAATTGGTGGTTTTGTATGGACTTAACAGCCTCCATTTGTCTAAAAAGCTATCCAACTAATTTAATAGGGGAAAATTGACCCTACATCCAAAATATGCCTGCGCTGTCACTACTTGAATCACAAGGAACAACTATGGGGATTACCTGAAGATCAAGGGGAAAAAAGATTATTCATCACACACACACACACACAATGATCTTGTATGAATGACCCTGTGCCTCTACTTTTTTATGCCCTTTCATCCTTGCTAAAGATGGATGTATTGAATGGCATGCTACAATTACCAACACTGCTGCTTTTCCTATTTTAGTATTCCATTCCAGAGGTGTGTTTATGCTCTAGGAAAACAATTCAACTTCAACCTTGCCCTGAGTTTTTAAGACCAGGCTACTTGTGACCAAGAAGAAAGATCAAAAGTGTCTTCCACTCATCGTTATTCCACAAACCAAAAGCAACAGGCCTTAAAAGGGAATTGATACTGACAAGGGTTATAGATGCAGAACATAAAAACCAGCAAGGTTTCAAGTTACGTTGTGTGATGGACACAACTGTTATCCATACTTCTACCATGGGCTTCTAATCCTGTCCTGGATTTATCTACTCAAATAATTGCTTGCAATGCTGATCTGTATAATGGGATCAGTTACAGCACTGCTTGTCTTCTTAAATACATTACTCAGACTGGGCATATATTTGCCTGATCAGAGTGATATCTTCATCCACACAATGTAATATACTGAAGAAAGATAAGTAGGTAATTCACCCTGCCAGCAAACAAGCTACTGAGCTAGATTTGTTAAAGCCATTGTGAAGCATAGGTAGCAATTACCTTCAAGAAAGATATATTGATTATATTTGCCACCCAGAGATGCTGGTCATGATATTGAGGATCAGAGAAAGAAATCCTCAAAAACGTGTGAAAGTCGGATAGAAAGTCTGCTTATCCTGAATCTAAGCAGAAAAAGAATGTATTTTCTACAAAATTCTTGAAAGTTTTACATTTATTGCTGCTGATTGGTAAAAATCGCTCCCATAATTAATGGAATAGTATACTTAAAATGTCATACTGCTGTTGATGAGTCAAAGGATTATTTATTTCTGTCATTTGATCAATAAGATGGACAACGACAGATCAGACAAAGAATTGAGGTTGTAGCTACTGGCATGCTTAGAGCTTTTTAATGGGAGCACGATTCAGGTCCCCCCCCCCCCCCAAGGTGCTTTTTCAAGAGGCAACTGGACTGTCTGGTTTTTCTTTGAAGATGTTTTGCTTCTCATCCAAGAAGCTTCTTCAGCTCTGACTGGATGATGGGGAATGGAAGGATCTATATTCCTTGCAGACAGCTGGCCATTTGCATAAAACACTCAGACACAATATGAGCAATGTGGTATATGCAGTACAGTGCAGTGAGGCATGTGCAGATCTGTACATTGGGGAAACAAAACCACCACTTCATAAAAGCATGGCACACCATAGGAGAACAAATCCACCAGAGCTAGATTCAGCAGTCCATCTGCATTTAAAAGACAAAGGCCTCTCTTTTGAAGACAGCAAAGTCAACATTTTGCACAGAGAGGACTACTGGTTTGAAAGAGGGTCCAAAGAGGCCATCTATGTCAAAATTGAACAGCCTTTTCTTAACAGAGGAGGAGGATATGGAATCATCTATCTCCAGTCTACAACACAGTCCTTTCAACGGTTCCAAGAAGGCTCCACACCCATTTGCACCCCTCAGATGACTCTGATGACACAGAACCTCCAGGTGGCCTTAAGATCTCACTAAAAGAATGCAAATGACCAGCTACCTGCAAGGTGTATAAATCCTTCCACTCACCACCATACAGTCAAAGCTGAAGAAGCTTCTTGGATGAGAAGTGAAATGTCTTCAAAGAAAAACCAGTTGCCTCTTGAAAAAGCACCTTTGGGACAACCATGACCGGGATGACTGACAACTCCCCATAGACAACTCAGTTTTTTAGCCATTGCACTCCACAATGCATAAATAATCATTGAAAAATGCTTCTGCGTGAGCCTTTGATATTACTACAAAAACAATGGCTCATAGGGGAAAGGTAATGATGAATAGGGGAAAGATGTAGGCCCAACTAAGAGATGTTCATGGGAACGATGGTTCTGGTATCTGTGAAACTAATTCACTGCAGAAATTCTAAACATTATCTCAGTATTTGAACAGTCACTCCATGGATTGGTTCACACAGTATGCTCAATGTGGATAGTGAATTGAATCGCATCTTACACATTTGCTAGAATACAGGCTGAGTCCAAGGAACATACTGGATATAATCTAACATAATCAAACTTAGTATGTTACATGAATGCAGCAGCTAAATCTTTTAACTGATCTAGATAAGTGTACTGTGCAAACCAAGTCCATACATCTATATGCGAGATTCCTCCTTACTCAAGACTGAATTGAGATAGGTATGTTTTCCTCCATTCAAGCAGTGAATGCAAAGCGGCATAATTCTCTCTTGATCATCATCTAAACGTAACATCCAATTTAATGAATTGTGCAGAAATGCATTATATTATTTCTGCACCAGCCAAGAAAGGAAGTTACTGCTAAGCATTCCAGTAGCGTTTGAGAATGATTTAAGTTCATACATTCTAGCAATATGAATATTATAATTCACTTCATATGAATATTTTGAGAATCATGTTCTCAAGAAAAGAATGACAAAAAGAAATAATAATAGAAAAATATAAAACAAAAAAATAAACAAAAAAACCCCATCAAACACCCTTAAATGCTTTTTCATTATAGGACTTTAAAAAAAAGAGAAAAACTAAAATGTTTTAAATATATTTAGTTACCTTTATATAACTATATAGGTATAGTATTCATATATTTTACTTCTATCACTAGCATTTGATATATCACCGTGAGGACCTGTATGCACAATACCTATATATTGTGTATACCTGTATGCACAACAGACACATCTGCAGAATTCTACAAAGGCGAGAAAACTTACAAATTCCTTTAATAAAGTATCCAAAGTCTCTAGAATCTTAAGTGGGAAGTTGTAGCAGATAGTACTGATTTTTTTTCCTAAGGATCTCAAAAACATATGTATCTCATAAATGCCATTTTGAAGACCTTACTACTAGATCTCAGTATAGTTTTAAAAAAATATCAAGGATAAACAAAATTACATTCAATGCTAAGACAAAAAACTGGCTTTTGATATTTCTAAAATGCATTTAGATGGTGTACTACGCCACTAGATGGCAGTAGGCTCAAGCACATTCAAACTTAGAATCTGTTTTCCCTTATAAAACTCCACCATTCTTTTTGCTTCCTCAAACTTACTTTTTCGGGAATGTTTCCTATTGAAATATGAAGTGTGTGTCAAGCTGCATCTTGGGGATTAACACTACTTTAAACTACAGGACAACCTGAAGGTTATTTGGTCACACTCGTCTACTGCACAAGCCTTACTTCGGAATAATCTGTGTTTCTTTTCCGTCACTGCTTTACAGTAACTTAAAAACCTTTGATCAATATCAAACAGCTATGACGGTAGGTGTATTTCTTAGTTTGCTGTGCATTGATGGACTGTAATTCCACATCACATCCATAAATACACACCCATCCCTATAATCATGGACTTTCTATACACACTTCAGCCAGACCCATTTCTCAAGATGGTCTGAAAGGGGCTACGTTTAAGTAGGAATTCATGTCCAGCTTCTCTTTTCTAAATTTACAAATAGTGTGTCTATGTATGTGTATATTTGCTATTCATTGCATCCACCGCATCTAAAGCAGACAGCAGAAAATGACTTTTCAGACACTACCATGGTAAATGTTTGTGTGGTATTTACTATTTAAAAAAATATTTTAAAAATAAAAATGCAAAAGCATTGAAGATCTTGAGAGAATTTATTTAAAATGTGTTAGTTAGTTAGTTTTATTTTTTATTTGCGGTTTCAGCTAATAGGCACCATCTTGCCAATTGTAAATAATGGTCCAATAAAAAAAAAAATAGACCAGTTCATGAAGGTATGTGTATGTTTTAAAATGATGGCTTCCCTTTTAATAATCTTTCTGGTTTCTTAGATGGAATCTCTAGGCACAGAGAGAAAAGCCACCAGCCTTCTTTAGATACCCACTTTTCTCTCTGTCATCTGTATGGTATCAGGACTACCTCATTTCACAATAGCTATTTTTTATTTGTATGGGTACTTTAAAAAAATCACATAGATCATTTATTAGTGAATATGTTTGACAGGATTACTAGAAAGTGATAGGAAAACTGAAACTTAGATAGATGACAGAGATAGCGAGACAGACAGATAGAAAGATAGATATCGGATAGAGATGGATGATGGATAGAGATAGGTACTAGATAGATGGAGACAGAGATAGATAAGAGATAGAGGATAGATATAGATGGTAGATGGATGGATAGATAGGTTGAATATAGATAGATGGATAAATAGAGATGATACATGAAAGAGAGAGACAGAGACAGAGAGAAAGAGAGAGAGAGAGAGAGAGAGAAAGAAAGAAAGAAAGAAAGAGACATGTGAAAGGGAGCATTAGGAGTGACATCATCTAAATTCAAAGGTTGTTGAAAAGCTAGAACTGGATTAAACACAAGAAGGCAACTGTATCAAATCAAAAGTTACCTTTAAAGCCCAACTAGGACGTTCCATGACCAAATGTTAACTACCTTTTCAAAACAAAATCCACATTAACTTTGATCAAAACCTGTTCCCTGCTTCTGATTACTGAAAGACGAATGTCTGTGTTTCCTAGCGGAATGTTTTATGAATGGTGCTCTGTGTTTAATAAAAGCATAGTGACTGGATGGATAATAAAACTCTGTGGAAATGTCAAAATGAAGAAAAGGTCAGGCAAAATTCACCTTCCCCTGCTAACCAACAGTATTTCCATGGTTACTTTTAGAAATGCAGATTTGAGAAGCTTCACGGGAAATATTACGAGCACATACGCACAGTATACAGAATCTTAAGCAAGTGAAGATGGTAAAATAACATTTTTTTAAAGATGGAAAGGGAGAAAAATGAAAGGGAAGGCTAGAACAAAATGCCGCAATATTGTTTTTGTAAGAGAAAAATGTACCAAACCTGGACAACTACCAGTTTCATTTGCTAACAGGCCATCAAAACCTACCCAAGACACCACATATGTAAAACAGGACCCAAGTACTTAAAACTCAACAATGCGTAGATTTTTCTATTCTTAACAACAAATCTGAAACACACAAATGAAATTATCATGTCCTTTAGCTTCAAACTTTGCAATTACTTCCATGAAGTATTTTTTCATCTTTGGATAAAAACCAGTATCTGGAGGAACATTTCTGTCTAAAAGAATAGCAATAAGGAGCGGTATGCATAGAACAGGTTGTTAATATGCAGACACAGAAAATTAATCCAGGTCCGAGGAACATGCATGAAGTTTTGATGGCTTACAGCAAAGAGAAAAGGCATCTAATATCAAAACTACTAAATAAACAGGAGTAACGTGCAGAGTTTCCTGTGAAACATCTTGTTTGTGTAAAATAATCCATCTTTAATTTAATATTTCTCTTTATCAAGATGAATGCACTATTACCCATCGGACGATGGGTACACTCAACAAGAGAAAGCAAATTGCATGAGAGTAAATCATGCACCAGTTCACTGAAATTGATTGGGAATGGGGTGGGGGTCAGGGACGAAGCCCCAGGGCCAGGACAGAGAGGGGGATTAGAACAGGGGTGTCAAACTTGCATCATCAAGTTGTCATCACCTGATGTATCATGACTCCCCCCCCTTTCGTTAAACCAGGGGTGGGCGTGGCCAGCGTGTGACGCATCAGGCCCACAGGCCGCGAGTTTGACACCCTTGGACTAGAAGGCCCAAGGCAGCCATCATCAGCTTCCACGGAGAGTGCTGCCATTGCTCAGATGATTAATGCTGTAGATAATTTTGGTAAACAAAAATACTACTGCTAAAAGAAATATAATATTATTTGTACTAGATACTATTCAGTTACGGTCATCGTACAAATAACTATTTTTTTCTTTTTTAGGGAGGGTTCTTCTCAAAGCACACCAAAGTGAGTATCTGTATCTCTCTCTCTTTGTCACACACACACTCACGCACACTCACGCACACACTTTAAAGATGAAGGCAGGGCATATTGTAAGCTGGGGGAGAGGGAGAGGGAATCCCTGCAGTTGAAGTCACCAAGGGACCCAAGCTACCTTGGTGAAGGTAGAAAGGGAACATGCATACCTGATCAGCTTTCAGATTGTATTCTTGCCAGACGCACAAGTTTCAAATTCTGTCTTAACTCATTCTAGGAAACAGAATAGGTAGGTTAGTTTAAGACATCTAACGGGCAAATTTGCAATTATGAAATCATTTGAAATGTGTGTGTTGGAGACTGATTCATCAGAAAATAGCCAGAACCCTGCTTTGTCCACAGCTTGGTGTAGAATGGCTTTCAACAAAAGAAGAAAAACAATATATCAAAAAGTAGCCATGGACAGTCATTTCCATCCTGCTGCCCAGGATTTGATGTAAACAACGTTCATAGAAACTGGGATTGTTAAGAAAGTTTATCCATATATCTGGATAGCAATAAAAAGCGTTTCCTAGGAAACTGTAAGATCCTGCACTAAGCAGAGTACAGCCAAGCTGAGAGGAATGTTAGGTTGAATTATATTATAAAGGTAACAACTTTGCATGGTTTCTTTCAAATCCTGTGATAATATACAAAAAGGATGCATGTGAAAAGGCAGGATTCTGTGTCTTGTCCCTCTGGAATGCCTCTTGCTATGAAAACACATTGGTTTTTGGGGTGCTTGGTTTGTGTTAGTCACAGCTGACAGTTAACATTCCTTCATCCTCATTCCAAGGGTCAGTTCAGTACTTTTCTTCGGCTACCAATGAAACAACTGTCTCGTGTCTTCCCATCTCTTCAAGGACGGTGGCCAGCATGCTCAAATTTCCATCGGGAAAATTTTGGGCTTCCCAAAGGTCTAAGATCACGCCGGTGGGACTCGATTTTGTAGCAAAATAATTGAGGTACCTGCAGGGAGAAATCAGCTGCCATTAAAACTGTACTCTTTGCTATTTTTTTTTGCTTCTATAAATATAAATAATAATAAATAATAAATATTTATTTCTTAGCCGCACCCTCTCCCGAAGGACTCGGGGCGGCGTACAACAAAACATAGGAAATAAATATATCGACATACATATAACAAAACATATACCAAGACATATATACGACATATACAAGGAGGAGGTGAACTGATAGATAAAAACAAGTAAAAACACAATGTTTAAAAACCCCTAAATAAATTGAATGCAATTAAAATACCCCAAATAAAAAACCCGTCAGGAGCGATATAGTTGGATCAAAGTTGAGCCAGGCCAGCAACTTGAAAAAGGTGGGTCTTGAGCTTTACACGAAAGGAGCGGAGGTCAGAGGTATTCCTAATATCCGGGGGGAGGTCATTCCACAGGGCTGGGCCCGCCACAGAGAAGGCTCTACTCCTAGGCGCCGCCCCTCGACACTGTCTGGTGGACGGCACCTGGAGGAGGCCCTCTCTGTGCGAGCGGATTGGTCGCAGGGATGTATGGGGCAGAATACGATCCCGCAAGTAACTAGGTCCTGAGCCATGGAGCGCTTTAAAGATTGTTATCAAAACCTTGAAACGCACCCGATAGACCACAGGAAGCCAGTGCAGCTCGCGCAGGAACGGTGTCACATGGGAGTACCTAGTACTCCCCATAATTACCCGCACGGCTGCGTTCTGGACCAACTGTAGCCTCCGGGTGCATTTCAAGGGAAGCCCCATGTAGAGAGCGTTACAGTAGTCCAAGCGAGACGTCACCAGCGCATGAGTGACTGTGCGTAAGGCGTCCCGGTCCAGTAGGGGGCGCAATTGGCGCACCAGGCGAACCTGGTGGAACGCCCCCCTTGCCACGGCTGTCACATGGTCATCCATGGACAGCCGGGCATCCAGGAGGACGCCCAAATTGCGTGCCCGCTCCACAGGGGCAAGTTGAATGCCCCCGATGGCCAATGATGGAATTAATTGGCTGAACCGGGGAGCCGGTACCCACAGCCACTCCGTCTTGGAGGGGTTGAGTTTGAGTCGGTTGTCATCCATCCAGATCCGTACGGCTTCCACACACCGGGACATCACTTCGATGGCCTCGTTGGGGTGGTTCGGGGTGGAAAAGTACAGCTGAGTATCATCAGCGTACAGATGGTATCCCACCCCGAAACCACGGAAGATCTCACCCAGCGGCTTCATATATGTGTTGAACAGGAGTGGCGAGAGGACCGACCCCTGTGGCACCCCACAAGTAAGGGGGCGTAGGGTCGACCTCTCCTCCCCTGCCAACACACGCTGCGTCCGGCCAGAAAGGTAGGAGCCAAACCACTGCAAAACGGTGCCCCGGACCCCCAACCCCTCCAGCCGGCACAGCAGGATACCATGGTCGATGGTATCAAAAGCCGCCGAGAGGTCTAATAGGACCAGGATAGAGGAACAACCTCTATCTCTGGCCCTCCAGAGATCATCCACCAACACGACCAAGGCCGTCTCCGTGCTGTGACCGGGGCGGAAGCCGGACTGGCGCGGGTCTAGATAATCATTTTCCTCCAGATGCCGTGGAAACTGGTAGGCCACCACACTCTCTACAACCTTCGCCAAAAAGGGAAGGTTGGAGACAGGACGATAATTGGCCAGCTCCAAAGGATCCAGGGAAGGCTTCTTGAGCAAGGGTCTCACCACCGCCTCTTTCAAGGCGGCCGGGAGAGACCCCTCGCTCAGCGAAGCATTCACTAGGTCCAGGAGCCAGTCTCGTGTAACCTCCCAGGATGCCAGTACAAGCCAGGAGGGGCACGGGTCCAATAAACATGTGGTGGGTCGCAGTCGTCCACGCATTCTGTCCAAATCCTCGATGGCAACCAAGTCAAACTCCTCCCAGGTCGATTCCTCAAGACTCGCCACGGACGTCTCCATTGGACCACTAACAGGGACCCAATCCTTCCGGATTTGAGCGATTTTATCCTGCAGATATTTCCCAAATTCCTCTGCTCTGCCCTGTAGAGGGGCCTCCCGCGGTCTCTGAAACAAGAGGGAGCGGGACACCCGAAACAGGGCGGCAGGGCGGTTCTCTGCGGATGCAATGAGAGTGGCACAATATTGGCGTTTGGCCACTCTCAATGCCACAAGGTACGTCCTTAAATGGGCTCATGCCTGTGTTCGATCAAGTTCGGAACGAGAGGATCTCCAACGACTCTCTAGACATCTCTTGCGGCATTTCATCACCCTCAGCTCCTCGGTAAACCAAGGGGCCAGGGTGGATCGTTGCCGCCGGAGAGGCCGCAAAGGCGCCGCCCGGTTCAAGGCCCCGGTAGTCGCATTATTCCACGCGACCACCAGGTCCTCTACCCGGGGGCGGGTCAAGGTTACAGGAGGTGGCCCAAGCTCCATCTGGAACCTATCTGGTTCCATCAGGCACCTGGGGCGGAACCATCTAGTGCTTTCCGGTTCCGCCTCCCCGCAGCGGGAGGTAGCACCAGGGAAGTCAAGACGAAGGAGTGAGTGATCTGACCATGACAGGGGAGTGATGGTTAAGTCTTCTATTTTATATATAAATGTAATTTACGTGGAACAAAACATAAAGTATCTTACATTTTGGTCCAGGTAAAAGATCAGAGGTGAGCATTGTTGGGCATGGTTTTTAATCTCATCAGACATTGGAGTCTATAGTACAGTGATGGCTAACCTTTTTGTCAATGCGTGCTAAAATCACACGCGTGCACCCATCGTGAAATGCGTGTCCCGCCCCCGCGCATGCACGTGCGACCCCCACACGCACCCCAACCCCATACATGCGCACGTATCTCCCACATGCTCCCGCCCCTGTGCATGTACAGCAGAGACCCAAACACCAGCTGGCTGGTGGGAGGCGCATGTGTGGTGGAGCTGAGTTGGGGCGACGGCTTATGTGCCCACAGAGAGGGCTGTGTGTGCCACCTGTGGCACGTGTGCCATAGGTTCGTCATCACGGCTATAGTAGATCGAGTACTTCATCAGTACAATTGCCAGGGAGTTACTATGCAGTCATTTATATGTGGGGGGACCAACAAAATGTGGCAAAGACAAGGTATGGGACTGGTACACGTAGTTGTCTAACAGATAACAGGATCAGATGGATATGTTATCTCTCTCTCTCTCCCTCTCCATCTATCTACCTCTCTCTCTCTCTCTATCGTATATGAATATCTCTCCTCCTTATCAGCTGAGCCAGGGGTTGTAACACAAATACATACCTATTTCCCTGGCTCAGCTGATAAGGATGAGAGCCTGTGGCTTAGTGGCTAAAGACTCCTGCCTAATATGTAATACAGCCCAGGTTCAAATCCCAGTAAGGGTATGGCTAGCTGATGAGAGCTAAATAGCTTGAGATAGATCTATACTAGTCTCCCTTTATTTATTTATCAGCACAAATACAACACAAACATAGCAAAGGCAACATTAAAAATACAAATATGGTTTTCTGCCATATAATGAGCCGAATGTAATGAGCTGAAGGACAGAAAGGGGGAGTAGTGAGCTCCCTCCCATATTTGGGCATACCAGGGGTTGTAACACAAATACATACCCATTTCCCTGGCTCAGCTGATAAGGAGAAGAGCCTGTGGCTTAGTGGCTAAAGACTCCTGCCTAATATGTAATACAGCCCAGGTTCAAATCCCAGTAAGGGTCTGGCTAGCTGATGAGAGCTAAATAGCTTGAAATAGATCTATACTAGTCTCCTTTATCCTACACAATACCCATGGTTATTGACACAAACTTCTGTGGAAGGAACTTTTTGAAGAGCAGATTTCTCTTACTAGTTTCAGAAGAATCAGCAATGCACTGCTAGCACATATGAAAAAGTAACTCAACTAATGTCAAATTTACATTGACAATATGCTTGCTTACCTGTCCAAGTTTAGTTTGTGGGCCAACATTCTCCAATCGTGGCCTCTTGTTTGAGGAGCATCTAGACTGCTGCAAAGCTTCTGACGGATAGGAAGAGGGATGCTGAATGCACAGGGTCCTACTACGGTTGTAATGGTGCTTGCTGGATCCATAAGTGGATATTCAATGCCAGTAGGTTCCTGCATACATGAAAAGTAGAAAATATGGCCACACAATAAGCGAGAAGACAGAATTAGATTAACAAAGAAGCCATCTGTGAAATATAAACCCTTTGGGTTGTATTAGATGTAACGTAATGGCTATGAATCTTTTGAAGTTCTACTGTTCTACTACCTTTCACTAAAAAGGCAACATAAAATACTTTAAAATAAACACTTAAAATTACTAATACCCTCATATCCCTCATTTGAGCTATAGCATCTAGGGAATTTTAACACTGCCTGTTGCAGCTTCCCCTATATAGTGTCCCAACAACTTAATAAATTAAGCATAGTCTTAATTTTAGAAAATGGCCTGAGACACAGTCATGCAGTTCTCTACAATCTGGTGGTTGTAACAATGAATGTTTATTACCATCCCAGTGGAACCATAATGGGGCAATGAATAAATGAAACAAAGTTTGTGTTTGGCTTTCATACCAGCTGCCTATTTACTTGCTTACTTTTTTTTTTAAATGTAAAAGATTATCTGGAACATATTGGGTACTACATTCTCTCCAGGGGTGAAATCCACTTAACTTTGCTACTGGTTCGGTAGCAATGTGAGCATGCGCAGAGCATCAAAAAGGTAAGGTAAGCAAACACTGAGGGGGATGGGAAATCCACTGCTGTCTAGCTAATATAAATCACGTGTCACAGCTAATTGTCAGAAAAACCGGTTCGCCTGAACAGGTTTCATTTTTTTTACTATTGATTTGGGCGAACCAGTAGCATTTTTACTACCAGTTTGGGTGAACTGCTCTGAACCGGAAGCATTTCACCCTTGATTCTCTCCTATGCTTATATAGTCCTCATATATAGTAGGACATTGATTTTTTTATGTTGCAATTGATAATTAATATGCCAGGAATAACTTGAGGTATTTTCACTCTTCTTTAGTGGAATATCCTTGACTTAACCCAAAAGTGTTTTTTTCAAGAGTCAATTGGAGAAGTGAAATGTCTTCAAAGAAAAACCACAACAGTCCAGTTGCCTTTTGAAAAAAGCACCTTGAGTAAAGGTAAAGGTTTCCCTTTGTTAGTCATTGCCAACTATAGGAGGTGGTGTTCACCTCCATTTCAAAGCCATTGAGCTGGTGTTGTCTGGAGACCATTTCCATAGTCATATGATCAACATGACATCATGGAATGCTGTTAACCTCCCACTGAAATGGTACCTATTTATCTACTTGCATTTGCACGTTTTCAAACTGCTAGGCTGTCAGGAGCAGGAGGCAAGGACAAGAGATAACCCAGCCGTGTAGCACTAGGGTCTCAAACGTAAGCTGTCAGCTTTACAGACAACAAGCACAGTGTCTTAACCTCTAAGCCACCACACTGCCCATATCCTTGAATGCTACAAGGAAACCATTCCATGTGTTGTCCTTGAGAGAATTCCACTGTGCTGCTGTTAGAGAACAATCCTCAGTCAAAAGACACTGATGGCTATCAATGATGTATGTAAAGAGCTTAGGATTCTATTTCTGTTTTTTTAGGTAGGTTTTTCAGAGTTGGAAAAACTCTTCTTTTAAAATCTGCCAGTCATTTCCATAGTCCTGAACCAGATAGATAGAGGAGTTCTCTGACAATTGAACAATTTCTTCCATCCTAGGAATCACTCATTTTTCTCTCAAACAAAAGTATTGGTAAGCATCAACAAAGCTGAGAAAAGGCCAAGTCAGATCATACTTCAGACAGAATGTATGAATACTTTATTATGGTATTTAAAAAGTGCAGTGAGAGTGGCGCAAAATATTTTTATGCATAACAGCCTGAATAATTTAGCCTGAAATGCTACCCACTGCATTTTTTACAGATTGTTCTTGGCCATAAAAGATAAAATTCACAAGTCTTTTTTAAAAAAGGAAGACATTTCTACAACAAGAAATGTCATAATAAAATGAAGATTTGAAATCCATTGGTTATATTACATTAAAAATACCTCTCCCACCCCAAATGAAATACAAATAACAGTGTAACTATAACCAGTGATGGGATTCAGCCAGTTTGCACCTATTCGGGAAAACTGATTGTTAACTTTCTAAGCAGCTCGGAGAACAGGTTGTTGGAAGAAATCTCATCCCCCCCCCCCACTTTACAGGGCTAATCCTGTAAGGAAGACAGGAAGGAAACATTCTGGTGTTGTATCTAGCCTAATCTTTATTGCCCTGCTTACAGAAATTGCCTCTCCAATTAACCCTTATTACATTGTAACATTGTAAGCTAAGGCGAGAGTGAGTGACGTTGAGTTGGCCATGCCCACCCAGTCATATGACTACCAAGCCATGCCTACCCAGCTGGTCATTAGAGTAGAGAACCGGTTGTTAAATTATTTGAATCCCACCACTGATTACAACCCTGGAAATCCTGGTAATCCTGAAAATGCTCACATAACCCATGGACACATAATATGAAATATTCCAAGTCAATTTACAAGGCATAATTATCTCCATTGAGAGACAATTCATTTAGAAATGTGGAAATTAAGAGTACAACACTATCATCACCACCTCCTCCTTCTTTATAATACAGCCCTTCTATGCCCTTGCTTCTTTTCTTGAGAAAAATACTATAATGCTTGGAAAACAAGATTATGTATAAGCCTGGCAGAAGCAGAACTGTGTTATCAAAATTCTGTAGTAGTAATGCACATATAGTATGCATGCACACACACACGAATACCCATTTACAAGAAAACCTTAGATGACATTTACAGGAGATGAAACTAATAAAAACTTATTGTTTCAGGATCTTCTATCTCTACCAAAGCAAAGGTTATGTTGTTGGTAAACTACTAAATAATAAAAAGGAATCTGCTTTAAATGTCAGTTTCTTTATATTTCATCTACAGGTTTGAGCACAGCAGTGTTTCAGAACTCATTTCAACAACTAAAATCAATGTTAGACCTTGTCAGTGTCACAGTATAGTCAACATCTGAGAATGTAAATAAACTACCCCTGGGTAGTGAATGAAGCCTGATATAGGTGGATGTGGTTAGATCAAAACGATTGCTCACAGACTATATTCTATACATTAGAATTGCTAGGGTACTTTTTCCAAACAGATGACAGCAAGAACTGCAGAGACATCGAAAAGGGATGAGGTTTTACAGATGCTAAAAAAATAAAGACTGATCCCATATTCCTATTTGGACTAAAATCCACAGTAGAGAAGGAAGACCAGTTTAACTGGCTGATAGGCATTTTGCACACTCTCAGCCAAATTTGTCACGTGGGTGTTACTGACTTTACAAAGTAGGAATTATTTACTTAATGGTGCTAGGTTGCTAGGTTATAGTGCCTAGAACAGTGTTTTGCACCTTTGGCAATTTTAAAAGAGATAGACTTTAACTTCCAGAATTCCCCAGCCAGCCATGCTGGGAGTTGAATTCTGGGAATTGAAGTCCACGCCTCCTAAAGTTGCCATGGTTGAGAAACACTAGCCTATACTTTAGAATAGAATAGAGTTGGAAGGAACCTTGGAGGTCTTCTAGTCCAACCTCCCTGCTTAGGTAGGAAACCCTACACCGCTTCAGACAAATGGTTATCCAACATCTTAAAAACTTAGGAAGGAAATTTAGAAGGTTATTAGAAGGAAATTTCCTCTACTACTTAACAGGGATTATGATATTGGAGTGACTAAAAGAATCTTTAAAATGCCTTTTCTCCTAAGGTGCTAAAGCAGAGTTAATGGCAAATGATACCTTTATCCTCTTCCTTGGTTATTCTACATTATTGGGCAGGTGTGTACATGGAGAACACCGAAGGGTTCTTGTTAGAGCAGAGGTGTCCAACCTTGTCAACTTTAAAATTTGTAGACTTCAACTCTCAGAATTCCCTGGCAAGCATGAATGGCTGCAGAATTGTGGGAGGTGAAGTACACCTGTTTCAAAACTGACAAGGTTGATCACCCTTATTTTAGAGTGACAAAAAGGGACATAGACAGCCATGGAGGAAGAAAATGATGAAATACAGTATACTGTGTTTCTTTTGACCCCTTATAAGCGCTTGACCTGATTTTCGGGGAGGTCTTATTATTTTTGAGGTGCAGGAGGCGGTGAGCGTGGTCACCTCATGGCTGCTGCTGCGTTGCAATATTTTCAGGGAGGGCTTATTTTCAGGGAAACAGGGCTCAGGACTTCATGACACCACCGTGACTTGCATACTTGTGTCAGATGGGGGAGAGCAAGTAGATAAGAGTGAAGTTCTCCGTGTGTCATCACTGTGGACATGCCAGAATTTAGACACAATCCTTGTTTCATGTAGAAATCTAAGAGGAGAGTATACAGAATTTATTATGCTCTGATTTTAATCAAAAACAGGAAACAAAAACCACGAGAACTGGTAAAACATTTCAAAATATAATTTGAAATGGTTTATAAAAATTCATTTATTCATTCTTCAAATTAGCACCAGTATTTTTAAGAACTGATCCTTCATTCAACAAAAATTAACAAAACATTGATGCTTATTTGCCCTCACTATTGCATTTGGTTGCCCGGGCTTCACGTGGAAATGACACTGTAGCAATAGGAAAGGACTATCTCAATAATATAATACAAATGACAGCATTGGTGCAAAAATCAGTTGCTGCTTTTTGAAAGGCGAACTTTATCAACAAGACAACTATATAATGTAATATGGATTTTCTGAGGTGAAAATGAGTCTGCCATAGTGGTTTGGAAGCAGAAACTGAAAGGAATTGTAAAGTTTGTGCTTTCCCAACTGGAAACTTAATCTTCAGATCCTAACACTGCCTTTGTGCCCCCTGTGTATGTTCTGGTGGAGTGAAGCAAATAGTTGCTTTTTCTCCTTTTCAAACGCCGCAATACAATTATGATAAAGAAGAAAATGGCGCAACTTTGTATGCCCCATAATATATAACCAGTCTGCTAGTCTAATGTACTTATATATAATAGCTTTTTCAGGGTGATTAAGAAAAAAATAAACAAATAGAAATTGTTCTGAAAGGCCAAAAAAAAAAAAAAAAAAGTTGAGCCATTCCATGGATTTCTTTTAATTTTTAGGATAGATGATCAGATGAAAATTAACCTGACTTTGTGATCTGAGCATGCCACATTTTAAGCTTTATACCATCTAACAGGGCCTTCTGAAGAATTAGTCCTCATTGTAGTTAATAATTAGATGCCCTTCTTCATAAGTGGTCTAATATGTACACAATACTGTTGTGTATTTTGAAATGACTATATGATCAGATTTGATTAGTCATTGCTTCAAAATATTTCATGATAACTTTTAACGTTTCTAGCTTGAGGATTGGTTTCATTTACACTGATTTTAAGGTTATACGTTTCAAGAATTATATTCACTGATTAGAATTTTAATACATTTATGGTAAATATATACACCAAGGCCGTTGGTCACTGGACCAGAAAATGGATTAAAAAAAATATAACTAAGGGTATAAATCTGTAAAATCCATGGGATAATAAAGAAATGAATTGAAGAATGGTGGCTCATTATTTCTGGTTTTCACCAAAAGTCCACTTGACAGAGAGATAATTACAGATGACCAAAAGTGATTTATGATGGGATGGGATAGATAGGATAGGATACGATCGAATTGAATACTTTATTGGCCAAGTATGATTGGTCACACAAAGAATTTGTCTTTGGTGCAGAAGATCTCAGTGTACATACAAACAACAAAGCAATATAATGATAAGATACCAAAAGGAGAAAATAGTGGAAAATATAAGAAGGATAATAGTAATTCAGACATACTACATGGGTAAATATCCTTAGAAACAGGACAGTATTGGGCTAATTAAGTGTTCAGCAGAGTGATGGCTCAAGGGGACAAACTGTCTCTCTCTGTAGTTGCTTTGACATGCAACACCCAATAGCGGCACCCAGAGGGAAGGAGTTAAAACAGTTTATGTCTAGGATGTGAGGGGTGTGTAGATATTTTCTCAGCTCTCATTCTGACCGGTGCAGTATACAGGTCCTTAATGGAAGGCAGGCTGGTTGCAGATATTTTTTTTCGGCAGTCCTAACTATCCATTGAGGTCTGTATGTGTCCTGTTTGGTTGTTGTACCAAACCAGACAGTTAGAGAAGTACAAATGACAGACTCAATGATTCCTCTGTAGAACTGTATCAACATCTCCTGGGGCAATCTGAACTTTCTGAGTTGACGCAGGAAGAACATTCCTTGTTGTGCCTTTTTAATGATGGTTCTAAATGTTAGGTGCCAGTTTCAAATCCTGGGAGATTATAGAACCCAGAAAACAGAATGTCTCTACTATTGATACTGTGCTGTTTAATATTGTTAAGAGATGGTAAAAGAGAAAGTCTCTTTCTAAAATCCACTATCGTCATTACAGTTTTCAGTGTAAGGATTGGTAAGCACATTTGTTTCATACAAATACAATTAAATACATACTTTCAAAAGCAGACATACCACTATGTATAAACCAGTGGTAGGATTCAATTTTTTTTACTACGGTTCTGTGGGCGTGGCTTGGTGGGCGTGGTAGGGGAAGGATACTGCAAAATCTCCATTCCCACCCGATCAGCTGGGACTTGGGAGGCAGAGAATAGATGGGGGCGGGGCCAGCCAGAGGTGGTATTTACCGGTTTTCCGAACTACTCAAAATTTCCACTACTGGTTCTCCAGAACATGTCAGAACCTACTGAATACCACCTCTGGTATATACTATGTATGTCATTCGGGGTGGTTTCACACACGTGTGAGAAATTTGTTATATGGCTCTTGCATGTCTCTACTCCTCCTTGATGACAAGGAAGAAAAAAGGCACTTCCCTATTCCTCGTTTTCCTTCCAGTCAACATTTTGCACTATCATAATTTTTAGATGCGGTGTCATCTGCTGCTACACAACTCTTATCAGCATTTTTCCCAGCTGCCGCTGCGTGTGGAAGCTTATGCTGTAACAGAATCATGAAATAAACTTACTAAATGTCACATAAAGCTTTTACACTGATGCCACTGTCCCCTTTGAGGGGAAAAATGCACACAAAAGGGGGATTTTCTTAATCTTTTCATTTGCTTCCTCTGTCTGATCCACTTTTTTCTTCATCCACCAGCACTTGCAGGCAGAGGGAGCATATATCAGAAGGACCACTGGGTCTCAGCCTATCCTGGATTTCTGTTCCTCCAGTTGTTGCTGGAGTTGTGCAGTTATTGAATGACACAGACCCGCTGGGCTCAGAAATAAAAACACCATCCAAAGCCAGCAGGGGTGGAGCTGTGTGGCTCAGAGAGATGGCCAGCAGAACAAAACTGATGGCTGGTTGCTATGGTGCTGAGATGCCAGGATCATTCCTTATTAATGTCAGTGAGGTCTTTCATTGGAGTTGCTTTTAACTGAAAAGGCTGGCAAAAGTCAGAAAGAGGGCACCAATTCTGCCACTGCAGGAAGCAGAAGGAAGGCCAAGGAAGTGATTGTTAAGGCTAGCCCTTCATTCTGGGAGATAGAAATGAGGAGGAAAGGTTTCAGCCTAATTGCTTTTTG
Source organism: Natrix helvetica (assembly GCF_964273705.1). Classification (NCBI taxonomy): domain Eukaryota; kingdom Metazoa; phylum Chordata; class Lepidosauria; order Squamata; family Natricidae; genus Natrix; species Natrix helvetica. The sequence continues at coordinate 18,516,481 of NC_138558.1, forward strand.
GTCCCTGATTGTACAGCAGCAATGGCAGGGTTTAAAACACTTTCAAAATAAAATTACATTTTAATAAGGGTCGCCTTGCTTTTATCCCATTTATGTTCCTAGGCAGCCAAAAGACCCATTCCGCTGCTCAGGTTTGAGTCTGAATTAAAATTCGCAAAACGATTTTGGATTGTCCATGGTCAACTTAACACTATGACATTTTTATTTGTTATGCTAGTGCGCAGTCCAGTGGTGGGATTCAATTTTTTTAATACCAGTTCTGTGGGTGTGGCTTAGTGGGTGTGGTATGGCTTGTTGGGTATGGCAGGGAAAGGATACTATAAAATCCCCATTTCCTCTCGATCAGCTGGGACTCGGGAGGCAGAGAATAGATGGGGGCAGGGCCAGTCAGGGGTGGTATTTACTGGTTCTCCAAACTACTCAAAATTTCCACTACTGGTTTTCAAGAACTGGTCAGAACCTGCTGAATACCACCTCTGGTCCAGTCACATCTGAGTTGTAATAGTGGTGAATAGTAGCAAATCTGAATGTTATCCTAGTACGGATAACAGTGACTAAGGCCATCTCGATATAGGAGAGGCTGCAACTAGCAGAAATTGCTGCGTATCAGAAATGCCAATGGAATATCTAAACTTAACATCTCAGTTGTGCTGAAAACTAGGCCCTTCATGGGAAAAGTGAAGTTATATTACAGAACAACCGATACACAACTGTCTTTCAGCCTTAGATAAGCCCTCATTTCTCTCTTGCCAATATTATCTTTCCTTTTCTTATGTGTTCATTATATAAAAGCATTTCCAGACAGAGTCATCCTTCTGTCATGTTGCTTGATGGTTTTATTTCATTAACTTCAATGAAACAATAACACACGTCAATCCTAGTGGGTCAGATCAAGAACGTTTGCATACTCTCAGCTTCTATGCTACTTCTTTGATTTGTAGACAATGACTATCTTCCTTTGAGGATTCACCCAGGGGTGGGATTCAGCTGGTGCGGACCAGTTCAGGTGAACCTGATGTTAATTTTACATCTGGAGCACTGAACTGGTAGTTGCAAGGACTGACTGGCCCCGCCCATGCAGCCCCTTTCAGGAGTCTCTGTGCGGCCCGGTTTGGAGGCCCAGTAAGTGCAGGGCTCTGGGAGAGAGAAAAATGGGCCTCCTGGAAATTCCAGAAGTCCGAAAACGGGCCTGTTTTGTCCTCTGGAGAGCCTCCGGAGCCCGGGAGTGGCTGTTTTCGCCCTCCTGGAGGCTTGAGAAAATCCTCTGGAGCCTGGGGAGGGTGAAAACACCACCCCCTGCAATGGTGCAAGAGGCCGAATAGGGCACACCCACCATGACCATGCCTACCCAGCAACTGGGCGGAGAACCGGTTGCTAACATTTTTCATTCCACCCCTGGATTCACTCAGTTGTGAGAAAAATGAGAGTGGAGAGATGCCTCACCTCAGACACCACACAGTTGAGTTGGAATATCTGTCCCTCTCCTTCCACCTGCCGTATGCAGAGTTTGCATACCAACTCCAGTGTGTTCAGGCTGAACCTTTCCAAGGTGAAGGTACAATGCAAATTTCTTTGACATCCACTCCAGATATGGTAAAAGGGAATTTCCTGAAGAAGAAATAACACTGATAATAAAAATGAATTTCTTATTTTTCACTTAGTCAAAATCTATGTTGGATACAAATCTCATCCAGGTTAATGTAATAATTGATGAAATATAGTTAAGAGTAGAATGGAAAGAAATAAAAGAGTAATAGTTCCATAACAAAATGCATAATTAAGGTAGGTATACATTTAACATGTTTGTTCTCCAGACAAATGTGTTCCAGAATTTTAACCGTAGCCTAGGAATTCTGGGAACAGAAACCCCAATTATTTCAAATGTATCTGAGAATCTAAATCAATAAAAAAGTTTCTAACTTAGATTAAAGTCTCCCAATAGCCTGACTGGCTCTCTCACCTAAAGGTAATGCTCAAGATCTGTGAAAAGCTGATGGTACACCTTTCAATAATTATTATGAGGACAACACATAAGAATAGTTCTGTTGAACTAGGCCAAGAGACATTTTGCTTCTTATTGGAGGACTATACTTTGGGATACTTGCATATACTCTATTTCTTTGAAAACAAGACCTCCCCGGATAATAAGCCCAATTGGGATTTTGAGCGCATGCGCTAATATAAGCCCACCCCTGAAAATATTGCAACACAGGAGCAGCCATGAGGTGACCACGCTCGCCGCCTCCTGCACCGCATAATAATAAGACCTCCATGAAAATAAGGTAAGTGCTTATTTCAGGGGTCAAAAGAATATAAGACCCTGTCCTATTTTCGGGGAAACCAAGTAGGAATCTGTGTCTGAAGTACTCTCAAACAACAACAACAGATAATAGTGAGCCATTAAGACTAATAGTACTTGGCAGATCTGTCTTTTTTTTTTTTAAAAGTACCTAAGTTAGTGACTATCATCACGTCTGGCGGTAATGACATCCGCAGGTTAATTATACATGGCTCAGTCATACATTCTATTAACCCACTAGTTCTTTTTCACGTACAGCTCACAACCCCTTAGTGTGCATGTGAGGTTAGTGATAGTTTTGCCTCATTATGCATCGGTTTACACTTACTTAAATGAAACAGATCTGTTTTAGGTTGACCCTTCATCCAGTTTAAAGAGATCCCATTGCTATCTGATTGATGTTTTCAGCGAACTTGGTCTGCTCAATGTGTACTCCTTATCAATATCCTTTATGAGCATTAAAAAGTACAAACCCCAATACACATACCAGCAATGCAAATAGAATCATTTAACCAAACAATGCAGCAGCAGGTGTTAAACATTCTTTTATCCTTCTCAAGTATTCAGCAATTTCAGAAATCCTGTATTCCCATTTGACTTTGAAATACTGGATGGTGCTTAATATTGCAAGAGCGCTGATGAATTCTCACAGAATTTGGCAATTCTTACCTGGTATTTTGCTAGTAGTTTACTCTTCCATAGGGAATGAGTAATATCGTGAATAGATAAGCGAAGATTATGAGTGCTACCCTTGAAATGTAAAGCCTTTGGATCCTCCAATAATTGTCCACCCATTTGCCTCTCCAACTGCAGCACTTCCTGAGTATTGCAAGAAAGACAAAGTACATTTAGCATGCTATTACAAGAGTCATTGATAACATATACATTAAAACAAAGTTGTGCACCCCGCTCCATTTTGTGAAGCTCAAGATCACATAAATTGGTCATTCATTCATTCATTCTTATAGCACCCCAATTATAGCCAAATAACTTTGGATGCCTTACAAAATAAATTTGCACAAACAACAGCCGTGATGATAAATCAATGGATAGCAAAACCAAGGAAGGGGGACCCTAAATACCTTTGGAGCTCCAAGCCCAGCTACGTAGATGACTTTTTAAAGCTTTGGTCAACAGGGTAGGAGCCCTTCTAATCTCTGAGGGGAGATTCTCTAAGGCAGGGGTGTCCAAACTTGGGAACTTTAAGACTTGTGGACTTCAACTCCCAGAATTCCCCAGCCAGCCATGCTGGCTGGGGAATTCTAGGAGTTGAAGTCCACAAGTCTTAAAGTTCCCAAGTTTGGACACCCCTGCTTTAAGGGCTACAGCAGAAAAAGAACATCAGCTGTATCGCTGAAATATCCACCAGAAATGCTCACAATTGTATCTCTGAAACAATGTTATTAGTTATGGTACTATGTTTTATAGATGAAAGCAGATTTGAACCCAGGTCTCATTGCTCTAAATTTAGTTTTCTGTTCTGTACACTGAATCATTATGTCCTCATAATGACTCCTAAGTAGGTTATGGATGGATCAGCACAGGCAGGGGTCGGTAAACTTAAACATTCAAAGTGCCACAAAGGTCCTAACCAGAAGCCCCCTCCCGTTCAATTCTGGAGCCAACCGGAAGTCTGGTTTCCCTACCATAGAGTCTTCACCTAGTGCAGCATTCCTTTTCCTTTACCTGTCCTAACCGAAAGTCACATCAGTTGTGAAGCCGACCAGAAAATCCACTCCTCCCAATAGAGTCTCCTCCTGGCGTGCCGTGCTCCCCACCCCCAGAAGCTGCTCTCCAAATTGTGGCACCAACTGGTGATAGAGAACTGCAGCAGAGGGATAAAATAGCCACATGCGTCTCCAGAGCTGTAGGTTGCTGACCCCTGAGCACAGGGAAAACATTTTTCACCAAGAAAAACTTCCTTGATGATTGCAAGGAAGATATCTCTTATACAAACCGGTTGCAGGACACAGCCAGAATCTGGTCAACAAGATAAGGACTATATACTGTCCTATTCTGATTCAAACAAGAAACACTTGATAGGATGACTTGTCCTGTATATTTACAATGATTTTGCAAATTGATCCCACAAATCAAAATTAATGTAATTTCTATTTGAATATTCATTAACAGATAATATATTTTTTTTTCTGTACAAGCCTGAATTTCTTACATCGCCAGTAATAATCCAAAGCAGAGGAAAACTTCCTACTAAAATCATAATTAGAGGAGCAATTCTGTAGTTCATAAATGAATGAAGGTAAAAAGGGACTTTAGGGCATACATGCCCTGTCACAACTCCTGGAACAAAACTCATCTTTGGTCCTAGAAAAGATAACCATTTCAAGGACTTTCAGACTTTACTTAGCTATATGAGTATCTCCACATGCAGTCCCGTTAGTTCATTAATTGGATTTTACAAATCACATCCACAGTGCCCCCCCCCCAAATGTATGCACGCACACTCCACACATAAAAGAAAGGAAAGTATGTCTTTTTTTCAACATACAAGATCATGATGATGATCCTGCTCACAAACTATTTAGCATAGCTGAGAAGGCTGTTGTCCCCAACTAACCTGACAATTCTTAAAATCAAAATGGTATTTGCATTTAAATGGGGGGTGGGGTGGCTAATTAGAAAGCTTTTAGAATTACACTCTGCCAGTCAGTTTTAGTTTATTCCAAGAACATCTTAATTATCTTGTGAAGATGCCTAAAAACCAAAGCAACAATAATAATTTGATTGCTATCAATGTTAATTACACCCAAATTATATTCCTGAGTTGTCAGAAGGAAAATTCGCTGTATCTCCGTATGGTAGTTCAGTGATATATTCCTCATACAGACTATATACTGTTGAGCATAATTAAGATTCACTTAAACAGGAAAATTTAATAACACTGAGATCATTCTTATCTAGTAATCCTACTCAATGTTTCAAAGCAATTCAATAGAAGCTTGAAAGGAAGATGGATATGGATAGACAGTATTTCTAGTTTCATGTTACAAGCAATGAAATGAACATTTTAAGGCTTTCCTTGCTTTTGGTTTCCCTAAACTTGGAAAATTTGACATTAGGGATTTTTTCTGAGTGGATAGATCACAGAAAGAATAAAGCTTTTTCTTGGTTCATGAATTGGATTACATGTAGGAAGAATTAGTTTCAAGTGCTGTTTGAACCATCACCAGGTAACACTATTAATAATCTATATATTAAAAAATGGCTGTCTCTCTCCCTCCCTCCCTCTGTGTGTGTGTGTGTGTGTGTATGTGTGTGGGTCTGTGTGTTTCAGCATAATTCTGGAACACCTAGAGCAATTTCAACCAAACTTGGTACAGACTTACTGTCTGGAAACAATACTGTGGGGGTAAGATACTCTTAACACCCCTCGGGATGTGTGTTCTGTTATAATACGGCCTGTTGTGCCTTAAAATGGCTTCTACTTACTGCCATAAAATGGCTTCTACTGTAGAGTGCAGTGGAGTTGTCATGGTAACGGCTTCACAGTACCCCACAAGGGGGCTCCTTCTGGTAAGGGGGAAAATCTAACATTAGAAATTAGGTTTAGTCCAGACATTTTTCCTCTATAAATAAATACCTGGGCAACGCAGGTTATCAACACTAGTTATGTAATAATAAGTAATTTTACTTGGAATAGCTTGCATTCTGAGACAATACCTTTACATCACTGCCTATATGCCTATCCCAGGTCCTTGGGAATGACTTAGTAGTGTCAGGCTCGATTAAAATGCCAAATCCACTCTGAACATCTGGCTGACCATGAGACCAACATAGCAACAATAATAGTACTTTTTATTTTATTTTACTTTACTTTATTCCTTCCTTCCTTCCTTCCTTCCTTCCTTCCTTCCTTCCTTCCTTCCTTCCTTCCTTCCTTCCTTCCTTCCTTCCTTCTAAAGTTCAAAACAATTTCAGCATGTTTCAACTTACTCAAAAGAAGCATGCAGTGTTATAAGATTCAGAGGGCTGATTTAATCTGAATGCCTTACAGTGTTTGTACGCTGCCTTGCTATTTTTTGTCAGGACGCATGTTTGACATAAAACTAGAATAAGTAGGCAATTGTACAGCTAACTTCTTTTGAGGCACCTATCCTTACTTTCATCTAGTGTTACAGTACTAAAAACAGCTCTAAATGGACCTGCTGTTTGGATACACGTTTATGGAAGTTTGCTTGAAGGTCTCCTTGGTGCTCTGCACAACACTCCTGGAATGTATTATGACTTGCCAAATGTTTCATAATGCTTCTGTTGTCCTGTCCTGGTCAAATGTATGGTCAAGTATGACAGGGGGCTTTTATGCTGCTCAGTCCCAGGATAAGGCTATATATAAGTAAACTTTGGATTTATTTAATCAGACTGGAGTACATTAACTTGTATATTATTATACATTATACCCTTTTGTATATTAATGAATACAACATTTAAAAAGTAGGATGTATATCTATGTTAAGTACCTGAATTCCTAAAAAAACCATTTGGCTCCATGGAAAACCCTTAAACTTTGGAACCGCTTCACAGACTTCCTTGCATAAGCCAGCAGCTCAGCTGCCTCTATTACTAATTCCCAGAAGACATTTGTTTGCATATAAGAAGTCTAGAGAGTACGAGAAAAACGCCTACCGATTCTGTGGGCCAAAATGGGCAGATAAGAAAAAAACAATTTATCTCTGGGAGACTAAAACCTTGACACTGCTTAGAACTTAATCCCCTTTTAATGAGTTTGAGATGCAAGCAATAATATTCTAATGAATAAAATGCAGTCATTTTCTAACCATCCGATATTGCCCAAAGAAACCACACGTGGGTTCAGAAAAGTGTTGCCAGCTTGTATTCCATTGCTACAGGCAAATAATTGTTTGCAAAAGTTTAAGATCGTATGGTACTATCAGGTTTGGTCTATTGTTTCTATTTAAACAGGGGCTGTATGTTTATGAAACACCCATAAAGCCCTAAAATTGGTCTTGTAAGGTGCCAGACTAAAGAGGATTTTTGAAAAGCTATTTCTTTTTGCCTTTAAACATGCATATGACTTCTTTTTATTGTTCTGTGGAGTCTTCATTGCTCTCTGAGCCTGGTTGTTTGCTTGCACACATTTCATTACCCCACTAGATAACATCATAATGAAAGCACTAAGGATTAAGCATCTAACACTGAATTACAGATATTCTCTTCTACTTTACGGTTGTATCAAATGTTTCCTTATTGTGTTTAAAAGTTGCAGAAGTCAGACCCTTGTCCATTAAGTAACACACCCTGACCACTGTGTTAACTGAGAGACACAACGTAAATGGCGTACTATATCAGTGTACTACTACCACTATTACTAATGGTGCAATAGTAATAATAACAGTAATAGTTTATTCAATTTATTCTTTATGCACTAAAGACAAATTCCTTGTGTGTCCAATCACATTTGGCCAATAAAGAATTCTATTCTGTTCTGTTCTGTTCTATTCTAAAAGGCATTGCCAATGGCAGCTGGAGTCACATGGATTTGCAAGCAATGTACAACAATTCAGTTTCAGGAAGACTTTATGGATATATTTACTTATGTAAACCTGTTGAGAAAAATCCACTCAATAGACAACCTACAAATAAAGACTCTGTTCTTAATGATGGATAGCTGCACCCATGGATTCCAACTGCAAAAGATGTGACAAGCTGCATTTGATGGGCCGCGATGGCACAGTGGTTAGAGTGCAGTACTGCAGGCTACTTCTGTTGACTGCCAGCTGCCTGCAATTTGGCAGATTGAATCTCACCAGGCTCAAGGTTGACTCAGCCTTCCATCCTTCCGAAGTGAGTAAAATGAGGATCCAGATTGTTAGGGGCCAATATGCTGACTCTGTAAACCGCTTAGAAAGGACTGTAAACAGGGGTAGGTTCCTGCCAGTTCTAACCTCTTCTATAGAAGAGGTTCCACAAATCTACAGTGCCGTTTAGAACCGGTTCCAGCTCCCTCCCCCCGCCCGTCCGCACATCATCAAGATGAAGTGTGAGAGGAGGAATTCTGGGAGTTGAGATTCCACAAGTCTTAAAGCTGTCAAGTTTGAACACCCTTGGGTTTTTTTTCTAAAGGATTAGGGGTGCAAGGGTCTTGTAACTTAACAGCTTTAAGACTTGCGTGCTTCAAATGCCAGAGTTTCTGTGCCAACATTTTGGTTGCTAATCAAGAGCGTTGTTAAGTGAGTTTCACCACATTTTACAAGTTGTCCACGCCCACCCAGTCACATGGCCGGCAAGCCACTCCCACAAAGCAGGCCACAACTACAGAAGAGGTTCTAAAATATTTTGAAACCCACTACTGATTGTAAAGCACTGTAAAGCAGTATATACAGTAAGTCTAAGTACTATTGCTATCTCTGGGTGTGGAAACCCTGCTGTGCATTAGTTGAATTCACATGAATGGATAAGATTGTGGGTAGGAATACAGAAAGCACCAATGTTGGATCACTTATGTTGCAAATTCTCAGTGGAAACATTGCAGACAAAGTTATCTAACTAAGCAATACAACAGCAGGCATTGCATTAACAACCCTGGAGGTTTTTTTATCATTATAAAGTATTTACAAAGAGGCATTTATATGTTTTGTTCCTCTGGGGAGCTGGCACTTTGCATCAAAAATACATGAACCAGCAATTAAATTTTTGAGCACCTTATGGCCTTTTAATAATGCAAATATGGAATCCAGATTACATTGCAAGTAAACAGAAGAATAAGGCATTCTGGGAAAAGAATTAGCTTATAAATGTGAGGGGGAAACGATGATGAAAAGATCATTGTTACATTTTAATCTGCATTTTTTTTCTTACTCATGTCCATCTTTTGTTATAAAACAGATTGGTGGGTATTTGCAAGAAAACAACGGTAAAGTCCAGAAGTAAATATTAAAACAATCATGGCCTCTTTTTAATAAAGACACCATAACTCTATAATCCCTTGTGGAGTGGAATCTGGGCAACAGAATGGAGAGAAGTGTTTACTGGCTTTATGCCCTTCCTATCACCCATGTGGAATTTTATTCAGCAGATATATTCTCATTGTGCCCAAAGAGAGATATTTGTCTCTACCTAAGATCAATCCCACAGCCTCCTGATTGTGAGGCGAGAGCTCTACCTCTAGGCCACCACACCACTCAGTAAATATTAAAGCAATGCTGTAGTAGTAGTAATAGTAGTTAGTTATTTAGTTAGTTTAGTTTATTAGACTTCTAGACCGCCCCCTCTCCCCGAAGGGACTTGTAATAGTAATAACAACAACAATAGCACTTAGACTTATATACTGCTTCACAGTTCTCTCTAATCTGTTTACATTGTCAGCATATTACCTTCAACAATCTGGTCTACATTTTACCCTTCACATCCTGGACATAAATTGTTTCAACTCCTACCCTCAAGACGATGCTATAGAGCACTGCACACACCAAGACAACTAGACACAAGAACAGTTTTTCCCCAAATGCCATCACTCTGCTAAACAAATAATTCCCTCACCACTGCCAAACCATTCACCAAGGCTGCATTACTATTACTCTTAGTCTTCTCATCGCTCCTATCACCCATCTTCTCACACTTATTACTACAGGACTGTAACTTTGTTGCTTGTATCCTTATGATTTATATTGATATTGTTTCCTGATTGCTTATTTGTAACTATGACTATCATTAAGTGTTGTACCTTATGATTTTAGACGAATGTATCTTGTCTGTTTATGTACACATATGAAAGCATATGCACCAAAGACAAATTCTATTCTATTCTATTCTATTCTATTCTATTCTCAACCTCGGAAGGATGGAAGGCTGAGTCAACCTTAAGCCTGGTGAGATTCAAACCGCCAAATTGCAGGCAGCTGGCAGTGAGCAGAAGTAGCTTGCAATACTTCATTCTAACCATTGCACAACCACGGCTCTTGGTGGCAAAATATAATAATAATGATAATAAGAGTAATAGCAATGACAAGAAATGGAGGAGGAAAAAGAGACCATGATGATATAAAAAATGAAAATTACTTTGAGGGCATCTTGGGTGTCATCCAGACAGTAGACACGGATGTTGTATTCCAAGGAGGAGCAGATCAGTGGCCCAAATATGGCCAACTTCAGACGTTTTGTGGCTGCTTTGGTTACTGACTGCCCTACTAAGGCATAGGTGCTAAGAGTTTCTGTGAGTATATGGCATGCCTCTGGATCCAACTGGATATAACATGGAGTAGTGAAGTTTTCTTCTCCAACCGCTACTACATCCTGAAAAGATCAAAGACAATTGAATAAGAACAATTGAAAGACTTGGACAATGTTGACATCAGTACATCAGTGCCTACTATTTAGGCAATCATATTGCTTTTCCAGTTACAATACCATGGAGACATGTACAATATTTGGAGAAATTTGAGAGTAATTGATATCAAGCAAAGTGTGTTTCAGGAAATAGAATTCAAATAAATCAGGGACATATACTAGCTTTCAAAATACTTGCTCACTTATTTACTCTATATTTGACTATTATTTATATAATATGTTTTACTAATATTTCAAGTAAGGGTGGCCCCAACTTATTTTTATTTTCAGAAGCATATTAAATTACTGTATGTTTGAAGCAGTTAACCCTTCTCCATGCAAGGATTCAAATCCAAAGTTTTAATAAAAGCATTCATGCATGTTTCATTAAAGGGAAATATTCACTCAATAAGTTACAAATGTATCATGACATATACATTACAAATATAGAATAATTTTAAGATGGAAATTGACATTTGCCAAGGATGGTGTAGGCAGAACCATATACATCAGGGTTGTCAAACTTTCGGACCAGGGACTGGATGTGTCACGTGTCCGGTTTAGCGAAGGGGCAACTTTAAATATATTCTGTTTTTAAAAAATAATGTGCTCATAAACCACCGATAAAAAGTAATTTCTATTAGTCAGGAAAAAGTAAAGGTTCCCCTCGCACAGAGGGGGTGGTACTCATCTCAGTTTCAAAGCCGAAGACGTCTCCGTGGTCATGTGGCCGGCATGACTAAACGCTGAAGGTGCACAGAACGCTTTTACCTTCCCACCAAAGGTGGTTCCTATTTTTCTACTTACATTTTTACATGCTTTCGAACTGCTAGGTTGGCAGAAGCTGGGACAAGTAATGGGAGCTCATTCGGTTACATGGCGCTAGGGATTCGAACCATTGAACTGCCAAACTTTCTGATCAACAAGCTTAACGTTCTAGCCACTGAGCCACCACATCCCTATCAGAAGGGGAATATAGAAAAGAAACTTTCCTATCTTGTTGCTTGTGTAGGACTTGAAAAGGAACAGAGGAAGAAGTAGGAACATCTCTTAAACGTATACATAGGGACCAGGCATCATGTAAAAAAAAAACCCCTCTCTTAGTTTGAAGAGTACTTGTCTGATACTCAACGCAGATATAACACCCAAGTGGGTGTTGCATACAGGCCAGAAAGAGGAATAATACATGGTGTCAGAAGCTTGTTCAAGATTGCATGCTCTCATGTACAACAATCGATTGAACCAAAATAATGAGTACATATAACCCTGACTACAACAGCAAGAGTTGGTTGTATAACCTGGAAATAAAACGTGGATCCTTATTTTTATATATTTAATATTTTTGATATTCTTTCATAGCAAATGGTTTACAAGAATATTCAATAATGAAATCAAAGGGGTAGAAAATAACAGAACTTCGTGTACAGGATAAAAGTTAATAGCATGGGAAAACATCAAAGGGAAAACATGACATGAATCTTAATTTGATCAAAAGCAAGAAAAAAAAATAAACAGAAAAGAGTCTACCAAAGAGAGCTCTCTGGGCAGGATGACAGTACTATGAAGTCTCTAAATGTAATTTCCATATATCTTTCTATAGATAGTAAAAGTGTTTCACAAAAACTGCTCGGTACAAATGGAGAAAATGACCACGACTCCTTAACTGGGCCTAGAAACTGATAATCAACGCAAACAGGAAGCATTAGATATTTCAAAATACAAATTCTTCCAAGGTAAGTATAATACATATCTTATCACAGAACTATGGTGTTTGAAAGAGCTTTTAGGACATTCCCTACTGTCAAATCCCTTGCAGTATGTGCAAGAAGCAAGAAATAAAGAACCTATCGTAAAAATTGACCTGACAAGATTTGATTTCTTGTCAAGATACCCTCAGTCAACAAGTGTTCAGTTTATCTATGTTGAGTGTGCATGCGCGTACCTGCATTCTTTGCTTTATCTCCTATTTTTCTGTATGTGCAGTACTCAAGGTAGCTAACAACATTAAAAATAACATGGAAATACAAGATAAAACAACTCCACATATACCATGGAGTTATATAACATCCTTCATATTCAAAGGGGTCTCTAAAAAGATCTTACGTGAAGTTAAGCAAAGAATGGCTATTCCAGTGACAAATTAGGTTCTCAATTTTCTAAGTTTAGTTTCTTGACAGTTGAAAAGCTGTTTATTTTACAAGTCCACTGCTTTATATTCTGAACGTTAATGGAAAATTCCACAAAGAATATATTTCAATATAATATCAGCATATTAAAGCCCAGATATGATTTTAGAACTGAATTATCTGGTATTTTATTCAATTGCTATTGCTATACAAGTAGCAAACAATTCAAATGCATTTTATGTCAAGTGCATTTTACAAAAAGCAATTACACAAAAAGTCAGATTTTCAACAAAATTGCAACATCGATGTTTTTCTTCTTTCATACCACTATGCTACCAGGAGTAAATCTAAAAGGAAACAGTGTGTGTTTCTTTAGAAATAAGTACAATATTAATCAAGCATGTCCCCAAACTAACAGCGAAACAATGCTGGCTACTTTAGTGAAGGCAGAGATTTATTCTAAGCAGGTGCCTACTGCAAAGCAACGTACAGGTTGCAGTACTCCATTAATAACAGTTCATTTAGTGACTGTTTGAAGTTACAACAGCACTGAAAAAAGACTTATGACCACTTTTCACACTTACGGCCATTGCAACATCCCCATGGTCACATGATCAAAATTCAGATGCATCACAGATAGCTCATATTTATGAGAGTTGCAGTGTTTTAGGGTGATGTGATCACCTTTTGTGACCTTCTGAGAAGCAACATCAACGGGGAAGCCAGATTCACTGAACAACTATGTTACTAATTTAACAATTCCAGTGATTCACTTAACGACTGTGGCAAGAAAGGTCATAAAATGGGGCAAAATTCACTAAATAACTGTCTTGCTTAGCAACAGAAATATTGGCTCAATTGTGGCCATAAGTCAAAGACTACTTATATTTTGCTTATATACAAAACCTCTTTGGACATATTTCCAACCACTTTAGAACCACTGAGTAGATAGAAGAGTTATTAATACCATCAAACTGGTTTGAAGATATATTTTTTTAAAAAAAGAAAGTCCATCATACCTTATCTTTTTTCCCCCAGTGACTTTCAAGTATAACATTAACGTTAGATTAAAAAAAACCAGATAAAAACATTTCAAGTAATCATAAATTATAGCACTTAGGTTAAGAGGGAAACGTCTGAACTACACGTGCCTCTTTTACATCTGTGTTATTGATAGGGAAAGTCTAAAGAAGAACTGTTTTAATACTTGATTGAATGTGATTACTGTATTTTGTTTGATCAGCTTTTATCTCTGGGACTATACAACATTTTCAAGTTCATAAAAGGTTGCAGTATTCATATGAATATCATTATATTCCTCTTCAATCTTTCCACATCAAGATGGGAGAATCAAATGTATATGGAATATAACTAGATACCTCCCATTTCTCCTTCATGCTTTTAAGAGTTTATGAATTAAGGGCTTAAAATGACCAAAGGTGTTCCAGAAAAAGAAAAGAGAAGAGAAGAAAAGAAAAAATAAAATAAAGAAATGCTCCAAGCTCTACCAACTTCTGATAAACATTTAGAATTTTTTAAAAACCCACTTATCTATCTGAAATCTGCTTAATACTGATGGCGTTAATTCTTATTTGATATTCTTGGCACAAATCAGACTTTTCCCCCTAACATACCAAACAATTTTAATACCGTGTTTCCCTGAAAATAAGACAGGGTCTTATTTTCTTTTAACCCCCCAAATAAGCACCTGGCCTTATATTTGGGGAGATCTTATTATTTTTGAGGTGCAGGAGGTGCCGAGCATGGTCACCACATGGCTGCTTTCAGGGAGGGCTTATTTTCAGGGGAGGGCTTATTTTTAGCGCATGCACTCAAAAGCCCGCTTGGGCTTATTATCTGGGGAGGTTCTTATTTTCACGGAAACAGGGCATCAGGAATAACACAATACTATCTACTATTCTTCGGAATGAAAACTCTTCCCTTAATATCATATCCTGCGAAGATACAAGTATTACAACTGGAAACACTCCATGGACATTGCAGTCCCAACACTCAGTTGGGAAATGTGAATGAGATGATTAAAAAATGGCAACGATACACGCATTTCAGGGAAATATATATTTTAATGGATATTTGATCAGACAATGTGAACCATGCAGATGAAGGGCAAGAACCTCACCTCCCATTGTCCCTGGGCTGCTTGGTTCTTCAGCTGAATTTTCCAGTCTTCGGTGTTCGGTACTGCACAGTGGTGCATTGTTAGAATAACAGGCCGAGTTAGTAATGCTCCTGGAGGCCCACAGCTTACTACAGGGGTCAAAAGGGTCTGACAATCTTCTACTGGTGGCCTGAATGTATTATAAAAGAAGAAGAAAATATATATTCATCAGGTATCATAGAAACGGATTCATTTTAAACCTTGTTATTCTTTATCCCTGAATTGATAAAGTGAAGTTTTTGGCATTATTTAACAATAAGGTATTAACAATTATTTGTGCTTGAAATCACTGCAAAAGAATAAGAAAGAAAAGCAGAAAAATATCTATGATAAATATTGGTAAAAAATTAATTAAAGAGGAGGTTGCTATACATTCTATAAGTAAAGGTAAATGTTCTCCTTGCACATATGCGCTAGTCATTCCTGACTCTAGGGGTCAGTGCTCATCTCCGTTTCAAAGCCGAAGAACCAGCGCTGTCCAAAGACGTCTCCGTGGTCATATGGCCGGCATGATTAAACGCCATAGGCGCACGGAATGCTATTTTTTCTACTTGCTTTTTTATATGCTTTCAAACTGCTAGTTTGGCAGAAGCTGGGGCAAATAATGGGAGCTCCGTTATGCGGCACTAGGGAATCGAACCGCCAAACTGCTGACCTTTGTGATCAACAAGTTCAGCATCTTAGCCACTGAGCCATCGCATCCCTTTTTAAATTCTATAGTAGATTTTAAATAGTAATTCCTCTGTATTTTATTTATGTATCCTTGCAAGTGACATTACTTCCACCACACAGATATTCGTGTAACATCTTGTTCCTTGAGGATAATATAGGAACATATAGTGTGAGCTGAAAGGAAAATGTTTTTCTCTTTGAAAATATTGGATTCAGGACAACCGATGGAAACTAAATGCAGAATAATTGAGGAACAACACAACAAGTTCTTTGTCCTAATTTTTATTTTTACAGTTTATGCTGAAATTGAAAATAAAAATAAGAAGCGATGTTATAACTCATCAAGTCATCATATTTTTCCCCCTTCCTTCCAACATATTCATTCTTTCTTATATATTGGTTTTGCAATTTGACCCTTACTCTTTGTCTCTATAGATGGCCAAACAGCTCAAACTATTACTGGTAACCAGCTCTATATTAAAACTAGAATACAATCATTATTAGTGATCCACAGACTACTTATTATCTTTCTTACAGTATTTGTCCATTTTAGAAAGCTTTCTTTTATTTTCCCATACTTCGCAAACATTTTATGGAAGTATATCATAACCAGTGACGTGCAGTCAGGTGAGGCAAGTGAGGCACAGCTTCACCACTCTCATCATGAAAAAAAAAGTAAAAGGAAAAAGCTGAGCTAGTTGCTGCCTCACCGTGGATGACTCTGCTTAACCTCACTGGTGCTCTCCCTCCCCAAGTGTAGTGACTTCCTCCCCAGGCCCCCATTCATTTCTCTCTCACACACACACAGCTGGATAAAACTATATAAAAATCTAGCCCAGCTTCACTGATTACAAGTTTGAAAAGGCAACGCGGCTCCACCTGCAATCAAACTACACTTGGGGAGGGAGAGCACAAGCGAGCACTGAGGAGACCACAGGAGGAGGCAGGAAGCCAGGCAAAGAGCCATGCTGTAGTACACACACTTCCCCCCAGCCTCTTTCTTTTGGAAGGCTCGGCTTGGCTCCCCTCCGGCTTCTCTGCCTCTCCTCTCACCCCAGCCTGCCAGCAGGAGGTGGTGGGTGGGCTTTATTGTGTTCCAGGCATTTCCCACCCAGACAGCAGGCTGCATTTACAATGGTGGAGGTGTTTGGGAAAGGCAGCAGGGGAATGGGGGGGGGGGGATGGCAGAGGAGCTGCTTTCAACCCACTGGAAAAGATATCCAATCCAACTTTTGTGTGTGTGGGGGTTTGTTTGAGAGTGAGTGAGAGAGGGAAGGGGTAGGAGAGATAGTCCAATCCAACTTGTGTGTGTGTGTGTGTGTGTGTGTGTGTGTGTGTTTGAGAGAGGGGGAGGAAGGGAGAGGGAGGAAGGAGGGGAAGGAGAAGAAAAAGAAAAAGAAAGAAGGAGCAAAGGAGAAAAACAAATGCTGTCGCTTTAAATTGGAACTGAGCATGCCTGGCTGTGGAATTCTGGGAGTTGAAGTCCACAAGTCTAAAAATATTTGAAACCCAGCACTGTGTCAGTGCCTCACCTGTCATAAACCTCACCGCACGTCACTGATCATAACCGTCCCTTTCTCTAATTTCTCCCATTTCTATAATGCACACACACAGACGTAATTATAAAATCACTTGATTCTAGTTGATTCATTATTCATTGCAAATCATTCAGATTGTCAGTCCACAAAATAGCAAATGCTACATGGAAAAGTACATGTACATCTATATCTGCAGTCAACACATCTCTAAGAACAATTGCTTATACGTTGACAAAAATACATCATAAAGCAAGGAGACATGACAAATCCTTGTCTTACTCTTTCTTTGTGCTAAACCATTTCTTAAGCATTTTCATTCTCAGCTAAGCTTTGCCTTTAAATCACTCTTATCACATTAGCAGCCAAGATTTAAAACTCATATTCACACAAAGCATTCCATGCTCTGGGCCTAATCATTTTATCATACATACAATATCTTCTTTTGTCAACTTTCCATTCATTCTTCAAGATTAATCTGCTTTATAATACAGGATTTATACTTTTGCTTCCCGAAAAAAAGCAAAACATTATACGGATGCCTACAAATTCTTCATGCAAAAAATTCACCCTAGCAATAATGCAAATATTTTTCTAATAGAAACCCTCTGTTTGAGCCAGAAACAGTAATACGAGGCTACCACTAATCATAAAATCCAATCTACTGCTCATCCTCATGCTAAAATTATGCAGAGGCATACTGCTTGATTACTCAGCTGATCGCTCATGCTGTCAGTAGGAGTAGCTAACCAAGACAGGAAATCTGTCTGCAGTTTGTTTAGCATTATATGTAACCTGTGTGATGCCTTGTTTGTCCCTCTACGCAAGCCAGAAATAAGAAACCGGAGGTGATCAAACTAGAATTCAGGATTCGGTTTCTTAAAGAATAATCCAAAATCACTAATTTGAATGTAGGCCTTGGTTGGAGCACTAACAAGAAGAGTCAAGTAGAAGATCTGAGTTGGGAGACTTCTACTAATACAGATTTTTGTGTCAATGTTCTGTATTGCACTCTACAGGAGAATATTTTGATTGACTGACTGACTGATTGATCTGTATGCTGCCGAACCCATAAAGAGTCACTGTGGCATATGAATGACAACTGGAACTACAGTGCCTCTCAGGTATATTTTATAGTCTTATTCAGATATATTTATAACTCTTCCCTTCTTTTCCCCTGCCAACACTACTCAAAAGATGTTAAGTGCAGAAAAGGCTTGTGTGTTCGATACAAATATGTAGACTTCTTCATTAGGAAAAACCCTGACAATGCGGTGTTCTGGTTGATGTGGTAACCAATGCATGTACTGAGGTACCCTCAACAGTTTTATTCTTGCAGACAGTTCTGCTCTATTAAAGTATGTATCTTTTGAACAAGGTTGCCTGGGGATTCTTGCAAATTTCCTATGGTAAATATCCCAAATACTGAATGGGGCTCATGAAACTGACTGAAATCTGTCCGAGTGACACTGTAGTCCAGGTGTGTGTGTGTGTGTATCTGAGAGAGAGAGAGAGAGAGAAGAAGAAGGAGGAGGAGGAGGAGGAGGAGGAGGAAGAGAGAGAGAGAGAGAGAGAGAGAGAGAGAGAGAGAGAGAGAGAGAGAGAGAGAGAGAGAGAGAGAGAGAGAGAAACGAACTTAATTCATTAACATATTTAGCCATAATGAGCCATTAAATGTTGCAGTTTCTGTATAGATACCTATTCATTACCAGACACAGAACACAGTAGAACTAATAAGCCATTTAAATATTGCAATGCTGTTGATAGTGCATTAGTCATACTTTGCAACACAGATTTAAGAATGGTCAAAACAGTAGATTGAGATGAAAAATGTAAAACATCTTCTGTTATTCTAGGCTGGTTCCTGTTTGCAGGCTAAAATCTAGGATTATGTTAAATGCAGTTAGTATCAGGAAATGTCAAAGTGCATCTTCAGTGTAATTGAAAAGTGTATTAAAAATACACATCAACTGTTATTATTGTGTCCCTCCATGATTTTTAATGACCCCCGCTTCCCATTTTCATATACTAATGACTTAGGTTATTCATTCCACAAACTTCTGGGTGGTGTTTACTATTCTCATTAGAATGCATTGACAATAGTTTAAGAAATAACAGCTTTGAACTCCAGCAATGACATTGCTTCTCTTGAAGAGCATAAACCAGAATAAATTTTTAATGGGCAGGGAACGGTTTATCGTTGATCTGCTGTTGGTTCCTCAGAAATATGTGGTGAATGTCATGTACAACTTAAGATGACATTCACTTATGTACTACAATTACCTATGTTACATCTCTTGAAACTTGGTAGGAATCATTTTTTTCCTATGTATTTATCCTAGAGGGCATCATTACTATATTAAGCATTCATCTAGAAAATCAAGCTCAGTAAACAGTTATTAGGACTTTTCCCAAGGAACCTGGTGTCTGTAGTTATGATTTCTGAGAACGCTATTAATGATTCTCTCTAATCTAAATTACAATATTGGGTTCTCCACAGGGAAAGCCATGCTGGCAATTAGTATGCTTGCAGAAGTTTTTAGTATATATAATTCTGAGCGACATACAGATTTCATTATTTCAATTGTGTCCTCTTTGTTATTGTGCCAATTATTTGGTTTGCTGGAATAAAATACTATACTTTGATTAACACAGAATTTAAAGGGGAGGAAAAAAGAATATAGAGTGAAAGAATTGAGACGAATAACCACGGGAGCAGATGGTTATCCTTCCAGACCTGTTGAGTACTTTGCAAAATTTAAACTTTGTGGTATTTCACTGAAGTTTTACTTCATGCAAATGTTTATACAAATGTATTATCTTCTCCAAATTGGCATGATCAAAAATGTTTTGGGCAGCCTCCACCAATCCTACATTTGTACTACTTTCTTTTGCCCAGAAATGCCATATGCTAGATTCAGTACTTTTTAAAAAAATATATTATTTTTTCTGATAACAAATATTCATTTGAAAGAACAATGCCAGATTATTGTAGGTGGCAAAAAAAAAACCCACCAAAAAAACCCCCAACCCAAACTGCACCAATAGCAAAATCTACCTTACATAAGAACTAAAAAAAGAAATGTGAAGATATTATAATAGCAACTGTTGTTATGTGTTCTTGATAATTAGAACAAAACTTTATTTATCTGATATTAGTCATCTACTTGAGACTTCCATAATTTGACACTCAATGTAATTTTGGCCAAGAAAGTACATATATATGTCTATTGTTATCATTGTTCATAACACAAGAAATGCTTTCTGGATCCATTTAATCTACTATTGCCAAAAAATGCACTCAGAAAACCCATAAGCCTAAACATATTTCAGATACCCTTTCAGGAAAATTATTATACTTATACAAGATAGGATGATACCAGAGATGGCCAACTGAACTTGCAAAATTATCCTGGTCTCAAAACTATTTTTTTGAAAACAGCAAAACAAGATTATATGGTGTTCAGGAGAACACATACATTTCATGGAAATAATGTAAATACATCTTACAATCCAGTCCTGAAGATTTAGCATAATGAGCCATGACATGTAATGTTGTTTCCACATTTGACACATATTCATCATCAGACTGTGCATCGTGAAACTCTAAACCAGGGTCTGCAACCTTAAACACTCAAAGAGCCATTCGGACCCATTTCCCACAAAAAAGAAAACAAAACCAGGGTGGGCGTGGCCAACTCAATGTCACTCACTCCCACCCAGTCACATGATCCCCCCAGTCACGCATGACTCCCCAGTCACGCATGACCCCCAAGTTTTGTCACTCACTCCCCCCAGTCACACATGACCCTCCCAGTCCCCCAGGTTTTGTGGCCCTTGGTGTTTTCCTTTTCTGTGGGAAACATGGTGGGATCACTCAACAGAGAGCTGCAGCAGAGGGACGAAAGAGCCACATGTGGTTTCAGAGTCACGGGTTGCTGACACCCGCTCTAAACCATCAACGTTTTTGAGAGTGCTATTCTTTGTCATCCTTAAGTCTCCTTTTTAAAAAATTCCCCAATCCAGCTGATGCCTCTAAATTTATGTCGTTTCCTTCTACTAATAATCTAGAATTCGTCATTAAAAGTAAGAGCCTAATTTCACATGAATCTGTATAGTCCTTTTTTCCAAACCTTCTAGATTGATGATCATCACGCCATATGGCAGCAAATTGCATATTTAACTTTATTTATATTTGTGTTACATTTATATGATTTCCCATCTAGCATAAGTGACCCATTTAAAACATCAGTACAATACAATAACTCAAAATAAAAATGAAAAACGAACAACACTAAACCAAGAACAAGACCAAAAAGAATAAAACAAAAAACCTATGTGTTATAACACTTATTTTTATTTTTAATCTCGGCATAAACGGTAAACAAAATTAGGACAAAGAAATTGTTGCGTTATTCCTGAATTATTCTGCATGTAGTTTCAATACATTGCCCTGAGTCCAATATTTTCAGAGATAAAAACATTTCCCTTTCAGCTCACACTATATCTATCCCAGGGGTGTCCAAACTTGGGAACTTTAAGACTTGTGGACTTCAACTCCCAGAATTCCCCAGCCAGCATGGGGAATTCTGGGAGTTGAAGTCCACAAGTCTTAAAGTTCCCAAGTTTGGACACCCCTGATCTATCCTGTATTAGATAGATTTTGGAAAAAAAGTGCAAAGAAGAGCAACTAAGATGATTAAATGTCTGGAGACAAAAACATATGAAGAATGATTGCAGGATTTGGGTGTTGCCAATCTGGAGAAAAGAAGGACTGCGGAGTGACATGATAGCAGAATTCCAGTATTTGAGAGGCTGCCACAAAGAAGAAGGGTATTTTCCAAAGCACCAGAACGGAAGACAAGAAACAATGGATGTAATACAATACAATAGTAGAGTTGGAAGGGACCTTGGAGGTCTTCTAGTCCAACCCCCTGCCTAGGCAGGAAACCCTATACCGTTTCAGACAGACAGCTATCCAACATCTTCTTAAAAACTTCCAGTGTTGGGGCATTCACAACTTCTGCAGGCAAGTTGTTCCACTGATTAATTGTTCTAACTGTCAGGAAATTTCTCCTCAGTTCTAAGTTGCTTCTCTCCTTGATTAGTTTCCACCCATTGCTTCTTGTTCTACCCTCAGGTTCCTTGGAGAATAGTTTGACTCCCTCTTCTTTGTGGCAACCCCTGAGATATTGGAACACTGCTATCATGTCTCCCCTACTCCTTCTTTCTCTTAAGCTAAACATACCCAGTTCCTGCAACCGTTCTTCATATGTTTTAGTCTCCAGTCCCCTAATCATCTTTGTTGCTCTTCTCTGCACTCTTTCTAGAGTCTCCACATCTTTTCTACATCGTGGCAACCAGAACTGAATGCAGTATTCCAAGTGTGGCCTTACCAAGGCATTATAAAGCGGCATCAACACTTCACGTGATCTTGATTCTATCCCTCTGTTGATGCAGCCTAGGACTGTGTTGGCTTTTTTGGCAGCTGCTGTACACTGCTGGCTCATATTTAAATGGTTGTCCACTAGGACTCCAAGATCCCTCTCACAGTTGCTATTACTGAGCGAGGTACCATCTATACTGTACCTGTGCATTCCATTTTTGTTGCCTAAATGTAGAACCTTACTCTTTTCACCATTGAATGTAAACTAATCAAGGAGAGGAGCAACCTGAAATGAAGGACAAAATTCCTAACAGTGAGAACAATTAACCAATGGAACGGCTTGCCTTCCACTGATTAAGTTGTAAGTGCTTCATCACTGGCGGTTTTAAAGAAAAGATTGGACAACCGCCTATCTGAAATGGTATAGGGCAGGGGTGTCCAAACTTGGGAACTTTAAGACTTGTGGACTTCAACTCCCAGAATTCCCCAGCCAGGCTGGCTGGGGAATTCTGGGAGTTGAAGTCCACAAGTCTTAAAGTTCCCAAGTTTGGACAACCCTGGTATAGGGCTATGATGGCGAACCTTTGGGATGCGTGCCAGAGGTGGCATGCAGAGCCCCCTTTGCGGGCACGAACGTTGTTGCCAGCTGCACTTCCAGATATTTTGGCACTCGTTGCTGAAAAGATTAACCATCATTGGTACAGGGTCTCCCACTTGAGCAGGGGGTTGACTTCTAGCTACATTCTGATTAAATATATCTCCTTAGCATCCTATATCCAAGTGAAAAAAAAAGTTTGAACATTTTGATTTCCCCATGCTTTGATTGCTCTTTTGCAACTCTACTAGATCCTTTTTTAAGAGACAGTAACCAAGTTAACACTATAGTTGTGATTTCCATTTGAAAAGCCAATCTTTGTTTCTTAAAAGCAAAATGGGTGCTTTTATTTAAGCTGTCACTACAAAAGCAGAGGGGAAAAGCACAAGGCCAAATGTGCACTACAGGCAATCAACAGTGTATTTGTGTCACGGTACATTTGGGGTGAGCTGAGTATGAAGAAATTGTAGCTGCAATGACCTATTAGACGTGGATTGAATAAAATTGGGCCTGATCCTACCTTCCTGCAATAGACATAGGCACGTCATTTATTTAAAATTTGACCTGCCTTGGAATTTAGGCTTATGAAGATGGAGGGAGTAATAGTACTTTATGAAATAACTGGCAAATAGATCTTTGTTATAATTCCCTGTTTCTAAAACATAAGTGACATATTTCTCTTTTAATTAATTTTCTGAAGCAATTAGTTTAGGGATAAGAGAACAGATTATCAGATTATAGAAGTGTGTCTAGCTGCAGCTGAGAGCAGACCAGGCTGCCACTGGAGAAAGTAAGTGAAAACTGAAATGATCAGATCAGAATGCAGGGCTTTTTGGATCCAAAACTGAAAAGAAGTGTGCAAAACACACATCACCTTCAGTAGTCTTTGTTCAATGAATACTTGTTCAGTTATCTTTCAAAATTACAACAATACTGTGTTTCAGGCCTGCAGCCATATTTCTCTTGGATCTTTGGCCTGCCACACTTGCTATTATTCTACTATGCCCTTTTCTATTGTGGGAAAATGAGAAGGGGGTGGGGTTGTATGGAGTTAGATGCTAAGTATCCATAACAAAATTCTTTCTAGAAAGCCAAGGTCATCCTTTGTCTTTGCACCTCTGCACCTGCCCGGAATTGGATGGGTGGAACTGTCAGCATGGCAGTGGGAGATTGGGCCATGTGATGGATTTGTGGGTGCGGGGGCAAAATCTTGAACTTTCAACTGGGTGGGGAAAACCTGGAAGCTTTCAGATTTGGGCTTTCCCAGATGTGCCAACATATGTCTTAATAAATTGGAACTTTGAGCAATACTTTGCCTTGGACTCTGATTTACTTTTGGATGCTATTTGGAACCCTGACATTAACCCGAATCTGACATTGTGGTTCATGCATCCCATGGTCACATGATTGCGATCTTACGACGGTGTCAGCATTCTGCAGTCATGTGATTGCTCTTTGCAATCTTCTCTGCTGGCTTCCCACCAGCAAAGTCAATGGAGGAGTTAGCAAGGAAGATTACAAGCCCTTCTCTGCTGGCTTTCTGCAAGCAAAGTTAGCAAGGAAGGTCAACAGTCCTTCTTTGCCGGTTTCCCACAAGCAAAGTCAATGGGGGAGTTAGCAAGCATTATTCCTTCTGGTCAGTCTTCCCCACCTGGCAGCAGTCATCCCCAGCTCTGCCATACTCAGGATGCCGCTTGTGTGTTACCCTCCCCTCTCTGGCAGCAACTATTCCTTCGCTTGTTGTAAGCCTCCTGACACTCTATTCAATGTTTACATTCATGCAGTCTTATTTCAGATGCTCAGAATAAGACAGTTGGAAGGCACCTTGTAGGCCATCTAGTACAACCCCCCGCTCAAGTAGGAGACCTTATACAATTTCTGACAAGTGACTGTCCAGTGTCTTCTTGAAAGCCTCCAATGATAAAGCACCCACAACTTCTGAAGGAAAGCTGTTCAATTGGTTGATTGTTCTCAAAGTCAGAAAATTTCTCCTTATTTCTAGGCTGAATCTCACCTTGATCAGTTTTTCTATCTATTGTTCCCTGTCTGGATTTCATATGCTTTGGAAAATAGGTTGTTCCTCTCCTCTCTGTGGCAGCCCCTCAAATATTGGAACACTGCTAACATGTCTCCCCTGGTCTTTCTCTTCACTAGACTAGCCATGCCCAGTTCTTGCAACTGTTCTTCATATGTTTTAGCCTCCAGCCCCTAATCATCTTCGTTGCTCTTCTCTGTGCTATTTCTAGAGCCCAATATCTTTTTATAGTATGGTGACCAAAACCGGACGCAGTAGTCCAGGTGTGGCCTTACTAAGGCTTTATAGAGCGATTACTAATACGTCACATGACCTTGATTCAATTTCTCTGTTAATGCGTTGTCTTTTTTGGCTGCTGCCACATACTGCTGGTTCCTTTCACTCCTTTAAAAACTTGCACTCCTTGCTTAATGACAGGAATGAGGAATGCCAGAAGTGCTGTCACTAAGCAATGTAGTCACGTAACATTATGCTTTACAACCTTATGACGGAATGATAGAAACGTCAGTGCCAATTACTGTCATTAACTAAGGACAACATATATGTAAGAAAATTAGATGCAGAATATAAAGTTTGGTTGATAAAGAATACCATCCTACTCCACTCTTCCCCTTAGCCTGGGGAATGGTACCCTTATAGCTGCGACTTCCCTTCTTTATTTTGATACTGCTCCCAAATAGCTATTAACTACTCCAGCTGTTCAATTAAGTGTCTAGAACAGGGATGTTAAACTCGCATTGAGGGTCGCATCAGGGTTGTGTTTGACCTCAAGGGGTGGAGGTGGGGGACATGGCCAGCTTGATGTCACTCATGTCAGGCGTCCCTGTGGTGGCCCAAGCACTCTGCCAGCAAAAACAGGCTCCTGAGCTCCGTTTTCAGCTGCGACGGCTTCTTGCAACCCTCTGCTAGTGAAAAAGGAGCTGGGAGGGCTGCATGTGGCCCTCCTGACCGCCATTTTTGCTGGCAGAGATATCACGGGCCAGTCCTTTGCTGTTCCCAGGACGGCCCCGCAGGCCTGTTCTAAGCACCTCATGGGCCGGATCTGTGTCCTGGACCTTGAGTTTGACACCCCTGGTCTAAAATCACACTGTGAGTGAGATGGGTGGTGCCTAAATTTGACAAATAAAAAAAAAAGCCCAGCTCGAATGAAAGATTTCATCACTTGCTCCTGTCTCAGATCATAGAGAAGATGCCTTATTTCCTCAGCAAGGCTGCTCAGTTTGCTCGCAAACCGTTTTACGGCCTCAGCCTTGCCTCGATCCAAGCAGATATGCTGATCAGAAGGTTCCGTTAGCACAAGCGGCCTCCTCCCTTCAGCGAGCACTCAAGCAAATGCAAGTAGTAGAATCTCTTCTTACCTCATGCTCTCCTTTCGGTGAACCGTCACATACATTTCATAAACTCTCCCCTGAGGAATCGCCCCCGCAGGAATCAGCAAACTTACTCCTATAGAACAAGATGGCAAAAAAGAAAAAGGAAAAGCTGAAGCAAATAAAAGAGAAGAGGGGGGGGAGACAGTCTGACCTTTTGAATAATATGCTTTTTGGAGATTGACAGCATTTTATCCAGACTCTTGAAACAAAAATGGGATTTTTGCAGCCATCTTAATAGATGTAGTTTTCTGACTTGGTGGTGCCTCAGTGTTTGCTTTCTGCCATCTCGGAGTCTGAAACGGCTTTTGTTTTATTTAAGAAATGAGCAGATGGTTGCACTGCTGCTCAGATTGTAAAAATGAGGAGGGAAAAGCCAAGAGTTGCATTTACTATTCCAAACAGTAGTAATGGGATCATTGTTCTTGGCAGTTCTTATTTAATGAAACTTGGAAAAAAAAGGGGGCAAAGAAACATTGCTCATGAAACAACAGGAGTCTCTTTCCTGTTCCTGAGGATAAATCAGCTTTATCTGGCCATTATTCACCATTTAGATGAACGAATGTAAGTTTGGTTACAGAATGGGGAATATTCGTTAACATTTTTGTATTGCCAGCAGCTTGGAATGTTTATTGGATTGAAACTTAAAACCCAGCCTGTAAAAGTATGCTGTCAAAATGCAATTAAATTGTAATCATTTAAGATTCAGCAGCTGCAAAATTAAGGGTATTGTTAAAATCTCTCAACTAGGTCTAGAATCCCTACCCAGATCCTCTCCTCTGAGAGGAAGCCTTTAGACAGGTGTGGTTGGGATGCTAAACATGCCAAAAGTGCTTTTTCAAAAGGCAACTGGGCTTTGTTTCTCCTTGAAGACGCTTCGTCCAAGAAGTTTTTTCAGTTTCAGTTCATTCAGTTTTTGCAACTGAAGAAGCTTCTTGGATGAGAAACAAAACGTCTTCAAGGAAAAACAAAATCCAGTTGCCTTTTGAAAAACCATCTTTGGGACACCCGTGACCTGGATGACTGAGAATCTCCATAGAGATTTAGGGATCCTAAAGTTTTCCTTGTGAACATTCTTCTTAGTTCAGGAACCAATAATGTTTCCATTGGTATCCTTCCATTTCAGATATTCTAAATGGTAAGAGCATCTGTATGATGAGAGGAAAATGATGTGTTATCCCATTGACCCTCCCTGATCAATATATACTTATGAGAATGTTTGCAAGCTCCAAGACAGAGAGATAAACAGGCAGAGAGTTTGCTAGTGGTTAGGTGATGTCCTCATGACCATCCAGATTCTGACATCAACAGGACTCCCTCAGCATTAACCATGACCTGTTGGTCTTGCCCTGCTATGTTTTGTATATACATACTATTACATGGTCTCAGCAGAGCACATAAGCACATTAATTAACAAAGATTATAATACATTGGATATTCCCCACCTTCTCTGTCTAAAATCCCTCCTGTATGGGAAAGTCCCCAAGTCTCTCCAAGTCTGGTAAGAACTTCAGTCCAACTTCAGTTCAATAAGAGCCGTGGTGGTGCAGTGGTTAGAATGCAATATTGCAGAGTAACTCTATTCACATTGCCAGGACTTTGATTCCTTTGATCTGAACTGGCTCAAGGTTGACTCAGCCTTCCATTCTTCTGAGGTTGGTAAAATGAGGACCCAGATTGTTGGGGGCAACAGGCTGACTTTGTACACTTACTTAGAGAGGCCTGTAAAGCACTGTGAAGAGGTATGTAAGTCAAAGTGCTATTGCTACATTGTTTTGTGTCAAATTGATTGTTTCCCGATTGCTTATTTGTACCCTATGAGCTGCCTCTTGAAAAAACACCTTTGGGACAACCATGACATGGATGACTGAGAATTTCCATAGACATATTGCCACAGTTTTTCCCCGAATGCCATCACTGTGCTAAATAACTAATTCCCACAACACTGTCAACACTGTATTTACTAAGACTGTATTACTATTCTTCCTCTCATCCTTCCTATTACCTACTGTAACTCCTCTCATTTATGACTAACCATGTTGCTTGTATTGTAAGGATTTATATTGTTCTGTTTGTTTCCTAGCATGATTTGATTGCTTATGTGGAGACAGAACTTCACACACAAATAAGTTTACTGGAATACCTGCAAATGGTCATTATAATTATGGAAGATAATTAATTTAATTGCACAATGGATTTTCTTCTTTATTGCCCCCCATTTGACCTCCAAAGAGTTCATTTATCTTTAAATGTATCAATTAAAAAATTCTGAGGTTGCAAATGCAGAGAGAAAGAACTATTGTATTATAAACATCTGCCTTCCTACTGAGCTGGAGGAAACAAATTGAAATTTGGAACGGATTTCTTTCATATAATTAGTTTGCTCTTTTTATGTCAAGTGACAACGGAACTCTTTTTGCCTTGAACTTCAAAGTTTTCTCCCTCTTCCTTCTTTTTTTAATTGTGATACATGAAAGATAAAAAGCCAAAGGGCTCAACATCCTACTTCAAATAAGTTGACGGTAGAAGGTCTCTATCTGACGGCAATGACTCAGAGTTCTGCATTTTTCTCCTTCAGAAGAAGTAAGAAGTTAGTGAGAAGAATTTGTATAACAGCCAAGTAAAATCTAATGGGAGAAAAATATTTCTCTGATTTAAATGTAGGATTCAGCTTTCAATAATGACCCAAACCTTTGCTAGAGGGGGAAAAATCCAACAACCTCCAACAACTCTGGAACTACACGAGAAATGTTATTTAAAAGCAAATGGCTATAAATAATAATTTACCTGAATTAGGTACAATCAGATGACCCCCAAGAGAATTGAAGGTCCCAAAAGCAGTGCATGATGGATCGGTTTGCTGCGCAAGGCTCTGGTTTTTCATGTTTAATGCTTCATTATCCAGTAGGGATTGGGTAATCTGTGGAGAAAGTTTGGATGAAAAATCCGACAGCTCATCCTGGGGTGTGACTGCACCCGAATTATTGTAAACTTTGATCTTCAAGCTGGGCAGTGGATCCAGGATTGGAGAGTTGGTCATGGGAATTTTATCAGAGACGTCATGCAAGGCATAGACCGGGCCCCTATACATAGCTGCTGCAGAAGTAAGGTCAGGGGGAACCGCTAGGAGATCTGTTTGAAAGAAGAAGAAGAAATGCAACATTAAAATCAAGAAGCTACGGCCTTAACAACAACAGCATCCCCAACAGGCCCTCTCTGGATTTGATATGAATAAAACCCTCAGAGTTTCATATTCAACTTGGCCTTCTAGGGCAACTTTGAACATTTGCTGTTTAAAACAAATAATGTGCTCATAAACCACCGATAAAAGGTAATTTCTACCCTGTTTCTCCGAAAATAAGCCCTTCCCTGATAATAAGCCTGATAATCGGGCTTTTGAGAGCATGTGCTAAAATAAGCCCTCCCCCAAAATATTGCAACACAGCAGCAGACATAAGATGACCATGCTCACCGCCTCCTGCACCTCAAAAACAATAAGACCTCCCCGAAAATAAGGCCAAGCGCTTATTTCGGGGATCAAAAGAAAATAAGACCCTGTCTTATTTTCCGGGAAACACGGTATTAGTCAGGAAAAGGTAAAGGTTTCCCTTGCAGATATGTGCTAGTCGTTCCCGACTCTAGGGAGCGGTGCTCATCTCCGTTTCAAAGTTGAAGAGCCAGCGCTGTCCGAAGATGTCTCTGTGGTCATGGGCCGGCATGACTAAATGCCAAAGGCTCATGGAATACTGTTACCTTCCCACCAAAGGTGGACCCTATTTTTCTACTTGCATTTTTACATGCTTTCGAACTGTTTGGTTCGCAGAAGCTGGGACAAGTAATGGGAGCTCACTCATGCTTGGGATTCAAACTGCTGAACTGCCGACCATTCTGATCGACAAGCTCAGCATCTTAGCCACTGAGCCACTGTGTCCCTTATTAGTCAGGAAAGGCT
This sequence comes from Natrix helvetica, assembly GCF_964273705.1. Taxonomy (NCBI): domain Eukaryota; kingdom Metazoa; phylum Chordata; class Lepidosauria; order Squamata; family Natricidae; genus Natrix; species Natrix helvetica. The sequence continues at coordinate 18,546,934 of NC_138558.1, forward strand.
TCACTAAATCATGACTGAGGTATAGGTTTGGCTGCGGACCTTGAAATCTGAAAATGTTTCAAAATATTAAGCTGCTGCATGCAGCCAAAATTATGTGATCGATAATTTGTACAGTCATAGTAAGGCATTTCACATATGAAGATTCACTTTTACAGGTGAGAGCCTGTTGTTTTTCCAGATGATATCTGCTTATGGGTGAAGAACATGGTTAAGTGTTCCTCAGATAGGATGGAAGGGAACAGGGCTATGTAACAGAAGCAGCTTAAGCATTTGAACTACCTCTAATCAATAATTTATGATAGATTCAGTATATTAACCTGCAGTTCTGGAGATGTCTCAAAATAAGACTTTTTCCAGAAAGGGGAGCAAAGATTCCAAGAGCTTTGGCAGAATGTTTTCTGACTTTGCACAGCAGTTGCAGACGGGCAAAGTGATCAACAAAATTGACAGAAATGTTGGGAAGAGACAAGAAAGTTACTGCAATGTCAGCATGGCAGGAAACAAATGTCGGAGATTGTAAAGGCTTAAGATCCAGCTAATGAAAAGAAATCCTCAGGAGGCTGATAGGGCTGGGAAAAAATGGGAAAAGTACTATATCCTGAATCTTTGAAAAGTGGAAAATACTTTGTAGAAGTTTAATCCAGATGGAGGACAACCTTGTCAACCTTATACCATACAATATAGGAAGCATCCTGTTATAGTGCTCATTAGTCTGACAAGCACAAATTATGACCTACATGGCAGAGTACTTGGGGTTTTTAAGGTGGAACATGCTTACATCTGTGGGCTAAAAATTGCTACAGGACTAAGCGTTCACTTGTATTTTAGCAGCGGGATTCTCCTGAGAATGGATTCTAGAAAATTTCAAGAACTTGAGAAGCAAGTAGATTGTGAGTAGAAAGATTTTCCAACTAATGCAATCAATACAAGAGCAACCTAAGTTCAGGATCAAGTTCTCTCTTGCTTCTTTATATAAAAGATAGTTGTTAGGCTGTACATGTTATAGAGGTTCTATGATATGAAGGTTCCTTTCTGCAAAAGTTCATGAAGCTGAAATCTGATGGGGCCCTCAACATGTCCCTTCTAGTCAGTCTATTGTGTTTATCTGCAGTAGATGTGATCTGAAGTGTTCTTACAAGCTAGATGTCACACCTGTCACAGCTTAAACCTCTAATTAGATATGATCCTTGATTCCATTTGTTAAGAAAGGTATAGTTTATTAGAAGTCAAGCGTATTGCAATAAAGCATATCCAGAACTGAGAATGGTATGCCAAAGTCCCTAAATTCAAATTTTTCCTCCCTTAATTGAACTTCTGTTTTCCAGCGTGGGCATGCACACCAGCCAGCTAGTCTTCCGGTTACTGGCACACATGCGCGTGACGACCAGCTGGCCAGCAAGCATGCTCATGCTGGAAAATGAAAGACCAGCTCTTCCAATTTCTGGCACTGCCGCATCCATGAAGGCAGCTGATTGTCACGTGCGCCAGAAACCCAGAAGTGGAATGGGCAATGCCATGCGTGTCAGGCAACATGGCTCCATGTGCCACTTTGGGCACACGTGCCATAGGTTCACCATCACGGCTATACAGGCTATATAATTAATGAAATATCCCTGATCAAAGATTTACATTGGGTAAGAGGGACAAAAAGGTGATGATTTTTAAAGGAGGATGAAGAAGAGGGCCAAATGACATTAGTTCTTATAGATTAAGTTTTCTAGATATATTTATCTAGAAGGTATTCAGTTGGAGAAATCTGCTTTATGGCATATCTCTAAATGTTGTTAATAGTGACTGGAAACAAAGAAACAAACCCTGTCTTGCAGCTTTCGTTTAAATTTGGTTAATAGTGACTGGAAACAAACCTTGTCTTGCAGCTTTTATATTTACAGGCTGAAATCCACCATTTAGTGCTGAGGAATCTATAATATCTGACTCGAAGTCTCGATGGTTCTTCCGGTAGATGAATAATGCAACAGTTACCGAAATAGCCAAGCACACAATCACGGCTATCACAATGCCAACGTAGAGAGCGACATCATCCGAATCAGGAGCAGCTAGGAGGGGGGGGAAGGGGGAACCAAAAAGAAAAAAGAAATTGGGACACAAAGGTAGAGAACATATTGCAGTATTTTTCGGAGTATAAGACATATCTTTTTCCCTCAGAAAAGAAGCTGAAAATCTGGGTGCATCTTATACACTGAATATAGCATTTTTTTACCTCCCGAAACCCCCCCCTTCACCAAAACGGCCGTGTATAGCTTTTCGGAGGCTTTCAGAGAGCTCCTGGGGGCTGTGGAGGGCAGAAATGTGTGAAAAATGGACTGTTTTTTGCTCACTTTTGCCCCCCCAGCCCCCAGGAACACTTTACAAGCCTTCTAAAGGCTATTCATGCCCTTTAAAAATCCAGGCCTGTTTTCGAGAGGTTTGCAGAGTGCATAACCTTTTTTTTTTTTAAAGCCTCTTAAAAACCTTGGTGCATCTTATACTCCAGTGCGTCTTATACTCCAAAAAATATGGTAATTGTACCACATACTTCTATCAGCTCCTATAGGTATTTATTATAGTTTTGCAAGTTAATTTTAAATTGAAAGCTCTGCCACATGATTTTGGAAGGAGGAAAAAATATCCGAGGCTTTAGTCATAACTGTTTTCTTATTCTTTATGTATTATTTTTTTGTCTTGGAAGCAAACAAAATAACACATTGTTCGTAACTAGACTGTCAAGGCGAATTTAATCAAAAGAGCCATTTAGCACTCTTTTCAGTGCTAATTTATTCAGCGGGGGCACTTGTTAATAAAAGAGGCTATATTTCCTTTTTGGCATACCGAAGCTTTACTTTTAAAAGTAAACAAATCTGAAAAGAAAATAAATGGGAAATGGTGACATGTCTGATAGACAGCCTGCCTACTTCTTAAAGAAAATACTTTGAGGCCAGAGCTCTGTAATATGGAGACATAGAACTAACTGTATGTTAATGCTTTTCAAATGTGCATGTGTATTTTATTTATTTGAGTCTCTGTCGATCAGTATGCGCATCTGTATGTATGTATAAGTTGGAGTGGCAGCTTATACTTTGCTTAAAGAAATGTTAAATATCTACCATATTTTTCAGAGTATAAGACCCACTGGAGTATAAGAAGCACCAAGATTTTGAAGAGGCAAATTAAAAAAAAGTTTTTGCACTCTGCAAACCTCCCCAAAACAGCTGTTTTTCGCAAAAACGGGCCTGTTTTTTGTCAAAAAAAAAAAAAAAAGAGAAGCATAGCTTTTAGGAGGCTTGTAGAATGCCCCTGGGGGCTGAGGAGACCCCAAAACTGAGTGAAAAACGGCCTGTTTTTCGCTCATTTTTGCCCTCCTCAGCCCCCAGGAGCACTCTACAAGCCTCCTAAAGGCTGAGCATGGCCATTTTTGCAAAGGGAGTGGGGTTTCGGGAGGCCAAAAGTGCCATATTGAGTGTATAAGATGCACCCAGATTTTCACCCTGTTTTTGGAGCGAAAAAGGTATGTCTTATACTCCAGAAAATACGGTACATATTGTTGACATGCCCCCCAGACAAGCTGAGGGGAATCTACTTGTCTAAGTCCCAAATATGCAATTTTGCTCTTAGGCTATGGGTGACTATTGAAAAGACTAGTGGCGCAATAAAACCTGGAGTAAAGTATCATCATATCAGAAAATTCAAAATCTGTTTCTAATACATCACTGATTTTTTGGGGGGGTTAAAAAAATCATATTTTCTATTTGTGTGTGTGTGTGTGTGTGTGTGAACATCACTGTTTTATGCATGCTGACAGAATTTGAGAAGTCTGCAATCTGTCAGAGAGCCTACGGCAGCTGTCCAAATCAGATTTGTTCCTCCTGTTTCCAACATGGTCTGACATGAAAATCCAAACAGCCTCTGCTTTAGACAACTTTCAAGAACAAAACAACAATTAACAGCAACAGAACAAGCTGATACCTCAACATGCCTTGGATAGCTTGCTGGAATGTACTGAGATGAAGGATGAAAATGGAACCAAAGCCGTTTAAGTTCAATAATATTTGAGGCCTTGTATTTTTGCCATATGAATATTTTTCTTCCTTTCTAGCATCTATCTCCTCCCACTCATAATTATAACCAATGTTGCTTGTATCTTTCAATTTATATTGTTTTATTTGTTTCCACTACGATTTGATAGCTTATTAGTAACCTTGACTATCACTAAGTGTCGTATCTTTTTATTCTTGATGAATGTATTTTTATTCTCCTTAGGTACACGGAGAGCATATGCACCAAAGACAAATTCCTTGTGTGTCCAATGACACTTGGCCAATAAAGAATTCTATTCTATTTCATGCATTATCAGCCTCCTTCCCTGGAGCCTATTCTTCCAAATGAAGTGACCGGTGACCGGTGATGTGTTCTTTGATTGCCCTGAAACATTGTCGTCATTTGAATGTCTTTAATTTAAAGTTAAGCTTAAATGTAAAGCATTGGGCACAATTCTTCTTTTCTACCAGTCTTTTCAAAGGCAACTGAACTCCAAGTATTTTGTAAGCATGTGTGTGTACTCTTATTGTTCTGTTGTTTTCATTTTAGAATTGTGGTTTTGTGAAGTTGCTTGTTCGTTGGAGTTATTTTAGTTGGATTGTGAGCTGCCCTTTAAGCTTTATGTTTGGTTTTATTTAATTTGGCTTGTATTGAAAGACTGGGTAGAACTTCAATAAGCATATAGTTATCCTTGAATTCATTAGGTGGATATTGTGTCTTTTCTCCCACAGCTCCAGGCAATGTCTATGGAATAACCCTTCATTTTATCCAACAAACTCCTGTATCTACATTTGGGCTGAATGCAACTGACTGTCTCAAAAGTTTCCAATTTTCCATTAATAAGGCTGGATTAGAATCCAGGTCTGTCTGATCTATCTCATTATAAGCCAGCATCTTAACTACTACACCATACTGGCTTTATTGGATGTTAGAGTCCTCACTTATTCCCAAATAATTGCTGTAAGGTAAGGCTAGTATGATCATGTCTGCAACACTTGTGAGGTGACACTGAATATACTCATCATCCACTTACTGTGTTCATAGTTTATTCTTCATTTATTCTAAATATCTAAATATTTATTCTCTAAATTTCCCAGTTTATTGATTTTCACAATGCAGATGAGCAAACTGCAAAAACAATAATAGCAAGGTAGAATTTTCTATAGTTCTGCTGTAGGAATCAGACCACTTTGGTGATCTTTTCACTCACATATTTGTAGTACATCCTTTCACTAAGCCCACAGGTAATATAACAGGCCACTCCATTGCTTCCCTCAGTAAGTCTTTCCTCCCAAAACCCCTCCCTATGTGACATAAATATGATGCAAACTTTTTCATGAACAGAAAATATTTTACTTATGTTTAAATAGACCGATATTACAATATTTAATATGCTTAAATAGTAAGCCTTTGGATTCGTTATGTACATAGGCAATAACTTCTTAAAAGAAAATATCATGTTCTAAAAATACTTGGTTTTGGTTTTCTTTAACTCCTAATACCGTGTTTCCCCGAAAATAAGACAGGGTCTTATTTTCTTTGACCCCTGAAATAAGTGCTTGGCCTTACTTTCAGGGAGGTCTTATTATTTTTGAGATGCAGGAGGCTGCAAGTGTGGTCACCTCATCGCCTCTGCCAGTGTTGTGCTGTGTGGTAGCGCAACACAGCCACTTGTCAGCTAGATGCTTTTCAAACAAAGCACTGCTCAGCTGCAGGAGTAAATGGCGGTAGGTAAGGAGTGGGGTGCGTGGTGCATCGCTGGGCCTGCAGCTCTTTTTGCAGCGGCCATTAGCATGACAGGAGCGCGGTGGCTAGGGTTGCGGGAGCAGCCATTAGTTAAGGGCATGTGGGTGGCGTGGGGCATATTCCACCCTCCCTTTTCTCCCTCCGGTCTCAGCAAGCAACCAGAGAGCATGCGCTCAAAAGCCTGATTGGGCTTAATATCTGGGGAGATCTTATTTTTGGGGAAACAGGGTAACATAGATGAACACCGATAGATGACCAAAGGACATTAGTTTCAATATATTCTGTCTAATGGAACTCAAAAGGTGCATTTGAAAATGCTACTATTTTATTTTATCTTTCAGAAATGGATTTAATGGAAAAAAAGTGTGAGGAAAAATCACCAAGGGAACCATTCCCTCTCATTGTTTTATCCTCTTTAATCCAATTTAAAAGTTGCAATTGTTCTGTTCCATGCTTTGCTGGAATCTTAGTTGGTTTCTTTGATTTTATTTTATCCCCCTCCCCTAAATTTGTTCTCCAAGTGTGGACTCTGCCTTAAACAAGCAAAACATAACTCTGGAGAAGTTGAATCTCTCTTCCCCAATGGATATACAACCTAGTGGAAAGTAACTCTTGGATCAGCTAATCAGAATCCAAGCACACATTATCAAGCAACACTTACAAGAAAATCCATATTCATTCTGGGTTCTCTGTTCAGTTGAAATAGGGTAAATGAAACCTTTAAAAGAAAAAAAAATGGGAATAAAATCAAATTAACACAGGGAGTTTTTAAACACACACATACACACATACACACAATTGCACCCAAATGCTTTAATTTAAAAATAAAACAAAAGGAACGAAAAGGGGAAAAAAAGGAAGGAAAAAGAAAAGGAAACTCATGGCATTTTAGAATTCAGATTCTGGACACTATTACAATTTTGCATCTCCTGTCTGCTCAATAGTCTTACTCAGAATTAATAAGTAGACAGATTGAATTTCAAAGCCAAAAAATGGTCTCGAGTCACTAACTTTGGAGTGCTTAAAGTCTTTCTTTTATTGAGCATAAACTCTAATGGATCTAATTTATTTCAGACATCAAGGATCATTAGCATATGGAAAGTCTTCTTCCTCCCAATTCCTGCCATATGCCTTAATTCCCAGGATATATTCAGCAGAGCTCTAAATAGTTTTTTATTTAATTATAGAAGCTAAGCTGCTGGTCTAATAGAACTGCAAGATCCTTGCCTTCAACGGTCAAAGGTTAAATATCCATTTACCAAGTGTTCAACCCATGGAAAAGCATCATTCCCTCCACTCTTCCTTTTCCCCTAGATTTCAGGGGAATGGTTTTTAACCTTCCCTTTAATAGAAATCCAATTCTGTTCTCCGGGGAGCAAGCAATTTGCCAGAGAGTTGGAAAAGGCATGTGTTCCATTTGAGATCATTAGAAAATCAATAGGAACCTTGGCATCATAAAGTAATTTATTTCAGATTTTGAAGCTTTGTGTAATATTGACAAAACCATAACACAATTTTTTCCCCCTACAAGAAACAAATAGAAAGAAAAGTGACTTTCCCTTGATTTTTAGTGATAATGCAATTCTCAAGCAATCTATTTTTTTCTTCTTTGAGCAATTTGCTCTGAGGCTGTGCAGTGAAGAAAAAAAAAGTTGATCTTTGTTTTTGGGTCTATGCCAAAGGAGCAACATTTAGCTGGAACCAAATCCTTACTGTGATGAGTGGAAATTTTACTTCTAAGTAAGCATGTTCAGAATCAAGGAAACAGCTGGGGGGGGGGGGAGGAAGCTGGCTTACTTTTTTTAAAAAAGGAACCAAACCCCAAAGAAACCTAAAATGTTGGAATTTTTTTTCATCTAAAATATTGCATTCCAGGCCTATCAGCAATTGAATTTTGAAGACCTTTTAAAATACCATGAGAATGAGATTGAAAAACAGAAGACACTTTCACAACAGAGGAGAACTATGGAAAAGCCATAACACAAATTTCAATATAATATTATTTAGTATTTGATGACTAAAAAAAGGTTTTTCAATCAAGGTAGGCTACACTGATACAGAGAAATGGCAACCAAGTTTATCCACCTTGTTACAGGATCCCTACAGCATGGATCTATTATCTTCAAGGCCCACTTAGTTCAAAGTATGATTGCCAACAGCTTTCACAATTTTCATGCTTTAGCATGATTTTCAATAAGGAAAGCACAATTCATAATAATTTTATTTTCAAGTTCTCAATTTCTCTTGACCAAGTAGAGCAAGACCGTTTTTGAAGTTGTCTTCATAAATTAGGGACATGACACACATTAAGCAAGGGAATTCTGCTGCATATGTAGTTGCTGATGCTCTAACGGTGCTCTACCACAGAGGTATCACAACTTTTTTCTCCTTCGCTGAACCAGGATAGGCGAGACCAGCGTGTGACGCATCCAGCCCGCAGGGTACGAGTTTGTCAGCCCTGCTCTACAAGTAGCACTTGGAAAGACAGGATATGCTTCTCCAAGGCCCCAACCTACATAGACCTTTTTTTATAAATGTGGCTTCTTGCATATGGATTTCAACATCAGTATGTAACACAATTGTGGTATCTTACATTAATTACAATAAGCTTAAAGAGATGTACAACTTTCTTTTTAACAAAAAAAAAAAAGGAAGGTGGGAGAAACCTATGAATTGCTGAAATTAAATGAGCATTAGAAAACACGGTACATCATTCTGAGAATCTGCATGGCTTGCTCCTTAATAAAAAGTTGATTTCAGCTGACGGCATCTGGAAATATCCAGCGCCTATTCTAATATACTTACATTATGAAATGCTTCTAAACTATGTATTTTTCGGTTTCTCAATTTTCTTTTGTTATGCCACTGATATTGGCATTGGCATGTGTTGCCTCAGACACTCATTCTTTTCTTTTTCAGCTCAGCTGAGAAATGCTGTCTTGCCCAAGAGTAGGTGGAGTTGCCAAGGACAATCGCAGTCAGCCCATCTCTCATTACAAGAATTGCTAAACTAATGTTACGTTGCTATGCTGGCTTTACAGAACTGCTGCTTCAATTCTGAGGCGTTATGGTTTGCTTTGATAGTACATCCAGATAAGTCACTTTTCTCATACTCCAAAAGTCAACTTTCTGAATAAAGACAACAAATAAATCCATTCTGGGAAGCCCCAAGCCATGCACAAATTCAAGGTACAGCTACAGGTAGTCCTGGATTGATTATTGTAATTGAGTTCAGAATTATTGTCATAAACAAGTCATCCGACGGGATTTTGCGGTGATCATTAAGCAAACAAAGGGCTTCTTAAGTGAAGCCATTGTCTACAATGGGCAATTGGTTATGTTTAAGATGGTCTCTATTACATAAGCAGTTTTTCTTTGCCCATTTTAAACCAAAGCACTGATCTGTAGCAAACAAACATTTTTGTTTTCTAAGGATACCTTTTTGGGTTTTTGGGGGTACTCTCTTTTCTTGAATTAATAGTATTCATTTTCATTTTTTTCTTCCCAAAATTAATGAAGTGGGTAAAAAAAAGTCTGGCGAGTACGAAGGAGGTGACATCATGAATATGTATTACTCCAAGGGATCCTAGTATCAATATCGCTACTGATAGATCACCTATGCCCAGAAGACTGCTATATATGTGCTTGAGTGATTCCCCCACCCCCCCTGCATGTAGATGCAACAGATAGAATCGGGAAGACATAAGAGGTTATGTGATACGAATATCTAAAATCGTTTTAGCTGACAGATTGACGATCACACCGAAATTCAAATTGCTGCTGATAAGCTCAAACCTGATTTTTGTAGCTCTGCGGGACAGAAGAAACAAGATGCCCTAAGCCCCAGCAACTAAAACAGTTATTGCCTCTTTTTATTAACTGTTCTGGGAGGAAAGTAACTTAACAAACTTGATTCTCTTCATTGCTGTTTCTGCACACATACACCTTGGAGAACAGTGACTGGTTTTAAGAATTTGTCACATATCAAAAATAATTTTTCCTAGAGTATTTAAAGAGATTTGGAGCAGTAAAGAAAATATTGTGAGGATACACATGATTGACAATTGACAATTGTTCTGCACAAACACGAGAATTTTAAAAGCTGTGTTTCTCCCTCTTCTGCTTCCCTATCTGATCTTTACATAACAAGGAAGGGCATTTTCCTCAGATAATGAGGCAAATCTGGTGAGATTAGTACCTGTAATAATAGAAAAATGACTTTTCTCTGAGCTTCAAAGCAAGAGTAGAGCAAAGCGAGGATTTGTTCTTCTTCCTTGATCTATTTTACTCATGGTCTCAGCACTATTGCATGGTAAGTACCTGGGGTTCTTCTGATAACACTATCACATTAAAAAAAACTCAGGTAAATATATAAAAAGCTGCTGCTTAATTTGACTCCATAATAATTTCTGGGCATTGTTGCTCTGAGACTTGAGCTGCTGAATTACAAGGCAGTATCTTGATTTGAGGAAAAAATGTAATTTAAAAAGCCTCAAGTGGTTTTCCTTTTAAAAGAAGCAACACATTTCTCATGGATTCTGTAACGTTTTTTTCTTCAACTTCTTGTATCTTTACTACTAGAGTAGTTATAGTGCTATCAGTACAATACTTACTTTATCTCCCTGCATTTAAATTAATGGATTAAATTATTTCAATTAAATTATTTAAAATCTGGGAAATTAATTAATTCAAGGAAGAAAAAGTGGGACAGAGTTAAACTTGAAAAGCTTTGTTAGAACTTCAAATATCATTTATATTTTTTTTCTTAAATTATAGATAGATTTAAAACATATTTGAGTTTTTATTTTCCCATTCCTTATCAAAAGGCAATCCTTGGAGGTCCCAATTGCTAAAGTCTGCCATTCTCCAACTTTTGAAATAAGATCCAGATGGATGCGGTAATACCCCCAATATCCAATATCTCAGGGATTGCCCCAAAGAAGAGGGAGTCAAACTATTCTCCAAGGCACCTGAGGGTAGAACAAGAAGCAATGGGTGGAAACTAATCAAGGAGAGAAGCAACTTAGAACTGAGGAGAAATTTCCTGACAGTTAGAACAATTAATCAGTGGAACAGCTTGCCTCCAGAAGTTGTGAATGCCCCAACACTGGAAGTCTTTAAGAAGATGTTGGATAGCCATTTGTCTGAAACGGTATAGGGTTTCCTGCCTAGGCAGGGGGTTGGACTAGAAGGCCTCCAAGGTCCCTTCCAACTCTACTATTGTATTGTATTATTGTAAATTGCAGACCCATCATCTTGACATCAATAGCTTGGCAAAATCCTGGAAAAGTTAATCAAGCAATGGGCTTTATGAACATCTAGAAATGAACTAGGTGATTTCTAGAAGCCAGTGTGAGTTTGTGAAAAACAGATCATGCCACACAAACCTTCTTTGATAAAGTGACTAAATTAGTGGACCATGAAAATGTGGTAGATATAATATACTGTACTTAGACTTCAGTAAGGCATTTGATAAAGTAGACCATAGTCTACTTTTTGGTAAGATAGAACAAAATGAGATAGTACCATTATCACTCAGCATGGAGTCTTCAATGGAACTATATCCTTGTAGAGGGGAACATGCAGTGGAATACCTCTTGGGCCCGTTGCTCTTCAATTTTCTAAATGAACTAGATGAGTGGGTAGAAGGGGAACTCATCAAATCTGCAGATGATGCCAAGCTGGGGGGTGGGTGGGTGGAATTGCTAGCACTTTCCAGGGCAGGCTCAAGATTCAGAAGGATTTTGATAGGTTTGATCCTTTGATCCTATCCAACAAGATGCAGTTAGTGGAGAGAAAAGTAAGTGCTGCACTTAGGCAGAAAAACCAAATGCACAAGTACCGAATGGACAGTACCTTGACTCAGCAGTAATAATGGTGAGAGCGATCTAGGTGTCCTACTAGGCCACCACTTAATGTCAGCCAGCAGTGTGCTGCAGTTGCTAAAAAGGCTAATGCAATCCTAGGTTGTCTCAACAGAGGGATAGCATCATCATCTCAAAATGTGATACTATCACTTTATACGGCACTACTGAGGCCTACTAGGAATACCGAATCCAATTCTCATCACCAAGATATTAAAAAAAATGATGCTGAGGTCCTAGAGAAAGTGCAAAGAAGAGCAACAAAGATTATAAGAGGTCTGCAGGCACAATTGTACAATGAATGGTTAAGGGAATAGGTATGGCGAGCCTAATGAAGAAAAGGTTTAGGGGTGGCATGATAGATGTGTTCTGGTACTTGAAGGGTTCTCACAGAGAAGAAAGGGTGACTTCTTCTTTAAAACAAGAAGAAATGTGTGGAAGCTCGTCAAAGAGAGATCCAACTTGTAACTCAGGACAAATTTCCTGAGAGTAAGAACTATTAATCAATGAAAGAGCTTGCCTCCTGGAGTTGTGGGCGCTCCATTGATGGAATTTGGATATCCATTTGTCCAGGGTGGTATAAGATTTCCTGCCTTTTGGCAGGAGGTTGATTAGAAGACCTCTAAGATTCCTTCCAATTCTATGATTCTATGAATAAAAGGCAAAGTATTGTACTTCCCAAGTAGAATGGAAAGGTATCCAGAAACGTCTGGAAAAGTATCCAGAAATTTCAATGTGTGAAGAATGTGGCTACATGAGCCATACTGGGTACTCAAAAGAAGGGCACATTTAAAACTTTTGCTAATGAAGTAATGCACTAACTGCATGACAGTATGGATGCCAGTTTGCTCCCGGTCTAATTCATACAACCGGGAAGGGAAATGGCTGATTAAAAATATATGAAAAATAAATAAATAGTAGGCAAAGATGAAGGTTACCCTCATGCATATGTGCTACTCATTCCTGACTCTAGGGGGCAGTGCTCATCTCAGTTTCAAAGCCGAAGAGCCAGCACTATCCGAAGACATCTCCATGGTCATATGGCTGGCATGACTAAACGCTGAAGACGCACCGCACGCTGTTACCTTCCCACCAAAGGTGGTTCCTATTTTTCTACTTGCATTTTTACATGCTTTCGAACTGCTAGGTTGGCAGAAGCTGGGACAAGTAACGGGAGCTCACTCAGCACTACGAATTCGAACTGCCAACCTTTCTGATCAACAAACTCAATGTCTTAGCCACTAAGCCACCACGTCCATAAATAAATAATAAACAGAGCATATTAGAAACTATGACCATCTGCTTAGCTAAATGTGTACTTTAAAAAAAATACCCCGATATTGATCTTTAAATTTCAAGTACATGAACTTTAAAACAAGATTGCAAAGCATCATGAGGTTTGCATAATAATCATCAGGATCACTTTAGACACGAAAGAGCAATTTTTGGAAAACGCTAAGGCAGGGGTGTCAAACTCGCATCGTCACGTCATCGTCACGTGACGTATCACGACTTTTTCCCCAGCTAGTGGGATAAATTCAATTATACAAGGAGTGGGTGAACCATTGGAAGACCTGAAGGTCCAGGCCGAGAATAGAGCCTCCTAGAGAAAATCTATCTATTTATGTGATCACTAAGAGTCAACACAGACTTGAAGGCACATAATCACCATCAATCAGAAAGACTTTGGTTTGCACTAATGATGCCACAGGTCAGTGCTGACACTAGATATTCTTGCAATAAATCACATACATTTATCTTCTTTCTGAATAGCTAATTATTGCCAACCATAGGATGAGAGATCACCTTGGAATATGAGCCCCAGGAGATTCTCCAGCTATTTACTCATCTATACTGGCTTTTTTTCTGAGGGGTAAGCTTAAGTGACTCCTGCCTTTCAAGCAGTAGAAATGACATTCCACACTTTAGAGACAAATTAAAAAATGCACATAGTTAGGTATACATTGTCTTTTGAAGTAATCATATAACAGGTATTAAATCTCCCCCCCCCCCAGTCAAACTAAATATTACTATTACTTTTAAATCTTTCTCTTGATTAAGGAATGATACATTTCTCTTTGGAGAAATGCAAAACATGCATATGTTATGGCCCACCAGCAGCCAGCAGAGTTGGCAGCAGATTTGGGTAGTGAGGAGTTTGGGGAGGAACATGGGCCAGTCCTGGAGTCTAGGAAAGGATCTGATAAGGGCTCTGTGTTGGAGGCAGAGAGGGGACCAGAGTTATATGCCAGTTATCAGCTGCCTTCAGACATTAGTGAGGCAGACGAACAGCTGGAGCCTGTTCCTAGTGTGCGCATGTGCAGGGTTGCCAGACGAAGGGAATCTAAAGAACAGGGGTTGACTTGGGAGTAAGGCCACAGGTGAATAATAAATGGCCCTTCCCAGAGGAAATAAAAGAGGAGTGGAATTTTGCAGGAGACAATTAGTTCGCTTAATGGGCTCGTGTCTCTCTGAGGCTCCTTGCCAAGTTTTGCAGATATCTGCCTGGCAGCTCTATGCCAGATAAGGTCTGTGGCTGTAAATCCTCCCTTGAAAGACTTTGCTGTATGCGAATGAGCAGAATTCACTGTAAATTAATAACAGGGGTTTTTGTCGGGACCAGGAGTTTGCTTCATGCTCTTGGGAAGCCTAGGACAGAACAGCATATGTATAATATGGTAAAAAAATCTCATGGTTGCTTTTCAACAGTGATCAGCTTTGATGCTTCGTGATTGACCACAGATTGGGTATTGAGGCAATTTGTATGTTCAAAAGAAAAAAAAGTTCAAGGATTCCAAAAGCAAGATGAATAGGTTAAGACTATAAAGGAAAATGAAAGACAGGTTTGTTGAGCAGCCTTTAATTAAAAGTCATTTGGGAAGAGAATGAAATGCCCTTTTTGAAATGCCAGTAGGATATTAACATCTCATCAAATAGGGTTAAATCTTTGTTCAAATCTCCATCAAGTCACAAGGCTCACAGAGAGCTTTAAGAATAATCATTAAAGGCAAAAGATGAAGATGAAAAAGAAAAGAAGAACTATGACCGCTGACTTGGGCTACTTGGAAATGGACAAGATCTAGGAGTTGCAACATGAATGGACTTTTCAGGTAAAACAAATGCAATAGCAATAGCACTAAGGCTTATATACCGCTTAACAATGCTTTAAAGCCCTCTCTCAGCAATTTACAGAGTCAGCATATTGCCCCCAACAATTGGGGTCCTCATTTTACCCACCATGGAAGGATGGAAAGCTGAGTCAACCTTGAGCCTTATGAGATTTACAGGCAGCTGGCAGCAGTACTGCATTCTAACCATTGCGCCAACGTGGCTCATCCTCATGAGCAGCCAAGACCTGTGCATACCAGGGATGGGTTTCAAAACTACCTATTCTATGGGTGTGGCCTATTCTATGGGCGTGGCCTATTTTGATGGCATGGCTTGGTGGTCATGTGGTTGGGTGGGCATGGCCAATTTGATGTCACTTACCGGGAGATGTCATGGATTGGGTAAAATGTGGTGAAGCTCACTTAACAACGCTCTTACTTAGCAACCAAAATTTTGGTCTCAATTTTAGTCATAAGTCAAGGACTATCTCTGCCTTCCTCTGCATGGCAGTCTTGTCTAGTAAACTTCTTTTCCTTTGTGGCAATTTTCCTCTTTGTTAGGCATCAAAATAATCCAGACAATGTAAGATTTCCTGCTGCAGCACGGGGTTGGACTAGATGAACTCTGAGTAGCCTTCAAGCCCTAAATTGCTGTGCAGATTTCTTTCTTGCTCAGTTCCGATTTAAAGCGACAGCATTTGTTTTTCTCCTTTGCTGACTCTCCTTCCTTCCTTCTTTCTTTCTCTTTCTTTCTCCCTTAAATTCAATGTAGAGAAAAGTCTTGAACTTAGGCAGAAAGAATCAAAAGTACAATTATATACACTGAGTGAAACCAGACTTAATAGCAGTAACTGTAAGAGGGATTTGGAGTCTTAGTGGACAACCAATTAAATATGAGCCAACAATGTGTGACAGCAGCCAAAAAAAACCAAGGCAATCCTAAACTGCATTAACAGAAGGATTCAATCAAGATCGAATTAGGTACTAATTCCACTCTATAAAGCCTTAGTAAGACCACACCTAGAATACTGCATCTAGCTTTAGTCACCACACTATAAAAAAAGATGTTGAGACTCTAGGAAGAATGCAGAGAAGATCAACAAAGATAATTAGGGGACTGGAGGCTAAAACATATGAAGAATGGTTACAGGAACTGGGCCTGGCTAGTCTAGTGAAGAGAAGGACCAGGCTTGACATGATAGCAGTCTTCCAATATTTGAAGGACTGTCACAGAGAGGAAGGGAACAATCTATTTTCCAAAACACCTAAAGGCCAGACAACGAATAATGGATGGAAATTGATCAAGGAGAGATTTAACCTAGAAATAAGGAGAAATTTTCTGGTAGTGAGAACAACCAATGGAACAGCTTGCCTTCATAAGTTGCACAAGCTTCATCACTGGAGGCTTTCAAGAAGAGACTGGACTGCCATCTGTCAGAAATGATGTAGGATCTCCTGCTTGAGCGGGAGTTGGACTAGAAGGTCCCTTCCAACTCTGTTAATCTGTTAGCCCTTGGCCTGCTTCAGTTTCTTGGGATAAGGCTTAAAAGAATCATTGTTTGGGATATTGAAGTTGCTGCTGGCAAGGTCAGTATCAAAGGGCTACTCCAACGGAGGCCATTCCTTTGGACTCTTGGCAGGGACAGAACTGAAAAAAATACAGGTGGTGGCTGGAATCTGGGTTGCCATGAAGTTTGTTAAAATCTGCATTAGGAAACTGAGGCAAAGTAGACCCTGGGAAGTGGTGGCTGATTGAAATCAATGAAAAAACCTGGCAGGGACAGAAAGGGTGAAAAACTACAACTGATAGCCAGTGGATAAAAAGGTTAGAGAAAGATGAGTTACTCGTTCCCTGAATAAAATTTGTTGTTATTTTGTTTCTAGTTAGTCCTAAATATTTCAGCTACCATTTTTTAAAATCTCTGACATCAATATTGGTATAAATGTAATTTAATATGTTATATTTATTAAACTTTACCCTAAGAAAATCCATCTAGCCCTTTTACAACTAGCTCTTTTTATTGAGCTATACTGCATTGATACCCTGGTATTATTTGCAAAAGAAGAAGAAGTGCATAATAAAATAAATTCTTCTGGATGGCAACTGAATACTTTTTAATTTGTTGGTCAACATACGATATGGGTGAAGTCTACTTAAATCCATTCTAACAATTAAATAACTGTAAAGGTTTCACTTTAATGTTGTTGTCTACTTATGCGGCCTCCTCTAGTCCTGGCACTATAGCTAGTTTTCTAATTCAGTCTCTGTGAAGGAATTGGCTTATTGACTATTCATCCTTTCACATTAGGGGGAAAATACTAACTACAGAATGAGAGAGAGCCAGTGTATGGGCAAGATCATTAGTCTGAATAAATGTGACAGCCCAGTTGCACCAGAAATACCACAGTTAGCAGTAAGCAGAAACTACAGCTTTGGGTGAAAAATACAGTAATTACAACCAATGGAAAGGAGAAAAGGAAAGCTCCGTAGTTTTTATACTAAGATAAATCAATACCAGTTCAGACTGCTATTTTACACAGGAATAGGGATAGGCGTATGAATGAGCTTATTGATTGCCTGAGTGATATAACTGTAGTGAATAATAAAGTGCAAAGAAAGTATTTGTAAATGTGACCAAGATTTGCTAGGATATCTTGCTTATATAGCAGCCCTTCTTGTTGATTTTGCAAGAAAAGTGCAATTGATTGCAGGAAAGATGAGACTGTTTGGTGATTCTTTTGCCAGTTCATTTAAAGTGGCTTGGATGATAATATGGTTACTTACGCTTCTTCCTCTGTAATGGTTACACACACATAAAAGTGCTGTCAGAATAGAGGTAAGCAGCTGTCGCCATCACTGCAATTCAGGTGGTGTGGAAGGTAGCAAGGATAAATAAGAGAAGAATGGAAAAGGACTGGAGAAGAGATACTAGGAGTTGGCAGGATCCATACAGTGCTGTTTTATATAGATATACCTAGTCACAGTGACATGCGGTGAGGTTTATAGCTAGTGAGGCAGCAATTTTTTTAGACTTGTGGACTTCAACTCCCAGAATTCCACAGTCAGGCATGCTCAGTTGCAACCTGCCGCCCTCTGGTCTGGGATTCGGCCACGGCACCGCCTGCAAGAGCTGTGCGAAATCCGGGGCGCGCTTGTCGGGCGAGGGCAGTGCAGATGGGGAGCGGACGGAGTGGAGGAAGCCTCCCCCTTCAAGTCTAGGGCAGCGAGTCATTCGATAGGAAACTTGCCTCTTGGAAGGAATGACTCAGCTTGGCTCCTGCTTTGTCTCTCCTGCCTCTTCGCTTCTCCGTTCGGTCGTTGGGCGGCAGATCGAAAGCGGGAGCCAAGCTGGGTCATTCCTCCCAAAAGGCAAGTTTCCCATCGAATGACTCGCTGCCCTGATGATGAGAGGTTAGGCTGTGCCTCACTTGCCTCACCTGACTGCATGTCACTGCCTAGTTATTCTGACTACTTCCTGTCCTGTTTCCTTCAATTCAAGTATAGAATTCCGATTAATATGAGTATCTAATAAGTTACATTCAGCAAGTAGTTTGAACATTTTTTCTATCAGAACTACATTAACCTGAGGAAAAGTATATGGTTTGATACCATGTTAAAATAGGCATTTTAATGCCTATGCATATAATAGCAATAATACTTAGATTCATATACCACTTCACAGTGTTTCACAGCCCTTTCTAAGCAGTTTACAGAGTCAGCATATTGCCCCAAACAATTTGGGTCCTCATTTTACCGACCTTGGAAGGATGGAAGGCTGAGTCAACCTTGAGTTTCAATCTGTCAAATTGCTAGCAGCCAACAGTCAGCAGATATAGCCTGCAGTATTGCATTCTAACCACTGCACCTCATATACAAGGTATCTTAAACCAAGATTGTCTTTGCTGGTTGCACAATTGGAAGAACTTCTCAGCATGATGGAACAGTAGAAAGCACTGAGCCTTCTTCTATTGGATGTATTTAAACTGACATTGACAAGTCCCCTGAGATGCTCTAATATGGGTTTCTAAATTCAGCAGAGGGGCTAACCGTAAATGACTGCATTATTCTCTAATTGAGATGGGCAATCTAGGATGCAGACTTTTAAAACTTTGAAATGTTTTAAAATGAATGGTTTAAGAGTCTGTTTGAATTAGTCAAGATAGCCAATGATAAGAGTAACAACTGCAGAAAAGAGGCAGGTACAGGAAAGATATTTGATGAAGCTGGTGTTGTGGCTCGCCAGTGGCCAGCGGAGCTGGTTGACAGACTCAGACAGTGAGGAGGTTAGGGAGGAACATGCACAGAGCTGCCAGGAGAACAGAACAGTTAAGGAACAAGGGTCGACTCAGGAGTAAAGCCACAGGGGGATGGTGAATGTCCCCTCCCATAGGGAATAAAGAGGAGCAAAAGTAGAGTGGAGTTTGCAGGAGACAATTAGTTCAATTCATTAGGGTGAAGATCTGTTCCTGACTTCTTGCCAAGTATTGTCTGTTACAGAGTGGCATTTGAAAGATATCGGCCTGGCAACTCTCCAAGCCTGATAAAGGTCTGTATCTGTGAAATCTCTTGAAAGACTGTTGGCTGGGACTTAGCTGAAGAGGAATTCACTTTAAACTAAATAAAAGGGGTTTTATTGGGATGAGGAGTCGGCTTCATGCTTTGGGGAAGCCTAGGTCAGACCAGCTGAAGGAACAAAGTGCACTAATTCTTTCTCTTGATTTGACTTTATTTGATAGGAGTTAGATGTTCCTTATGATCAGCTAAACAAATCTAAATTCCTTGTTCTGCTCATGTAAATTATACAAAAAGGTTATAACATAACATTTATAACATAACATAAAAAGATACATAACATTCTTGCAGAGTCTGTAACAACTGCATGCTGTTAAAAATGGGGTGTGTGTGTGAATTGCGGTGATCACAATAGTGCTTGTAAGAAAGCTTCTTGAAGGGAAAAAGAAGGAGGAAGGTACAAGAAGCCTGTTTCATTAAAGTTCTTTGCTCATCATCATATCAATGGACCATTGATATTA
Organism: Natrix helvetica; assembly: GCF_964273705.1. Lineage (NCBI taxonomy): Eukaryota > Metazoa > Chordata > Lepidosauria > Squamata > Natricidae > Natrix > Natrix helvetica. Next base: position 18,566,720 of record NC_138558.1, read on the forward strand.
ATAGGCCATCGCCACCAGTGAAAAATCGTTGTTTGTAAGAAAACTTTGCATATTTAGTACCCCGTAGTATAATTACTAGGTGGAATAATAAATAATTAGATACATTCGCAATCAGCTAGTCATGCTGATATGTACGGCTTCTTGTTACATGTGAACATTAAGGCGTTAAACAAACCATTGCTTAGCTCAAGATTATAATCTAGCTGTAGTTTGCCTTTGATTAATCTAATAATAATGCATGCAGGGTGGCAAATTACATATTACTTTTAATGTACAATATTTAGCGAACTTTGTTTGGGGAACCCATGGGAGATGAAGTAGGCTGGTGCTTTATTCTGCAAGCAGAAAAGACCCCTTCATTTGCTTCAATGGGGGCTTTTGGTTTCTTATTCAGGAAAAAAAGTCCCAGCATGCTACGCATTAAAGGCAGTGTTTATTTTGTCTCTAGGCAGAATTGCACTCTGTGATGAAAAGAATAGCCTCTCTTTAGTTAACCACTTGTCTTGAAGAATACCACGTCCACCCTGGCGCCCCCCTCCCCAAGGTCAAACACAACCCTGATTCGGCCCGCAATGAAATCGAGTTTGACACCCCTGATATACAGAGTCTAAAACGGCCTTGTTATTTAAAGTATCACCTTTCTCCCATGGTTTTGTCTATCCTATAAGATCTGATAAGAGTTTGCATGCTACAGGTCCCATATCTGGGTGTCAGAGATGACATGCTTCAGTATTTGCCTTTTGAAACAGAATACTCCAAGACAGCTGAACAGTTCAAACCCTAATTTCTTTCCGAAATGACTCTTTCCCCTGACATTGGACTAAGGAATGTTGTGAGCTCATTACATGGTGGTTTTCACGTTACAGAATTTGTTTTTTTCTCCATTTTCTCTTGCCTTTAGTTTTGATTGTTATTGATTTTTACATTTGTAAGCTGCACGTTTCTCAGAGTTATTCTAAGTGGCTAGCTTGCAAATATCATTAACGAGTAAAATAAATACAATTTTATTCAAGTGCTTTCCAGGGAAGTACACAGAATCACCAAATGCAACTGCGTGCATGTTTTCAAATTCTATGTTTACTGTTGTTGATTCCCCAGTATTTTAGGTAAAGACACAGCTAATTAAGAAGAAAAAACTTAACAAAACTATAATAACATAATCATGATATTTCCTTTAAAAATCCACATGCACCTATATGTTCAAGCAGAAACTAACTCTTTTGCAATGAAATTTGGTATCTTTTCAATCTACATGATTGTTATCCTGATTTCCATCACAAACTAATGTGTGAAATAGATATAATAATACTAATATAACAACAACAACAATTTATTATTACAGTCTTAGATCAGCGACCAGAACAAATAAAAACACTCAGTAGAAATATATATATACACTTAAAACTTCTAGTATAAAATAATAAATAACAACTAAAATCTATAATTAAAATCCAGTGTCAATTATACATGGTCTGACTATAAGATAATTGCAATCCCTAAACTGTGTGGCCCATTGTAGGTTCAATGCTAAAAGTGAAGGGACTAAGCAATGCAAAGTGTTTACCACAATTGTTATATAACGTAACTATGGTGTAAAAGAAACTTGTTTGCAACGAATCCCCAGTGCTGCTGTGCAGAATCTAGCCACCTGCACTATAGTTATGGACTGTTCATCTTTAAGCAGCCAATAGAGATAGGTAGTGTTGGAACAGCCAGGATACTTAACAGTTATTGGCAGAATATGTTTTTTTCCTAATCTCCATATAAAAGGAACATGTACTATATATTTCATACTTCTCGGTCATTTTGCAATGTTGCTATTGTTATCCTCTGGGTCATCCTGCCCCAATATCTTACATACCGTACTTTTTGGACTATAAGACAAACCGGTGTATAAGACGCACCAAGATTTCAAAGAGGTAAGTAAGAAAAATAGTTTTTGTCCTCCGGGCCAAAAAACAAACAAACAAACAAAAAAAAAAAAAAACGGGCAGAAAACGGGCATTTTTTTTGCAAAAACTGGGACATTTTTGCCTTCCCCCAGCCCTTCTGAAGCCTTCAGAGTGCTGTTGGGGGCTGGGGGAAGGCAACCCCCCCATTTTTGTGAATTTTTGCAAAAATGGGATGTGGGAGCGGGGCTTTGCGAGGCCAAAAATGGCTGTATTCTGTATATAAGACGCACCAACATTTCCATGCTCTCTTAGGGGGGGAAAGGGTACGTCTTATACTCCGAAAAATATGGTATATATAAGATACTGGGCCAGGATGCAGGGGATAATAATTGCAGTAATAATTGCAATAATAAGAATTGCAGTATCAGAAAGGTTTATGTTTTCCATCATTTTTAAACTAAGGTACAGTGCAATGAGAAAAATGATAATGTGGACTTATGAATGAACACATGCAAAGCAACAGAGACACCTATTCACAATACAGCTAGTAATTTTTTTGGGGTCAGGTGCCAACTACAGTCAAGAAAAACAAGATAAAGAGGATATTTTGGTCCTCATAAAAACATCTCTCCTAGCTTAAATGCCAGGCTGAGTAAACCAATAGATGGAGGACTTTAGATGTCACGACCCAACACGAACGACTGACTGTACTAATTCTGTTGGAATTTTGAGGGACATCAGAAGGTCAATTCCTTCCATACTCAAACTAGCAGGAAGCTATAATCCAAACACACCGAAAAAGGGATTAGAAAAGCGCAGGGGATGACTTGTTTCTGCCAAGCTATGCCAAACCTTTTAAAGGTGAGTTTATTCCTCTGCTATGGAGAATTTCGTTTGAATTTCCAGCACAGAGTTATATGAATTATTTCTTTCTTCAAATATCAAGAGCAGCCTAGAGCTCTAGACTGGTTTCACTCTGTCTGTCCATCCCAAATGGCAATGTCAACAAAGCAGCATTAGGGTACTTCCACTTACTCTGCATACACAGCCCATCTGTGCAGTTCTTGGACTGCAAGACAAGGCCCTCACAGTCTCTGCCGCCGTTCCTGGGTGCTGGTGCGGTGCAGCCCCTCTTGCGCCAGTGGGTACATTCTGTTCCACAGGTAGACCATTTACTCCATGCTGTCCACCTCCCATCCACTGTCATGAGAAAATGGAAAAATGTAAAGGCAAAATATAAAGGCAAAATGAGGTGGGAGTGGAAGAAATAGAAAACACCCAGATTAAAAAAAAAAAGATTTTACATGAGACTCTATAAGGAGTCTGCTTACTGAAAATACAGATAATGAAAGTGACATTCTTTCCTTTCCCTTCCTTCCCCTTCGTTTTCTTTCCCTTCCTTTCCTTATTTTCTTTCCTCTCCTCTCCTCTCCCCCTCTTCGCAGTTCAACTCAACTCTAGTCAGATTATTTGTATATAAGTAGCAGCTCCATTTATTGGAATGCAATGTTGAAATCCTAGGATAAAATCTGCCTGTAGAGTCTATGTAAGATGAAATCCTTTTTATCCTACTGTCAATCACAGAGCTGCAAAAAAAAAAAAAAAAAAAAAAAACCCGTTAAGAATCACCTAGTCCAACTCTTTGCAATATGCAGTAAAACCAATAAACCACCCACCAGAGGTAGCTATAGAGCTTCTGTTTAAAACCCTTCATAAGTGGAGAACTATATTGGTTCAAACTTCTGTTTTTGGTCCTGGTGCACTTACTGAAAGAAACTTGAGTGAAAGATGTTTAGTTTTTGATATGTTTTCTCCTTAAACCATTCCTCTAGCATGCAGTAGAAGCAGAGATGCAGTAAATCGAAGAACTGATGCTGCCATTAGAAATGGGGCCACTAATAGATCAATATGAAATTTACGAATCCAAACTGTATATACACCTGTGTTTCTCAACCTCAGGAATGTTTAAGATATGTGAACTTCAATTTGGCTGCCTGAGAAATTCTGGGAGTTGAAGTCAACATATTGCTGAGGTTGAAAAACATGGCTATACATAATAACAATCAATAAATTGCCATGCAAATGTTTTAGTTCACTAAATGTGGGTAGGGATGGACATTCTATTTTCTTCAGTAACCTCAGGAAATGCTGTAAGCAAGCAAATTAGAAATGTCCTATTGTGTCAGTAAAGATTCTTTGAAATTCTACCTACTTCACATGAAGAAATCACGATAGAATGTCTGCAGTTAAATATCGTGTTCTAATCAAAATACCGCATTAAATCATACCAATGATCAGTATGGTGGGATATCATTTCTTAAAATAAAGAATTATACTTCTCCATTCTTGGTCAGCAATAGACATACTTAATTGCAGAAGCAATATTCCTTCCCATGTTCAAATCTATGTATCAACTTTTTAGGGGTTTCCTTAGCAAAATCAAGGATAATCCTGCATGTATGATGGTCAAAAAGAAATGATAGTACTGTAGTAATAGACAGGTATGAGTCCAACACACTGCAGTATGACCAATACAGAACTCACACTTGAAGAGATTATTTCAGATCTTAACGGAGTATTCTGTTTCAATGATCATATGGAGATGGAGATTCTAACCAATATATTAACAAGTTTCACAAAGTAAAAAATGCTGTCAGTTTGTTGAAACCCTACTTTGATTTTAAACTTATTGATTTATTCTCCACTGTCTGATCTGTGCAGGAAAAAAAATACTGACTATCTCAGCAACTCCAGTTGATTTTTGTCACCAAATAGCACTCTTTTCCTATAATGTATATTAATGTCTCCACTTTCTGAAGAAGCTTCTTGGATGACAAGTGAAGCAATTTCAAAGAAAAAAAAACCCCCAAGAAAGTCTAGTTGTCTTTTGGAAAAGTACTTTGGGACAACCATGACCTGGATAATTGAGAAAATCCATAGACACCTGCACCTTCTTGTCCAACTAGGATTTTGCAGGGTAATACACAATGAAAGAAGCTTTCATGGGAAATTCATGTATAAACAAGAGGGAAGAATAGTGTAGCTATAAGCAAAGAGAGATATGACACTGGGATTAAAAGAATAATTGGATGGAAGAGCTGTTTGCTTCTGCTTTTCCTCCAGCCACATCACGCCTGGTATGCCAACAAGTTGAATTGTGTTTGATGGTGCTTCTGTTTTCCTAAAACCCTTAATTAATTAAGAGAAAATAAGAGAGGAAGAAGATCTTCTCTTTAGGATTCCAGAAACCAGAGGTCATATTCTTGCTGACTCCACCTGGCTCATAGGTAAAAAGTTATCTAAAGTTGCTCTAAGAACATTCTGAAAAGTCCTACTTGAAGTGCATCCTTCAGAAGAAGCTTTAGATAGGTAGTCACTAGGCATTTGGATTTCTCAAATTTTGGCTCTGTGACCTCTTCTACCACACTGAATTTAAGGCAAGGTATTTGTAATGTTTACTTAATACATACATATTTAAAAAGCACCTTGAATTCTATGCAATAAAAGCTGTAAATTCTTTGTTCATTTGCTATATTGTAAAAAACTTAAATGTTTCGGTTTGACATTGGGCTGGCGAGATGCTATCTAGCCACCTATTACTCCTCTGATCTGATAAAGATACCTAAAAGAAATATATGCTTACTGAATTTCTATTAACATATTGATTTCTCAAAATATTCCCTACTAAAATAATAGTTTCAGACAGAATTCAACAGATCTGCAACAAATTCTTACAGAGAATAGACACAAATTTTGAAGTTGCTTTCACTATTATGTGCTTTTGTCCTTTAAAATCTATATTGTATTCCTTACTTTGATGTAATGTTGTATTGTTGAGAAGTATGCAGTAAAATGGAACCTTGAATTTGTAATGTTTTAAGGGAAAGTTTAATTGATGTCAAGTGCCATAGAAATACGTTTTCTTCCAATCATTATGTTAATACTATTTAGATCACTGTTGCCAAATAGATAAGGGAACGTAGCTGATGACAGAGAAAATGTTTTGTTGGTTTAAAGGGCAAATCAGGTTTTGAGCTAGAGAAATCAGACATGAGCTTTATTTGAACTTTTGTCCTTGGAAGGAACTAAAATAATTTTCTAATCCATCTAAAATGAATAAGTTAGATTTTACCCATCCTAGTGAATAAGATGGCAGCCAAAAACATTCTGAAACATATTCTTAAGAGACTGTGCATGGTTTTTGTTTTTAAGGTGAAAATTTTGTTATTTTACAACAAGGATAAAAACATGATAATTGTATGTATTTATTCATTCATGTGTTTATTACATTTATATGCCACCCATCTTCATAGTGGCTCTGGGCAGTTTATAATAAATACAATAATCCATCTCCTTCAGATAATATTTTTACCTTCAGTAAAAAAAAATCTTATCTTTGCCTTAATAAGTGCAAGCTTATTAATACATAAAATTGTGTTATTATTTAAATGCAGAGTTTTTAACAGATCCAAGGCCTATGGTCCCAAGGGTCTAAAACTTGACTCATTATGTAAGTGTTCGGAATAACAACTGCAACGAGAGGCAAACATTGCATAATGATAGTGCTAATTATTCATCTTATTTGTATCTGAATGGCATAACAGAGTTCACTTTAAAATTAAAACGAAGGAGTCATCGTTTTCATCCCCCACTACCACAAATGAAAAGAAAACAAGACGTATTCTAGATAATATCACATCGTAGTGATACAACATACCTGGACATAATGTGGTACAAGCTATTTTCTGCAAATTTTGGCCTTCACAGAAGGTTCCTCCATTGAGGGGTGCTGGGTTGGTACATGTTCTTGTACGCTTCTGAAAGCCTTTTCCACAACGGCTGTTACATACTGACCACTCTGTCCATGTTGACCATCCACCGTTGACTGAGAAGTAAGGAAAGTAGGAAATTGACTTAAATGAAGAACGGACAATTTATGAAGCCTACAGTCTTCTATGAATTAAACTTTGTGTGTGTGTGTGAAAAAGGGAAATTTATATATTTCTTTTATGCTTGCTTGGATTTCAAAAGCGGATCATAAAAGAAACAGTAATATCACAACAAAGCAGTGGTGAGTTGCAGGCAGTACGCCCCGGTACGGGTGTACCGGAGCCTGCCCGGAGCACCAGATACTGTTCTGGTACGGTGCTCCGGAGGGCCCACTTGCCTGCCCGAGCTCTTTACCGGTCTTTTAAGTCTTTGCTGCTTCTGCGCATGGTGCGTACAGTGCCTGTGCAATGCTCTGCTGAGCAGCTGGAGCATCGCGGAGGTGCTAAGACGCAAACGTGCACTATGCACGTGTGCGTGCATGCTGTGCGAGTCTATGTGGACGCTGCCGGGTTCCAACCATACTAGTTGGAATGGGATCCGGAACCCACCACTGCAACAAAGGTACTACCTCCGACCTTTAACGTGTAACCAAATGAGATGAAAATCTGGACAAAATTAGTTTCTGCAGGTTGAAAATTCAGTAATCTTTGGATCACTTAGGAAATAGATACCTCTTAGAAAAGCCTGCCCTATTTGGATAATCAGACAGAGCCTGCACAGGATCTTCACCTACCAAGAGTTGTCCTGAGTATTGTTGTGGCCCACCAGTGGCCAGCAGAGCTGGCAGCAGATTTCGACAGTGAGGAGGTCGGGGAAGAACATGGGCCAGTCCTGGAGTCTGGGGAAGGCTCTGATGAGGGCTCTGTGTCGGAGGCAGAGATGGGCCAAGGCCGTCTGACAGTTATCGGCTGCCTTCGGAGTCAGATATCAGTGAGGCAGACAAACAGCTGGAGCCTGTTCCCAGTGTGCGCATGCACAGAGTTGTCAGACAAAGGGAACAGCTAAAGAACAGGGGTCGACTTGGGAGTAAGGCCACAGGTGGATGATGAATGGCCCCTCCCAGAGGAAATAAAAGAGGAGCAAAAGGAGAGTGGAGTTTGCAGGAGACAATTAATTTGCTTAATTGGTTCGTCACTTCCGTGACTCCTTTCCAAGTTGTGCGGATATCTGCCTCTCAGTTCTCCAAACCAGATAAGGTCTGTGACTGTAAATCCTCCCTTGAAAGACTTTGCTGGATGTGACTGAGCAGAATTCACAGTAAATTAATAAATGGGGTTTTTGTCGGGACAAGGAGTTGCTTCATGCTCTTGGGAAGCCTAGGTCAGAACAAGTATCTTCTATTGAGGTTCTCCTCCTGGGGAAGGCTTATTCTTCAAATTATGTGGAAAGTTGTACATATTAGCTTTTGCCAAAGTCTTTCAAGATTGAATCCAGAAACATCAGTACAAAATTTAGTTTACTGATGTATTGCTTTCCATATTATTGCAGACATATACACAAACATAAACACACACATACACACACACACACACATGCAAACAAACATACACATTGTTTATAATCAAATTGGATAGAGGAGGTGTATACATTTCATAAGGGTTCTTCTTTATACCCATTAGTGTAGTGTGTCTTTCTAATAAGTTATCTGAAAAAAAAGAGTAGGAGGGGATAATCGTTTAAATAAACTATCCTCAAGATTAAAAATATATAGTATTTTTAAATGGGAGAAATTGAGAGAAATGGAAGGCCGATGTAGTTGGTTCAAATGATACAGCTAATGATGAGTTTCTGGAATGCTGGCAAGATAATACTGTGATCAATAATTCCTATATTGCTGAAGTTTTCAAATATTCTTCAGGGAGAGCTTCACCTAGTTCATATTACAACTATGTGAAGGATTGTTCTGAAAATAAGCCTCATGATGGGTAGATCAACTTTCTCTTGAATGGATAAAACCGGCATGCAGTTTGCCTGTAATGCCTACTCTCACTATACAATCTCACGACTTCTGAATAGGTTGAAGTAAAATAAATACATATTTTAATGTGAACCATTTAAAAAAATTGGATGACCTCCATACCAACTAAGTAATATACTAGTACTAACTTTAATAATAGAGAATCAAACATGTAAACTGCCAAGGAACCAGGCCCTGCTATATGAATCAAATCTTATTTATCATAAGTAATTAAGTGAGCTTAGGAAAAGGAAGTGCAGGCTCGTAGGAATTTCTCCAGCATGGACCACATCAAGAGGGGCATTGCTTGGCCAACTGGCAAGGTTATGGGCACTGATGTTGCTTCATTCACTTTTATTGACATGCCACTGGGACTCTAATTCAGAGTATATGCCATTTTCGAATCAAATATTGAAAATTATTGCATATTAGCAGGTGATTTCAGGTCTAAGGAAAAGATACATATAACCAATAAGAGCCTTTCCTTACTTCTCAAGTGAGATATGAAGTGACTCAGATAGTCACTTCATAATGGCCATTAAGACTGTTCAATTTCCACTGATATACCCCTTAGGAAGACCAGTAATAGATTCCCCCTTTTCTATGAAGCTTCCTTAAGTTTCAGGGTATTTTTACACCAGCTGATGAAGCTGAAAATTGAGTCATCCAAATTATACCGATAAATCGGAATTTGCTCTCTCTTGAATTCAATGTTGCAAGTGATTCTGAACAACTATATCAGCAAAGGTATATGATAAGTAGTCACATAAAATTTCTAAGATTTCCACCTTAATATTGTAGGGGACAATATAGGTTCTTCTCTACTCAAATAATTCCATGGACAGTATTGTATAGACACTAACCTATTATTTGCTCTTGCTATTACAGTATGGAGGAAGATAAAGAATACTCCCCAAAAGTCAATATGTGCTTTATTGACTATAGAAAGCCCTTGACATGTAGTTACCACGTCAAGCTATGGAATGCACTTAGGAAACTGACCGGTTAGGAAACAATAATCAGGCTGAACATAGTGAAACTGATTGTCTCCAGCTTGCGAAAGGAGTAAGACAAGGCTATATACACTCCCGTTATTTGTTTAACTTATAAATTGGATCAGAATTAGAGAAACATAATTTAAAAATTGGAGGAAAGAACATCAACATCCTGGCTTATGCTGGTAACACTATGCTGTTAGCTAAAAATACAAATAAACTGCAACCTCTAGTAAGGAATGTCAAGAGCCCACAGTGGAAAAATGGGACAAAGATTACTTTCAAAGAAAGCCAAAGTAATGACAGCAGGTACAACAATAGTCCTTAGAACTGACAATAAATATATTGAAGTGGTGGATGATTTCTGTGTTTTAGGATCAATTGTCAACACTAAAGGAATCAGCAATCAAGAACTACGTCACACATTAGCATTTGGTTTAGTAGCAATGAATCCTGAAAAATATATTCAGATCAATGATGGCTGAACCAGTCCAAACTGATAGTAGCTTGATGGCCTGGGTCATAGGGGCCACCATCTTGTTTTTGGCTTTGGTGCATGCCATCATCTTAATCTAGACAAGCCAGATTAGTGCAGGCAATAGTTTTACTTTTACTTTTCACTCGATGAAACCTGGCTTTTGAAGAAGCACAGAAAGAATATTTATGCTTTTGAACTTTGTTGTTCAAAAATGCTTGAGAATAAAGGGAATAACCAATCCCCCCCTTAAAAATAATGGATCATGGAACAAATCAACTCAAACAAACTTGCAAGGAAAAAATGACTAGGCTCACATGTCTATAAAATTGGAAAAGATGCAAGGAAAGAGAAGAGAAAAAAATAGTACAACCAGCAACAAAATAGACTCAATCACAGGGATGATGGGTTGAAGGACAACTTCTTGGATAAGAAGCAAAACATCTTCAAAGAAAAAGCAGAAAGCCCAGTTGCCTCTTGAGAAAAGTACCTTTGAGATGATCCTGGAGAAAAAAAATCTATCTACAACAACTAACTACTGACTTGATGGCACATCAGCTAATTAATATTTTGATGCTAAGGGCCATATGTAAACTTCTTAAATACTTAGAAACCAAAGAGAGTATGGTGTGTGTCAAAAGAAAGTTACCTAGTCAAATTTCTGTTTCACAGATTAATCTGCAATAATTTCTAAAATTTTATGAGTTCTCCTGGATCAATTACTATTTGATGATATTCCACTTTATAGATGGAATAACCTTTAAATGAAATTCAGTGTTTCACTTTTTGTGACAGTAACCCATTAAATTCTACGCATTAAACCAGTTTCATAAGTTTACAAATTGGAAAATAATATCTGCAATTTATCTGTGCAAGGATTACAGCTTCCCAAATCTATTACCCCCTGCATTTCATAGCATTTCCCTTCTGCATTTTTACATACAGACCAATTCCTCAGCTAAATACGCTCCAATTAATGTGGTTATCCAGCTGATTTAGCTTCTTTCAGCAGAGTGTTTTATTTCCATCTCAAGTGATATACGCAATAATATAATTCATACGTTTTGCACCAACTTAATGACTAAAAAATAGGAAAAATGCTATATTATTACAGAACGTATCTGACGAAGTTTTTATTCTTAAATTTAAAATGTCAAATATATCATTTTTTTAAAAAAAAAGATGTATAGTTTAGGACATATCACAAAACAACTTTATGTATCAAGCATTTGTCCAAAAGATAAAAAGACTTTGAGGCTCTTGAGATGACTCCTTATCATCACTGATGGTGGGGAAGAATGCTACTGCTGCTCTTGCTTTCTATAATTTTATCATTTGGAAGGGTTCCCAGGCTATTTACCTACCCTGTCCAAGGTAAAAAAAAAGGGGAGAAATTCTTTATAGGGAATTAATTGAAGCGAGGAAGCTAATAGTTACAGACTGCGAACCAGTTGTTAGACCTGTTGAATCACACCACTCTTGTAGAAAAATAAGTGCAAGAACCCAATGATGAAATTCTGTTCTCCTTTGAAAGAAATATTGAAAGCTATTCTTTATCACAAAATTGAATGAAAAGCGATGGAAAAATGTAGGAATAATTATTCTTTATGGCACTGCAACAGATAGAAAACTTTGGATGTTCTTTGTGAAAGTGAGAGTAGGTGCCATCAGGCAACAGTTATTTATTTCCTTTTTCCTACTTCTATCTCTCTCTTTTTCCCTCCTATTCTACCTATAACTCAACAGGAAGAATGCCACACTGATCTCAAAGGCTAAGAATTATATATGTTCTGGTTCTAATTGCAGGCAGATTGAAAACTGTAAGGCTGTATTATTCAAGTTGCCTTAGTTTTAAGCTTTTGATAAACAGTGATATTTGAAAGCATGGACAGGGAGGCTGGGCTAACATTCCAGTAAAATGAGGGGAACAAAACTCAGAAGTCTGTGGAGTTTCCCCCCCTCAAACCAACTTGTTTCAATTAACTACAAAATGAAAGACATTCTACTTTCATTATAAATTGCCTATATATTGTTTCTAGGCTTCAACTAAATATACAGAGCAGAATAAAGTAGAATTCAACTTTAAAAGTCCATCAGTTAAATTTCCCAGGCCTGCATGGATTAAATTTTGTTTATACATAGACTAAAATCTATAAATAACCCAAATATGTAACCTGATAACTCTCTTACCATAGACAATGACAGCAGCAGTGGTGCTCTTCCTTTTTGCCACAATATTTTTGGCAACACAAGTATAATTGGCTGTATCAGAGAGACGTGCCTGCTTTATGATCAAGTTGTGGTCAATAGTGATATAAAAATTTCGATCTTCAACAGGGTCTATCACCTCTTCGTTTTTCAGCCACTCAACCTGTTGAGAGATTCACAAATGTGATCAGATACAGCATTTTCATGTGAAGCACTCTGATAAGCTATGTTTTAATTACATGCATTTATATTTTTGACAGATTAATAATTATCTCAAATCAGTTTATAAGCTAAATATACAAAATAAGTAAATAAAAAACACCATTTAAATACAAATACAACCAGCAATTGTCAATAATCTTCTTCTAGGACAGCTGATCGGTCTTGATTGAGACCACAATTGAGCCCAATATTTTTTTACTGCTAAGCAATACAGTTGTTAAATAAGTTGTGTCCCATTTCACAACCTTTTTGCCACAGTTAGTAAGTGAATCGTTGCAGTCATTAAGTGAATCATGTGGTCCTTAAGCGAATCTGGCTTTCCACATTTGACTTGGCTTATCAGAAGCTAGCTGAGAAGATCACATGACCCTGGGATAGTGCAACTGACATAAATACATGCTAGTTGTCAAGTGCCCAAATAGTGATCATATAAACATGGAGATGCTACAAAAGTCATAACTGTAAAAAAAGGTCATCACTTTTTCCATTATTGTTGGAGTTTTGAATAGTCATTAAACAAATAGTTGCAAGTCAAGGACATAGGTTAAACATATTTCACCAAAATATAGTGGATACAGGAAAAATGTCCAGTTGAAAAGGTCTGTAAGGAGGTTGTTACCTTTACAATTCTTTTTATTTCAGGTATCCTTTTCAGAATTCATTGTGACAACTATCAGTGGTCAATAGCCCTAGGGACATGAGGAGGCCATGTATTGGAAAGGCAAATCTAGATTTCCTATCAAGAATTCTCAAATATATTTTGAATTATTTTTATCCTACTTTTCAATCGGGGTGCAGTGGCTCAGTGGTTAAAGATGCTGAGCTTATCAGCTGGAAAGCTGACAGCTGCAGGATGCAGTGAGCACCTTCAACTTGGCCCAGCTCTTGCCCACCTAACAGTTCGAAAGTGTGCAAATGTGAGTAGATCAATAGGCACCACTTCAATGAGAAGGTACAGCATTCTGTGAGCCTCAGCATACAGTCATGTTGGTCACACGACCACGGAAATGTCTTCAGACAATGCTGGCTTCCTCGGCTAAGAAACAGAGATGAGCATTATCTACCAGAGCCGGACACAACTGGACCGGGGAAACCTTTACATTTTACTTTACCTTCCAGTAATGTTCTTTGGAAGCTGAACAGTGAGTTTTTAAATTTAAAGAAAAACAGCATTTGGTGACCTCTTTATGGAAAGTGATTCTCTAGCCCTTCCAATTTTAAGAATGTTAACAACTATGGTTTTAGAGAACTCTGTGGAATCTATGTGGGTCATGATTTTTTGAAACAAATAATTTTTTCATTAATAACTTAGTAGGAACGTAGGTTAAACATATTTCACCAACAATAATGCATCCTGTGTTGACTTGAAATAAGATACTGTTGGCTGTAGATATGTGAATCAATGTGACTCTGTATGACTTGCGTATATACAATCACACCCTATATTCAAACAAATATTTGATGGTGGCTTTTTTTAAAGGCTTTCAAAAAGGCTGGAATGGTTAAAGACCTAAAAACATATTCCTCAAGTTATATAATATTCCATTCATTTCTATCATAAAGAATCACTGCAGTCTCTTGGAGCTGCCTGAGGTAAGCTAGTCTACATAAATTGGCTGAACATTCAGTAGCTTATTTGCTTTTGAACTGAGCTTGTTTTACAGCATGGGATGGATCAAAGGAGTGCCTTCATGTCACTAGATCACTGGAATTTATGCCCAGCACTTTAATCAAATAAAAAAAAAAAATCCTGCCCCTGGCCAATCCAATGGAATACAGAGAATTCTCACAACAAAGTAAGGCCTGGTTCGTCGAAACAAACATGCCTTTTACACTAAACAGTTTGAACATTTGCCCAAAGAGATCAAAAGCCAAGAAGTTTTTTTTTAAATCACAGAAATGATTGTGATCAATCATTCATCATAAACATACTTAGTGGTGGCACAGTGGTTAGAGTGCAGTACTGCAGGCTACTTCTGCTAATCACTGGCTGCCAGCAGTTTGGGAGATCGAATCTCACCAGGCTCAAGGTTGACTCGGCCTTCCATCCTTCCAAGGTCGGTAAAATGAGGAGTCAGATTGTTTGGGGGGGGGGGAGGAGGAGAATGGTTAATATGCTGACTCTGTAAACCGCTTAGAGAGGGCTGTGAAAGCACAGTGAAGCGGTATATAAGTCCAAGTGCTATTGCTATAAAACGTGACTCTTTTCCTAGAGGAATCATTGAAATTTTTTAATAACAATTTTATTAGTTTATAGTGTAGCTTACAAAGAAAATACAAAAGCATTTCCCCCATTTTTCTCTTCCCTTTTTCCTTCCCTATTTTTCCTATTATTTACAAACCACTGAAAATATGCTTAATAAAATCCATTCCACTTAAGATAGGATGCACGAATATTCTAACTGGATATTTCATTTTATCACCTAAAATAAAACTTGGTTGCAAGTATGAAACTATCTGTTCTCAGATCCATAAATTGATGTTCATCAACTTAATATTTTGCAATATAGAATTATTAATGATTCTATGCACTGCATAAATGAATTATTTCTAGTGGAAACTATTGAATTTAAAATAGTGTGAAATTACATTTATTTTTGGTGATAAAATACCACACGCAACCATGCATCAATGAATCTACAACCTTAGATTTTTCTTATTCTTGAAATTATAATTCATGACAAAATGTTAGGCAAAGAATATTTCTCCATGGAAGCAGACATCATAACTTGATAGAGTGATTATATTATCACACGCAGATAGTCCTTTCTACGCTTCTGGGGATTTTAAACAACTACACTATTTACACAATAGAACCAAAGGCAAGAGTAGTATTCCTAATTGCACTCCTACATTCATGTATTTTCCTTAATACCTTCCAGAATGTAATTCTGAAAATAACATGATTACATTTCATCAGCTTTAATATAATCTTATATATATATAACGCACTATCAGATCGTTCTTACTGAAACTAGATTCTACCGCAGTACAGCACTTAGATGTACTTTTCCGGTGTGTTTTGGACCGTGTGGAAATATATCATAGCACCTGCCTGCAACTCTATAAACCAAGTGGGGTTTTTTGTCATAATTACCCAAGAAGGATACACAATTTGCAGAAGATAACAAGCTCACCCTTGACATAATCACAGTCCTTTGTTCCTTGCCCTATTTTTGTATAGTACTCTAGCATTACACAGAGAATGCAGACAATATGTATAAAGATAGATAATACTCCCATGTTTGCTTCTTCACCAAGAGGTAATTGTAATACATGCCACACAATAGATACACACTGTGGCAACACTAGGCAACTTAGGCTAGACTAGAGGCAAGGCCTGGCTAGCACTTGGGGGGTGGGATCAGAGGTGGTATTCAGCCTGTTCTCTCTGGTTCAGGCGAACCAGTAGTGGCGGTTGTGGGAGGCTCCGCCCACCCACCCCAAAGTAATGCGCGAGCACTATGCATGGAGAAGACAGTGCACAGACGAGGTGTGTGCGAGTGAAGCAAGTGCATGCGCACACTCACATTTGCAAACCGGTAGGGAAGGTAAGTGAATACCACTTCTGGGTGGAATTATATTGTTGCTTTATGATGCCCAAGGAAAGGCACAACTGCTTAAAAGTGTTGCAGACAGGTGCTATGTTTGTGTTTTCACATGTTCCGAATGTCTTTTTTATAGACTGAAAATTGCACAACTTTATTTATTTCATGAATGAAGGCATATATATATGTTGTTTATTTACTTCCATGTACAAATGCCTGCTCAGTATGAAGCAGAATTTATCTTACTTTACTTTGTTAGGTTACAAAGAAAAATATTACTGCATTTTATTATATTAGCTCCAATATAAACTTCAACTCCCAGAATTCCTCCTCCAGTCATGTTGGTTCAGGAACTCTGGCACTGAAGTGTGCAAGTCTTAAAGCTGTCAAGTTACAAGACCCTTGCACCCCTAGCCCTTTAGAAAAAAAACCCCAGGGATGTTCAAATGTGACAGCTTTAAGACTTGTGGACTTCAACTCCCAGAATTCCTCATCCAGTCATGTTGGCTCAGGAACTCTGCCATTGAAGTGTGCAAGTCTTAAAGCTGTCAAGTTACAAGACCCTTGTACCCCTAACCCTTTAGAAAAAAAAACCCAGGGATGTTCAAACTTGACAGCTTTAAGACTTTAAGGTTTAGATAGGACTCTTAGAGGTGGGCAGTGCGATTGGTGAGCCAGCCAATCAGTGAGCGGTGGGAGGTGCGGACCGGTGGGGTGAGAGAGCTGGAACCGGTTCTAAACGGCACGGTAGATTTGTGGAACCTCTTCTATAGAAGAAATTAGAACTGGCAGGAACCCACCTCTGGTGTATACATATTTACACACACACACACACACACACACACACACTCATGTAACCATCTACCCCAGCATCCTAGAAATCATAGATGGCAAAGTGATTATTGATAAAAAATGTGGCTTGAATTTGTTAGATAGACTCTAAGAAATCGATAAAGTTGAGAACTTCTCTGAGATACTGGCAGAAATTAAAAAGGAAAACTAGCTAGTATGTACATCTTTTTTGTTTTTGGACTTTTTAAGGCAACCTTCTTTCAAAGAGCACTTGTTTTCCCTTCTTTCATAACATATTTCCAAGCTAAAGCCTTTTTCAGAGAGCTACTAATATTTTCCTCTAAAACTCATCCCATACTTTCAGAGAATGAGCATTCAAGTCATTTTGATGTGCCTAATTTATCAAAGAAGACAAGATGTTGCACTTAAAGCTCCTAGGTTGTTGATCAAAACCACAGGTCTTATTAGTAATGAGTCACTTATAATGTCCTTGGTAATAGTACTAAATGTCAAATTAAAATGGCTTCAACTATAAACATATAACAATTGCTTCGGAATAAATACCTGTTTTCAGTAACGCATTTCTTCCTTTTAAAGCTTTTATATAAAATGCCAATATAATTTGGAACTCCAAAAATACTGAAGTTTTATGCCTATTTTCAAGGAATGCACCAAACCAAAATGTCAGATCACATTTTAGCATAGCATGCTGTATGAACCCAGTCCATTGTATAGTAATATTCAGTGTGTTTTGCCAAGCCATAAAACATAGTTAATTGAGCAAGCCACAGTTAAACATGTATAAACCATGTAATTCATATTAGGTATTACGCTTCCTTATACAATCTACATACAGTAAACCATTTTTCAGCCTCTGTTCTGGAATTACTTCCAGAGCATACAATTTCTCCTTCATTCTTAACCTCTCCCAAGACATTAATTCTCTCATTTTAGTTCCTGTCTTTCTAGGCCAGGATGATATGCAGATTTTATTAATAGCAAGAGCACTTAGTGTTAGCAATAGCACTTAGACTTATATAGCGCTTCATAGTACTTTTCAGCACTCTCTAAATGGTTTAGAGTCAGCATATTGCCCTCAACAATCAGTTCCAAGTAACATACCCATAGCAAACAAAACTCCAAAGCAGGCAATTTCCTCAAAGAATAAGTTTATTGGATATGTCATATTGGCAAACGAACACATTTCACTTCCTTGCAAGGAATATAAATCTTTCCATTCCCTACTATCCTGTCAGAGCTGAAAAAGCTTCTTGGAGGAGAAGTGAAACACCTTCAAAAGAAAAAAACAAGAAAGTCCAGTTGCCTCCTGAAGAAGCACCTTTGCGACAACTATGACCAAGATGACTGAAAAATCTCTACAGTTAAGTTCATTTAATGACCATTGAAAGTTACAACGGTACTGAAAAGAGTGACCATTTTTTTACACCAGTACCATCCTCTTGGTCAGGTGATCAAAATTCCGGTGCTTAGCAATTGGTTCATATTTATGATAATTGCAGTATCCCAGGGTCACATGATCACCTTTTGCAACCTCCTGATAAGCAAAGACAATGGGGAATCCAGATTCTCTTAATGACTATGTTACTAACTGAACAAATTCAATGATTCATTTAACAATTGTGGCAAGGAATGTCATAAAATGGGGCAAAAGTCACATGACAAACACGTCACGTAGCAACATAAATCTTGGGCTCAATTGTGATCTAAATTCACGGACTAAATGTACTTATGAGTTACCTTACATCCAGATATAACAAAAAACCTGGACTTCACAAATCTTTCTTGCACGTAATTCAGAGGTGGTATTCAGCAGGTTCTGACCAGTTCTGGAGAACCAGTAGCGGAAATTTTGAGTAGTTCAGAGAACTGGCATTTTTACTATAAAATGCTCAGGCTCTTCACAGTTGATGGTATTTCAGAATAGGTCAAACAAAAATATAATGTATAGTTAACACATTTAAAAGTTGTTCATGCTATTGTGCATTCATATTTGGGGAAAAATGCGCAATCCAATGTGGCAGCAATTTGGAGCACTTTGCACTTTGTCCTTCTATCTTTTTTTATCCCGTTCCCTTAGCGGGAGACAGATGTGTTGTCTCTAATTATTCACTGATTGGCATCAGGAGATATATTAACATAATTGGGACATTTGTTCTAATTAGAAAGGAGAACCTGCCACATGTCACCCAACATGAAATGTGAGGCCAACTGCTTCAATAAGAGAGAAAAACACACCATTGTCACAATCACTATTTGTTACAGTCCTAAACCGGTCCCTATTTTTCAGAACATTATCCTCAAAAATTAAGTGCTAAAACATATTCTATGTACAAATAGTAGCAGACAAATAGATAACATTTTTTAGAGCTAAGTTTTGGCTTCAAATATTAATTGATCAACTACTTAAATACCTGAAATTATGAATGTTTAAGGAACATTAAGATAGTTTAAGTTCACACAAGGCAGAATGGAGGAGTAGGAGAGTAGTAAAAAAAAAACAAATGGTTCACAGCAATTAATATTTATTAAATTCATAAACTTAATTTATGAATGCATTAACCTAATTTTAAAATGAATGCATTACAACTGTACATGCTTCAAAACTAATTTAAAAGAAGTGCTTGGTCAACCATAGGACCTCTCTGCTCTTCATTAAAGCAGCCCCATTTTTATTTTTGCAAACTTCTATGTCAGCCTGAAAAAAATGATAGACAGTCACCAAACTTTTAAGCAGTAGATTCCTTAAAGTATTTAAGGAGTGGATTGCTTAATGCAGGGCTGTCAAACTCTTGGCCCATGGGCTGGATGCATCATGCACTGGCCATGTCCCTGCCCGGTTTAGCGAAGGGGGAAAAAGTCCCGATATGTCACATGACAGCGCCGTGACAACGTGCGTTTGACATCCCAGACTTAATGTATTTACATATTTTTTCACGAATATAATAAAAAAGCAATAGCAAAGAAGTGTTGTATTAGAAAGAGGTTCAAAATACTTCTGGATTATTTTCAGAGTTTACAGATCTAGAATTTATCACATAGGTGATTAAAAAACAAAGCTGTTCATTGAAAGAAAATGCAGTAAAAACCAGAGGTGAGAAGGATAAGGAAACTGGAGAAAACAGAACAAGGAAGAATCCTAATCCAATCATCCAACCAATGCAGGCAAGAACGCAGCTACTACATGTACAAAAGCCTAAGAGTGAATAAATACAAACAAAGAAAAGAAAGTAGGCTGTTTTCAAGCAAGAAAAATGGAAGTTGGCATTCTGCCTAGATGTTCAATCGCAATTCATCTCTATAGCAGACTTTGTATATTTTCCCCATCTGACTATTTAAATGCGCTTAATTTTTCTTATTATCCTTCTTCTTTCCAACCTTTCTGATACCTTCCAGAAGATAAATCACAGCAGGATACAACACAAAGCACAGAGAGTGACTATGTCTCTTCTTGGTATGCATAGCCATTCTCCTCCTTTTTCAGCTCCCTATTCTTGCTATATAAAAGGTTCCCTTTTCTGAACAGAATGCAAAATGCTGTCAGGTCGATAAAGTACCTGCAAGAAAATAGGTACACACAGGAGTTCCAATTAAAGGCAACGGCTGCAAAATCGGGAAGTACTCTCACTAAACAAAGCAAACAGCGGTTATATTAACAATCAATTAGATGCAGCAGCCACCTGATGCTACATGTTTGTATAGGTCCTATGTGCTCCCTACATTTTGCCCAGCTGAGTAGCATTTGTGTCACATTCTTTTTGAGTTGGCAAGGATAATGTAATCATTTGGTAGCACAGTAACAATCTCTTTACTCAGCTGCCCCCAGCCCCAGTTGGTACCTAACTTGATTGGAGTTAATACAATGGTTTTTAAGCTCAACTGGGTCATCAAATGTTATAGCTGATGCTGTTGAATTGAATTCTTAGAAACTTCCTTCTATACTTAACAAGGCTAATTGTTCAACTGCTTATAGCTTATTAAGTAATCGCAGATATTACTGATGGGTTGATCTATAACCTTAGGGTGAGAAGTTAATTTGATGAGGCTGCCTCGGTCTGAGATCATTTCTCCTATGGATCGTGGGGAATCTTTGAAAACAGCAGAAGCAATGAGAAAAGAAATCATTAACTACCATAATTGTCCTTTCTTTACTGCAGGAGAATCCCAGTAACCCTCATACAGATGCTTTATTAAACTTTTTACAGATGTCTCAAAACATTTTTATTTTTCACTCAAGGGAAAAAAAATATTACAGCCGATTGTGATGTACTGTCGGTACCAGAGGAGATATTCTGCCGGTTCTAAGTGGTTAGCACAAATCTGTAGCGGAAATCGTGGGTGGCCCCGCCCACCCGTGCCGGCATCCCATTTAGGCTCTTTTTTAGGCAAAGCAGATGCGCAGAGTGCATGCGCGCTCACATTTGCGAACCGGTAAGGAAGGTAAAAGAATACCACACCTGGCCAGTACACAAAGTCTCTTCTCCATACATTGCATACTCCTAACGTGATTTATGATAATTCAAGAGCTTATCTAGAACTGCAAAAACTAACTACAATTGTGATTTATTTTTTAAAAAAACAAACCATATCCATTGAGAGCTCTATGAGTCAAAGAACTGTTCATCCATCCTTGACTCAGCAGGAAATTACACCAGCATGATATTGCTGTCCCCATTGTCAATTCCTATCCTGCTTTTCTTTTATGTCCCCGCAGACATATTCCTTCCTTCCAAAATAATGGATAACAATGCTTAACCGATTTTGTGCACAGAGAGTGTTAGAACTTAACCTTGACTGAGTCATGGGTTGGGATCAAATGAAGGCAACATCTTGGGGACACAGCAGTGTGTTTGTGCCAAAAGGTTCTAAAGCATCTAAAATAATTGTACTCTGAATTATTCTTATTTTATTTCTATAGCCATCCATTTCAAGTGCTAAGTGTATATCATAAATCTTAAAACAATTATGAAACAAAATATATATGGTTACCAAATGAAACTATTGCCATATTATGTACCAAAGGTGCTTTTTCATCTTTTTGACAACCACGACCCGGATAAGTGAGAATCTCCACAGACATTTAGCTATACACTACAGAACTGAAGAAGCTTCTTGGATGAGAAGCAAAACGTCTTTGAAGAAAAACCAGAAAGTTTAGTTGCCTCTTGAAAAAGCACTTATGCGACAGCCATGACCTGGATGACTGAGAATTTCCATAGACATATTGCCACAGTTTTTCTCCGAATACAATCACTCTGCTAAACAACTAATTTCCACAACACTGTCAAACTGTTTACTAAGACTATATTACGATTATTCTTCTCATCCTTCCTATTACTGTATTACTATTATTCTTCTCATCCTCCCTATTATCTATCTCCTCCCATTTATGACTATAACCATGTTGCTTGTATTTTTATGATTTATATTGTTCTGTTTGTGTCCTAGTATGATTTGATTGCTTATTAATAACCTATGACTATCACTAAGTGTTGTATCTTATGATTCTTGATGAATGTATTGTTTCCTCTCTTTTTTCTCTCCCCCCACTTTTATGTACTCTGAGAACATATGCACCAAAGACAAATTACTTGTGTGCCCAACCACACTTAGCTAATAAAGAATTCCATTCCATTCTATTCTAAGATTTTAATATAGCCAAGAAACTGGGCTTTTAATACATTCAGGACTCTAGGCTGCAATTCCTAACCAGGTCTTCATGGTGTTATAGGAAGCCAGCAAGATCAGGATCATTCTAAGCTCTGAAGAAAGAATGTTCCAGAAGGCATGGGCAAAGAAGGTTTATCTTCTAGTTTCTTCTAGCTGACATTTTTGGTTGATGGATCTATAGCATATCCAAACTACCAGATTGGATTGGATAAGTGGTGGGATTCAATTTTTTTTACTACCGGTTCTGCAGGCATGGCTTCGTGGGTGTGGCATGGCTTGATGGACATGGCTTTACTTTACTTTACTTTACTTTACTTTTATTTAGATTTTTATACCGCCCCCTCTCCCCAAAGGGACTCGGGGCGGTGTACAGTCAAATAAAAACACATCAATAAATAGAAAATACAAACACAAAGAGGAGGCAATAAGAAAGCTGTACATATCTAAAGTAAAGTAATTAAAAGCAATATTTAAATACCCTAAAAATACCCAATTAAAATATCTGCCAGGAGGTAGAATAAAACTATAAATGGGCCAGGCGGGCTAAACGGAACAGGTGAGTCTTCAGTTTTTGTCGAAAGGAGCGGAAGTCGGTGGTGGTTCTGATATCGGGGGGGGAGGTCATTCCAGAGGGTTGGGCCCATCACAGAGAAGGCTCTACTCCTAGGCGCCACCCATTGGCATTGCTTAGTGGACGGCACCCGGAGGAGTCCTTCCCTGTGAGAGCGAATCGGTCGCAGGGAAGTGTGTGGTAGGATGCGATCCCGCAAGTACCTAGGTCCTGAGCCATGGAGCGCTTTAAAGATAGTAATTAACACCTTGAAACGCACTCGAAAGACCACAGGTAGCCAGTGCAGCTCGCGCAGGAGCGGTGTTACATGGGAGTACCTAGTACTCCCCATAATAGCCCGCGCAGCTGCGTTCTGGACTAGCTGCAGTCTTCGAGCGCGTCCCAAGGGAAGCCCCATGTAGAGGGCATTGCAGTAGTCCAGCCGAGACGTCACCAGTGCATGAGTGACCGTGCGTAGGGCATCCTGGTCCAGTAGGGGGCGCAATTGGCGCACCAGGCGAACCTGGTGGAACGCCCCCCTTGCCACGGCTGCCACATGGTCATCCATTGACAGCCGGGCATCTAGGAGGACGCCCAAATTGGTGTGCGTGGCAAGGGAACACTACTGTAAAATCTCCATTCCCACCCCACTCCAGGGGAAGGTTACTGCAAAATCCCCATTACTTCCCGATCAGGTGGGACTCGGGAGGCAGAGAATAGATGGGGGTGGGGCCAATCAGAGGTGGTAATTACCAGTTCTCTGAACTACTCAAAATTTCCGCTACAGTTTTTCAGAACTGGTCAGAACCTGCTGAATACCACCTCTGGATTGGATAAATTAGAAACAACTGGGAGAAGACAGTCCCTTAGGTAATTCAGCCCTGCATCATGAATTTACTACCCATGTAGCAGTGGTGGATTCCAGATCTCGTTGCAACTGGTACAGTGCAATGGGGCCCGGCATCCACCACATGAATGTACGCAGCATGCGTGCACATGCACGCATGCGTCCTTACCTCCTGCGATGCTCTGCGATGCTCCATTGAGCAGCTCCATTGTGCAGACACCGTATGCTCTGTGTGCATGCACAGACGTGCTGAAGAGCTCAAATACAGGTAAGGACGGTGGGTGGGCCCTCCGGAGCACCATACCAGAATGGTACCTGGTGCTCCTGCCAGGCACCGGTATGCCCATACCGGAACGTACCGCCTGCAACCCACCACTGTCATGTAGCCACATAATGCACTAATTGAAGGTTCTGAGTGCTCTTCAAGGACAGCCCCATGTAGAACTAATTGCAGTAATCAAAACCAGAGGCCACAATGGCATTTCTAATGCAACTCTTGATCGTAATCTGTAAAGTATATGTTGGGAACTCAAAGAATCAATGATAAATTGAATTCTTCTTGGGAAGAAGAATGTTTCAAACATGACCTCAATTACTTTGAAATATAATAAGAATACAGAGTTATATCAGAACTGGTCCACTTAAGTGTTATACTTCCAGACAGATTTTGAGAATTACATCTTTAGCTACTACTACAAAATGGATGCTCATGTCACTTTTCTGAAAGATAAATGAATTCCCAAATGTTCAACTATTTCAGCTATTGGTTGAAATTAAAAAGGACCAAATTAAAATGGCAGACTTTCCCATAGCAGCATATCAAAAGCTAGTTTGTTATGTAAACTTAAAAGGACCTAAAATTTAGGAATAAAAAAGAAATTGTCTAGCGCTAGGGGTTTCTTTTAAAGCTTCATCAGGACTCCATTGTTTAGTGCAGAAATTCTTCGTTTAACTGTTATCAGACACAAGCACTCACATACACACACACACTTAATTTTCATATACAGTTTTTGGGTTGAAATGCCTGAGACTTTGTTAAGATGGCGATTTGGGAGGAAGGTGAAAGAAATAATACATTCCCACCTGTGATGTTGTGCCAGACTAGAAGCATAGTGTGAGAACATATGCAGATGACTTTTTAATATTCTTATACCTACCTCCATTTTAAAGTTATGACAACACTTCAAAACTTTCAGATTTTGGAAAGATTGGAACTTTGGATTGGTCATTAAACTTTGGAACAGAAAGTGCTGTTATCTTTATAACTAGTTGATAAACGGGCATTGCCCGGGTATTTATTTATGTGTCTGGACCAAATGTGATTTTTAATGTTGGATTTCTCCCCTTACCAGAGGGAACCCCCTTGTGGAGTACTGTGAAGCCATTACCATGACAACTCCACTGCGCTGTACAGTAGAAGCCATTTTAAGGCACAACAGGCTGTATCTTAACAGAACACACACCCTGAGGGGTGTTAGGGGTGTCTTACCCCCACAGTATTTTTTTTCCAGAGAGTAAGTAATCTGTGTATCAAGTTTGATTGAAATTGCACACACACACACACACAGATATATATATATATATATATATATATATATATATATATATATATATAAATAAATAAATAAATAAATAAATAAATAAATAAATAAATAAATAAATAATAAATAAATAAAAGATGGCAGAATAATTCCAAATGGGAATTAGCAGTTAGTATCAAGGTGAGTGTAATGGTTAGGGTTAATTCTATGATTCATTTACTATTGTTAGTGTTTCCATAGACCAGTTGCATTAGAAAAGCAAATATTATTGGAAGCTCATACATCTTTTGTTACAGGTAGTTAGTTACAGTACAGTCAGTTTGTTACAATAGTTCGTTTAGAGACCAAAGTTACAATGGCACTGAAAAATGTGACTTATAGCCATTTTTCATTGTTGCCACCTTTGCCACATCCCCATGATCATGTAATTAAAGTTCAGATGCTTGGCAACTGCTTCCTATTTATGACCTTTTCTGGGTCCCAGGGTCATATGATCATCTTTTGTGACCTAACAAGCAAAGTCAATGGGGAAGCCAGATTCACTTGTCAACTGGGTTACTAAGTTATCAACTGCAGTGATTCACTTAACAATGGTGGCAAGAATAGTCATAAAATGAGGCAAAACTCACTTAACAACTGTCTCACTTAACAACATAAATTTAGGGCTCGATTGTGTTTGTAAGTCGAGGGCCAAAACATTTTTTTCTTGTTTTCCTCTTTAAAATCTTGGTGCATCTTATACTCCGGAGGATCTTATAATCTGAAAAATATGGTATATACAGTCTAAATAGGCAGCTAAATGTGTAGATGATGGACAACTTTCCCTCTGGTAGGTTAAACAGTGTTCCCTCCTGTTGAGGACAAACAGCATAGCAAATATCCTTTCTATGCCACAAAATATTCCAAATAAATAAAACGATCTTACTACTCATCTGCAGTGATTGCCTGCCACTAATCTGTCATAAGATCCTAAAATCTAGGAGGAGTTGCAAATTCATTTGTAAAAAATGACTGTATCCACATCTTCAAACTAATGTGCAGACATGTGTAGATTTCACACGCTCTGAACCACAGGCAGTAAAATGTGGATGAGATTATTTTCTCATAGAGGTTTTAAATGTAAACACATACTTGCGTAATTCAGGAAAAAAAAATCTCTTTTTAAAAGGCTGGATATGGCTTATCTTTCTTTTAAGCAGAGCAATGACAAGCACTTTCAAACTTGCTTGTTTTATTTGTATTAAACAAGTTGACTTGGAAAATTGCAGCCAACTTTCTAACTTCCAGTCTGGCAATTATAATACCTTTCAAGGGCATGGAATCTAAACAAAGAACACACTCATCTTCAAATTAAAATAATAATCGAATCCTTCAACTCAGTTATCTTATATTGGTTTGCCTTACCTTCCCCCCAATATTTTATATCTTGTTCATTACTGGTAGTGACAACAATAAAATACTAAAGTAAGTTATTTGTACTCATTAATTTTCTGAATTTTGTTCTTCTAACAATGTTGGAAGGAGTCTATACAGAAGCTCTCTTAGGCTAATCTCCTCTCTTGGATGTTTGACTTCCCTCCTGATTTTAAGATAAATAAAAAATAAATAAAAAAGGAAAATGGGAATTGTGGGGAGTGGAAGACATTGAACGGCTTTATGGATAGGATTCTTGGACCTGCCAAGTGTTAATTGGTGTTTGCCCCGACGGCAGTACAAATAGGCTTCACAGCCAATTAGCTTGCGGTCATCAGTCTTTTCTGCTTGACAAAGTGAATTAATATGTTTCAGTCTTCAAAGCACAATAGTTACTAACAGACCAACTTGTGGATGACAGTATATCAAAGATGAACTGCAAAAAATTGCTTTTTGAATGGCATCAAAATGTTAGCATTTACTGAATGCCTTTGATGCTATCAAAGGATAGACAAAATCTCAATATGCTAAGGAGGATGACATTCCAGAAGTTGAGGTAGTGTGTGTGTTATTTCCTTAGTGATGTAAACCTTCACAGTATCATCCACCTCTTGTTGAAGTAACACAAAGCCTGTCCTATTTACTGTTATTTGAAATATTTGCTCCCCAGAGTCCATTGGAGTTAGGCAGTTAGTAAACTCAAATATATAAATACAATTAAGGAGATATTAGAGAAGATACCCTAAGAATTGACTTAGGGACTATAAAAAATAATCACCCATCCCTCAAAGAATGAAATATTTTGGGGAATATTAAAAGAGGCAGAATATTATATTTTTCCAAAGAAGAAATGGAGAAAAATCTTAACAAAGACAGAAAGCAGCCCCAACAGCCTCCAGCAGATGCCTGAAATATTTAGAGATGGATATCTTATACCCATTAAGAAATCTGGGCCAACCTATTCACAAATAAAACACCTTCAAGTCCAGATGATGGGATTAATAATTTACAGACACACAAACCTGAAATTCTAATAACAGAACAGGACCTTTAGGACATAATAGGATTAACCCACCACTATTAGAATAGCAAAAGACACAAGGCTCACTACAATGCACAACCCCCTGCAGGATTTCAGAACCCTATAAAAATCCATGTACTCATCAAACCAATTGTCAGCTGTCCCAGAACTACATGCTGTTGTTTGTTCTGCTCATCAATAAACAGAATCCTTCTTTCTAATCAGCCTCCATTTTATTTCCAGCGCCTTTCTCCCGCTTGGAATCGGACTGGATTTTTCTTCCAGCAGGACAAAAAAAGAGGAAAGTCTAACTTCCTCACCAGGAATGTATCCCGAAACATTTAATCCTAGATGTGAAATCCAAAAACCAGCCTTAAACTGCTAAGCAATTATGGAAACAGTGTGCAATACTTAGTCACCTGTTCTCTCTAACAGCATTTTAAACATTTCTAGAATGGATAGATGCTCCAATTATTATGAGCTTTTAAATTAATACTTCATCAATTATTTTTCCTAATAAAGAAACCCCAAATCCTGACTTGCCATACTTATCCTTAGAATATTTATACAAAATTTGATATTGATGTAAAAAAGAGGAGGAAAGAGTACAATTTAAGGGCTTTGCATGTCCTAATATATAGCTTCTTCAACTTAATGAAATATGGTGTTTTTAAATGACAATATAGTGAAATGAAAGATAAAATTCCTCTTCCTTTTCCGGAACGTGTTGAAGAGATGGTTCTGCCAGCGGGTCTGGTGGAGCCAGGTGTGGGATTCAGCCGGTACGGACCAGTTTGGTTGAACCGGTAGTTCTGGCGATCTGTTGGCCCCACCCTGCGCTAGTCTGTCCTATATTTCCTGTTTTAAGCCCAGCTGATAGGCACAGCAGAGTGGATTGCCGCATGTCAGCTGTTTTATTCACCAGGGCTGCGGCAGAAGGCATGCGCGCAGAGTGCATTTGCATATGTGCGCAGAGTGCGTTTGGCATATGCATGCGTGAAGCATACAGCGGTTATTACACCGGTTGAATTCTACCACTGGATGGTGCTCATTAAAAGTCTCATGTGAGGTGCTGCTGCTGGGGTGGGGGTGATTTTTTTATATTAATTTATTATATGATTCTTCTTTTATTACTTTTATTGTCCTTACATAAGGTTTCATATTCTGTAAGGCGCCTTGAGTCACCATCTGCAAATAGGTGGCAATATAAATTCCCCAAATAAATAAATAAAAATAAAAGCACACCAATATTTTGCTCATTGTTTTTTTTTTACTCAGTTAGAAAGCAATCATTGAAACGATATGTATTAACAGTACTGAAAATCTTCATGTCAACAAATGCCTCCCTTTGCTGTAAACATTGTTTGCTAAAATATTTTTTTTATTGATAGGTATATATGTTGAAGTATTATTCGTGTAAAGAGATGAGGCAAAGCAATTGGCATTTAATAAATTCTCATGCACATATGATAATATGTGAACACATATTACTTTACTTTACTTTACTTTACTTTATTTCGTATTTCTAGACCGCCCCCTCTCCCAAAAGGGACTCATATGCAGTCTCTCTATATAGAAACAAAATATTACTTGGAGTAAGTAATCATATTACTCTAAATCAGGCATTTCCAATTTTTTGGCTTGCCTTGGCGTCCACTGAGTAAAGAGGAATTATCATGGTGCTGAATATAAAATATAGAAAATAACTATGGCTAAAAAATCACATAATAATGTTAAAAGCTTGTATATTATTGTGAGGCACTAGCTGTTCAGGGCCGCATGCAGCTTGTAAGCCATGAGTTGGATTTGAATGATTTAAATAATTATCTTGTTTAGCTCATCTGTAGCTTACCAAATTTATGGCTGAGTGTGTTGTCTGACTTTTTGTAAACTATTGTTAAAGTAAACCATGGTTCAATTCAAGAGGATCCCAGTCACTATATAAAAAGTCGGACAATTGTTATAAGCTTAGATTTAAGAAAGCATGAAATAAACTTACAGGTATTTCCAAATATTTTATGTATAGTTGTGTTAGTTTTTCCACATACATATTGTTGCCCGGTATGATAAAAACAAACAAGACTCTTTCTAATTAGAAATTAAATGATTCATATTATAATGAAATGTGTTTAGGTCTATTGAAAAAAAAACACAGCCAGAAATATCAACAACGAAATGTATGTTTAAATAAAAATATCCTTTTTTGTCTATGTATGCACTCTTAGACAGTTTGATTTAAAAGAGCAGCATTTACCAAGAAGATTTTAAAAAACCTTTCTGACTATAAAGTCTTTTTTTTTGGGTGGTCTTATAGAATATTTTGATGGACATTTTGAGAACTCAGTGGCTAAGACACTGAGCTTGTCAATCAGAAAGATTGGCGGTTCGGTGGTTCGAATCCTAGTGCTGCGTAACGGAGTGAGCTCCTGTTACTTGTTCCAGCTTCTGTCAACCTAGCAGGTCGAAAGCATATGAAAATGCAAGTAGGAAAGTAGGAACCACCTTTGGTGGGAAGGTAACAGCATTCCATGTGCCTTCGGTGTTTAGTATGCTGGCCACATGACCACTGTCTTCGGACAGTGCTGGCTCTTTGACTTTGAAATGGAGATGAGCATCGCCCCCTAAAGTCGGCAACTACTAACACATAGTATGTGCAAGGGGAACCTTTACCTTTACCTATATAATATTTTAAACCATTTGCTTTTAATTACCTTATTTTCCCTGTCAAAAAACTAGTGTTTTGTAACTGGTTGAATATGACATAACCCCTCCCCCCCCTGAAAACTTCTCCTTGTATTAATTGTGTTTCTTCACCCTTTGCCTGGCACACAATCATTTCTGCTTTGAGAACAAAACTATTAAAACATTGGGAGGGACGATTCGTGTCTTGTGCATAATTTAGAACCCAGTCAATCTGCCAGTCATGAATAATCTCAGCTTCTAGCAAAGGTAATGAAGTCCCTAAATACCATCATGCAATTGCGATATGACGCGCCCCGTTATAAATATTCTTGTCACTATGCAACAGCTGGTTGTTAGGCAATTCAGAAGCAAGGAAACTGATAAGTTCTTCTTGAGAACAGTAGTTGATTAATTCTGGTGTTATCACACCACTAGCTTCCAACCTATCTCTGCATTAAATTATTAATCTCATTGCACCAGTCTATAAAATAAAAATGGGAAAGGAGTAAAATACATTAACCATGTAATTATATTTATCTGCTGTTTTAAGAAATCAGGATATGCTTTGAGATATGCTTTATACAGACTGGCTCAGCTATCTCATAGAATCCCACAGAAATTGGTCAGAAAAGAAAATGACAAGCATCTTGTTACCAAAATGATGGTAATATATTTGGATTTCCTTATCTGGAGGGCCTTTTGCACGGGGTAGACTGAGAAAATATGAGGTATGATTAAGAATAAACAATATTTTATTACTAAGTTGTGAAAATGCCTTCGATCATTTGGAAAATACAGTACATTGTGATGGAAAAATCTTCTTGCTTTCTCACTTGTGTATATATTAAGTTTATATCCTGCCTTTCCTTCAGGTGCTCAAAAGAGTGTTTATAGTGCTCCCTCTTGTTATTTCCCTTCACAATGATCCTGTGAGGTAGGTTATGCAAAGGGAGAGAGAGAGAGAGAGAGAGAAAGAGAGAGGGAGGGAGGGAGGGAGGGAGGGAGGGAGAGAGAGAGAGAGAGAGAGAGAGGCAGAGAGAGAGGGAGGCAGAGACTGGCCCTAAGTCCTCAACAAAGCTTTCATGGATGAGAATAGATTTTATTTTATATTTATTGTTCTGATCTAAAACGGTTGTTGAGACTCTAGAAAGAGTGCAGAAAAGAGTAACAATTATAACGGATCTGGAGACTAAACCCTACAATGAATATGCTGAGTATGCTTACTACAATGAAGAGTAGGACAAGAGAGTGACATGATAGCAGTTTTTCAATATGTGAGGGGCTGTTACAGAGAAGAGAGAGATCAACCTATTCTCCAAAGCACCTGAAGGCAGGACAAGAAATAATGGACAGAAACTTTTCAAGGAGACCCAATGTAGAACTAAGGTGAAATTTCCTGTCAATTAGAACAATTAATCAGTGGAATAACCTTCAGAAGTTGTGGGTGCTCCATCACTGGAGGATTTTGAGAAGAGACTGGACAGCCATTTATACGAAATGTCATAGGGTCGTGATGGCGATCCTATTGCATGTATGCTACAGGTGGCATGTGGAGCCATTTGTTAGGGCACACGAGGCGTTGCCCTGTCGGCTGGCCAGTGTACATGCACGCACTAGCCAGCTGACATTGGCCTTCTTTTGAGGCCATTTTTCACCCTCCAGAGGCTTCCTTAAAGCTTCCGGAGCGCAAAAATTGGTCCTACAGGCAAACAAGAAGTTCAGGAACGGACTTCTGGTTTGCTCATAGGGGCGGTTTTCGCCCTCTGGAGCTTTCAGGAGCCTTCTGTGAGCAAACTGGAAATCGCATTATGGGTGTGGCACACCCCTGCACGTTCTCCCTGCACTCCCCCAGCTTTTGGCATATGAGCCAAAAAAGGGTGTGTAGTTTCTAACTATACACCTTCCTTTGTGCTGCTATTGGAATAACAGCATGTTTGAATATATGCAAATGCAATCCACCTGTAGTCATTCACTTCCGCTGCTACTGAACTCCTCAGTATTGTTATAATTATAATCCTCCTATTTTCCAAGTCACTGCTACCCAAAACAGACCACATAATGTAGGAGAACATGCATACATTTTATACAATTGAGCAGCATCTGTTTCAATCACAGAGGCAAGCTAGGTTCAAGTACATTTTTAGTTTATTAAGGGATAAAATGATGGGGGATCCCTCTTTTGATCTCTCTCTCTCTTAGGGAAAAAATTGATATGTAATAAACAATTGGTCACAATTCCACAGAATATCAGATGTCATATTCCAAGGTGACTTCTTCACTTTGGGAAGAATTTCAGGAAATCCAATGGACGCCTCAATAAAAGCCAAGTGTATTAGTCGTCTTATATCTCCGTCCCTGCTACATTTCTTGTAACTCTAATGGTATATTGGTAATACCACTTTACAAAATGCATAACTTTTCCTATATAGCCAAAATGAGAAATGTGAAATATCTGTTATACTTATATCATAAATTGGCTTCATTTTCACTATAATTTGGCATATCCAGAAGAACTTTTCTCTTTATCTGGAATTAGATTAGCTGATGGATAGATCCATTATGTAATATGGCAATAAATACATTTGTAGTTTAATATGTAAATATATATTTTTACATATTTTAGGTTTTCTAAATCTTGTCTTGAAGCAAATGTTTCAAATGTCATTTGGTGCAGCATCTCAGCAAATAGTGCTAAAGCTTTTACCATGAACGGTATTATAAAGCCTTTATTTATTCAATATAAAACAAGTTTTACATACGTCTATTCAACTAGTAGACGAAGTGGAAGTCTTCGTCCAATTTAAAAGAAAGTTCACAAGCATTTTTAAAAGCAGCACGACCTCCAAGTTTGAAGGGTAGGTTTTTCTTAACAGATGGGCTTCCTAGTCAGAACATTTATAGTTTTTTCCCCTTTACTCAGTAGGTCACTTCCTCAAGATAGATATCAAGAGACTTATTTCATTTGTTTTTAATTGCTGTTAAGTAAAACAGACATGGAACATTAAAAGATGGATTATAGTTTTCCTTTGTTCCAGATCCTTATCAGACCACAGCAGGTGCATACTTATCGTGATGCAGTTTAAATGAGTCACCATATGTATAATCATAGCTGTAAAAGTAAGTGCAGCATTAAAATTAATTTAATAATATATATGAAAGCTGATTATTTCAGTATTCAAATGTTGGCATGGCCTGATGGGGGAAGAAAAGAGTTATATTCATATATGGTGAATATACCATGGTGCCTGTCTTAAGAGACTAATGTTAGCTGTGTTCTTGTTTCACCAGAGGAAGCATAAGAGTGGAAGGAAGCAACCCATTGTAACTTTGCCTAATTGACTCTGAAGTCATTAATCAGCTTCCAATCAATCTATTCTACCAACAGCAGGCAGTTAGATGTCCATTATCTTCCATTTATCATGCCATCACCTAATTCACTGCACCATTAGCCATAGATTAGGTCTCAGGATAACAGCATCAGCTCCCCACCCTTCCAAGACTCCTGTCACTCACCTCAGCCACTGGGATTCCTTCAGGTGGGCGACACTGAAGTAGGACTTCTTGCTCCAAAGATACTTCCTTTCCTAATGGTTCCTGTTCAAAAGTTTTCCGTAAATCTAAGATGGGAGGAAAAACATATTTAATTGTACTATTTGCTTAACACAGAGACACCCCCCCCCCCTGAAATTGTATCTCAAGGACTAATACATGGATTGCAGTTCTTTAAGTTTTGTGAGACTGCTTCTAAGGTATACTAATATTGTATACAAAAAGTAGAAGATAAGAAAGAAAGAAAGAAAGGAAGGAAGGAAGGAAGGAAGGAAGGAAGGAAGGAAGAAAGGAAGGAAGGATTGATTTGTTACAAAAATAAATGGAATGGAATTGTGGTTCAGTAGATTGAACTGGCATAGACCGGAATGTGATTGATTCAGCCTTTTCTAATTAGAATACCAGTAAAGCACCAAGCATTAAGGTGATGTGATGGCCATGTACCAAGAAAATGTATAAGTAGCATTTTTAATGAAAGATCCCCATTATACTCTGCTATGACTATCTTATTAATAATGGAGAGTGGGATCTTAGACAATATGTTTTGCTCCTACTGCTCTGCACTTAGCTTCATAGGAATGAATTCCAGTTATTACTTGTACCAAATGAAGTAAGAGATGGGGAGGGGAGATATAAGGACCAAGACAGTTTGAGGATAAATTACTCTTTGACTTAAAAAAAAAACAGGAGGTGTTTAGATCTGCTTATCTTATAATGTCTGTCTTTTGTTCACTTGAAAATGTGAGAATTGAGACTGGATTTCTATCTACAGATGAACACGGAGCATGCAAGGCCCTTACAATCAGGTATTTATTTTATGGTTTGCTTTTCCAACTTGTTTTGAAAAGTTAATTGAAAATAATTTCTTAGCCAGTCATTTGTTGAAATGGCACACTGCCATTTTGCTTTGTGTGCATGAATCCAGAAGGCACTGAACAAAGTTGATGGGTGTAATTACTGTTAACAAAGAGATGACCCAAGGGCTCTTAAAAATTGGATTACTTCTGTCAAGGAAGTTCAACCCATTGAAACTGAAGGCACCTTTTGGTTCTCCTTTAAAACATTTTTTTAAATAGAAACATAAATATCAAATTCAGTTGTAATCAAGTGTAACCTAATTGACTGCTAACATTTTATAAAACCACTTATTCTCCTTATTATTCCTTCACTTCTCCTTAGGGATGGGCATCCATTATTTTTTTTAATAAATAAATAAAATACCTTGGATCGACTAGCAATATATTATTAGTTGAGATGGTTCATTTATTCCCCACACGTGGTCAATAACTTTTTATATATACATTATGATTATGATATATTAATTTGCAAGTTTGGACGATTTGGAGTAACAATAAAAAATGCACCACTTTGTGGTCAGTTGTCAATAGGATTCAATGGTATGTGGACAGTATTCAAAGTTAAGTCAAGCTGTGCTGTTGGTTAGAAGTAGCCAAACCATCACAAAGAATAAAGCAATTGCCTTGGATTGCAATGACAACATAGACAGAGTCCCATCTTATGTCCCTGACAATCACCTTTAATATTTCCTTTTTTGATCAGTGCTTAGCTAGTAGCAATTTTACTTTCTCCAGATATTTTCCTTCATGATATCATTGACAGCATTTCTCTGTATATTTGAGCCGAAAGATACTAGTACAAATGTATCTGCAGGACAAATACCTATAGTATGTGTTGTTCTGTTCCCATGATACAACTTGGTGCACTGCGGCATTCGTTGCTACAACCAGCCAGCAGTGCCAACGGAGAAATGAACCACCAGCAAGAAATTGGAGGGCAGAGCAATTAGCCTGCTGCTTTAAAGTGTGTAGTTGGAACTGTTCTGTATTAGCTTAATCTGCTGTTGAATTTATGTTCTGCTGCCAGCCATCTTGGGTTAAAGGGCTGGATAGAAACTAATCAAGGAGAGAACCAACCTAGAACTGAAGAGAAATTTCCTGACCATGCAATTAATCAGTGGAACGGCTTGTCATCAGAACTTGTGTGTGCTAAGCTAGAAAAGAAAGTAAGGAGAAGCTATAGAACCCAGACGATGCACTATTAAATGAAAAAGGGGGGAAGAGGGGGAAAACAGAAAAGAAAATATTAAATATACAAGTATATATTCAAGAGCGAGATATAAAGGGGGGAAAACATAGGATAGATTAGCGAAGGTAAGGGAGTGAGAAATGATACTAAATTATATTTGGGTTTGCGGAAATACCATCCCAAGAAAACATAAACTGAGATTTGAAAGAGATACCTATAACAACAGAAAAAGAAAGGGAGAGAGGAGGAGAGAATGAGAGGAGGAGGGGAGAAAGAAGAAAGAGGTAAGGAGAGGAGGGTGGAAGGGAGAGAAAGAGAAGGAGAGAGGGTAGGAAGGGGAAGAGGAAGAGTAGGAGTTGGGGAGAGGTAAGGGAAGAAAGAAGGGGAAGGAGAGGAGGAAGGAAGGAAGTAGAAAAGGGAGGGAGGGAGAAAAGAAAGGGAAAATAAGGTGATGTTACAACAGGTGGAAGGGGTGATAAATAAAGCAACCCAAACTGTACATTATAACCTATTAAATGGAATAACAAATGTGTAAGAATGACAAATGTAAAGAAGAATGACAATTATGTGAATGTATACTTAAAATGGTATGTAAGAGAATAAATTTTTTTTTTGAAAAAAAAAAGAACTTGTGGATGCTGCGTCACTGCATTTTAAAGAAGAGACTGGACAGACATTTGCCTGAAATGGTGTAGTGTTTCCTGCTTGAGCAGGGAGTTGGACTAGAAGACCTCCAAGGTCCCCTCGAAATCTGTTATTCTGGACTGAGAATTTCTGAGTTTAACTACACAATCACTGACTTGGATCAATCTCTTTTTTAGCTTAGTTTATGACAGAGTTATTTAAGAAATAAATTGATGAAAGATCATCCCCCTTCCTTTACATGAATTTGTGTCGCAGGTAGAAAGGTAGAATATACATGAAATAAAATGTACTTTTTACACAGGCACAAAATATACTAAAAACCCTTCACCGCTTCACACAGCTTGCATTTTATTTATTTTATTTATTATTCATATTTATAGACCGCCCCCTCTCCCGAAAGGGACTCTCTCTCCCTCTATAAAGATTATTAGGGCACTGTGCCATTTTAAACTTAGGATGACAAAGAGAAAAATACAGTAATAATTGCAGTAGCATACATAGATACAGTGATAAAGAACGTCAAGATAATAAACTAGGAACATTTATATTTACTGCAGTGAAAGAAAAAGGAGTATACTTGGAATAGATAAAAATCTAAGCTCGTTCCTTGAGTCTGTTTTTGGCTCTCTAAAGCATTAATTCAAACTTGAAGTTAGCGTACAAGTTTTTAATCTTCCCCGTTCCTAACACACTATGTTTATGAAAGAATCGTTCAAGAAACAGCTTTATTAACTTGTAACAGTGATAATTTGTTGTTACAGCTTCCATCCAACCCGAACCCTGTTTTGCCTGCTGAAAAAAGTGACACAGACAGCCACAGAAAACATTTCTTTTTCTCACACACACACACTCCGGAGGGAGTTTCTTTTCTTTTGGTTTATTTCCATCAACACGGAATGATGTGATGTAACACTTTAAATGACACCATTACTCTCCACCAGGTCAGTGATCTACAAACTAAAAGGACTTCTAATATCGACTGGCATAATAAGATGTAATGTCCTTAAAGCACCCTTTGGAGATTATTGAGTGAATAATATCCTTTTTAAAGAAAGGGCGTAATTATGTATTTACAAGGCAGCTTGTTAGCTGCTTCCTTTTGTGCACTTATAATAGTAGTCTACTATTCCACTAGAGTAACAGGCACCGATTACCTGTGAAATTGGCTTATTGGTGGCAATTCCATTAGTAAACCAAGTGTGTGTATGTGTGTGTGTGTGTGTATGTGTGTGTATGTGTGTGTACACACTAGCTGGATACTCATGCTCCGCTACCGAACTATGTGATTGGGCTTCATAAATCGACACTTACAGCTTGAAAATTAATGAGTAGTTACGATCGGCTTCTCCTCTCCCCTTCTCTCCCTCAGGCTTGCTCCACAGAAGCCTCTCCTCTCCCCTTCTCTCCCTCAGGCTTGCCCCATAGAGGCCTCTCCTATCTTATCCCCTTCTTTTCCTCACTCTAACTCCTTAGCAACCAAGTGTTTTCAGGTGGAGAGGGGGAGTAGAATGTCTAAATAAATATAAGTATATATTACAAGTACAAAAAAGAGATAAGGCTAGTGTTGATGTACTATTGTTGATGTAAAACTACAATGTCTGTGTGCTTTCCTATGCAGAAGTCATGTTCTTGCTGTGATTCCAGTCTTTTGCCTACCATGTGTTAACAAAACCTTTTTGTCTAAAAGAAAGCTTTGATTCTCCCCCCCCCCCAATTTATCTAATGAAAGAATTGCTTACAGTGTAGAAATCAGTATTGGCAGCTGATTCCCCCCCCCCCCTTCAGTTTTCTGTTGGAACTTTTAAAATCCAGATCTAATGTTATCCTCCAGGGTTTATGTGGTCTGTTATGATTATTGCACTGAATGTATTTGCATATCTAAAGTACTCTTCCCTAAACTGGTACCCTCCAGTTCTGTCGGGAAATAGCTGTCGGAGATGCTATTGAGAATTCTAGGAACTTCCGTGCAAAACTCTTGGAAAGTGCACTAGCTTTGCAGATAGCAAGTTCAGAATAAGTTTCGGCAAATACAAGCCTGTGCCTGAAAAACTCCCAACAACAGTGAGATTCAACTCATTGTTTATGGCATAAATTAAAAACAACCTAAAGTTCTCTTTCTAAAAATATGCAGTTCCATCTCACCTTCCGTGTATTTACTTTCTCAGAGCATTCACCCACAGTTCTTCCGTTAATTTTTATTAAAATAAGTTTAATAATTTAAAAATATTCTGGCATTAAATTCACTAAAATCAAGGTGGTTGACTAAACACAAAGTCATTTCACATACAGAAATCTTCCTATTAAAATATTAGTCCAGTGCATCTTAATAGTTCCCTAGTTTGGTTCCCTCAAGGTGTGTTGGACATAATCTCCCTAACCTGCATGCCATCCGTGACAATGGCTGAGAAGGGTACATCTACAGGCCCTCAAGTTAGGAACAGCTACTCCATAGCAATCTTGAAAAAATACAAGATGCAATCATATTTCTGACTTAATCTGCTCCATTTAGTAATAAACTATAGGAAGTCTCAATCTTACAAAAACACAGAGTTATATATCTGAGAACCGCAGGAAGTAAAACTGAAGATTTATCAACTAAAATAATGTTGTGTGTTTCTAACAAGTAGCCTCTCTTTTTCTTTCAAGTTATCTATTTTCTTTTCTATTTTCTTTTTACATTTGAAACATTAAGTCTTTCTAATAAACCAGGCATTTCTTTGCCAGTTAAGATCAGATTTTATTTTGCTTTACCGCTTCTATTTTAAATTCATAATTCATAGCGAATTTTTCCCCTTTAAAAAATGGTCACTTAATCTCTTTCTGGTACCTTTGCCGGACTACGATGGAAGTTGTTTATGGGTAAATCATGTTCTGCATGTTCTGCAAAATGTGATAAGAGCTAGGTGAAGTGCCTTCAAGGCACTGGTAATACAAGGGTGACTAATGAATAAGCATGAAAAGCAGACTCTTGTCTGCCAGGAAATACAGTAAATGTAAACTGGAAACATACTGTACTATGTTGCATTACTATCAAAAAAGCAGATGGATTTCTGCCCTTGGTAGACTTTAAGGACTTATTTCTTTCACTTGTATTCGTCAGCAATCCCAGCTAAGACTTCTAAAACAAATGCAGCAAAATTCTATGATAAACTGGAATAGCTTGTATTTATATTTTTATGGAACAGAAATCTTGATTTTGAGAAAAATAGCCATGCGTAAGCACCATCTTCAATACATAATTTCAAATTCTTTAACTTTAAAGACTTTGGTATTTAAATATTTTAACCACTGGATCAGGCTAATTGATTTTTTTACATGTTTGCATGCATACCACAACCAAGGGTTTGTGCATATTTGGATTTGGCTAACGTATGATATTGCAAGTTTCTAAGCTCTCATTAGAAATAATAACTTAAATACCTTGTCGTAATTACTTTCTGAAATCACATTTCATCAGGCTTTGGTATTTAAATATTTTAATCACTGGATCATGCTAATTATTATTATTTTACATATCCTTGATTTATTATCTAGATTGAATGTAAACAGAATTGTGATAAAATCATGAAACTTTGGTCATAATGGAGACAGTCAAGGTGTCCCGCTATCCTGTAGAGTCTGCAGCGATAGACTTTTCTCTTTTCCTTCTCCACCCAACATAAGCTTAGAAAGGGCACTCTGTATTTATAAGAAATCTACCCTTGTTGTAATTTAAATGTTGTGAATGACCTGTGGTGAACATTCTGCATATTTCACTAAGATTAAGTTTTCAGCACTAAGCCTACCACTGCTACTGTTTCATTTTAGGCCAAGAGTTTGATCTTGTAACAGTAATTATTCTGCCAACATAAAGTAGAGGATTTTCACACTGCCCAGCTCTCCAAAATAACCAGTGTAGGTATTTACCTAAAAATAGAAGTCCAAAAGCATATTAACCACAATCACTCCACGCACACACGGAAACTTATGACTAGTTTTTCTTTTTCTTTCTTCTTTTCCCTTAATTACTTGCATTTTATTCTTTATACTATTTATGTTGTTTGTATTTGTTGTCATGGATTGCCTAGTGGCCTAAAACCAATTTCGTTGGATACTAGGAAGTTGAATAAAAGGTTCAACATTACATGAAAGTCCATGAATTGATAGTTGCATAGTGATCAAGGGACATGAAGAGCTAGTGTATCCCAATTATCTAATAAGCCACAATTTTTTGATATATTTCTCTTTGGCTCGAATCAGTACATCATACTTAAGTGAAGTATTTAAAGAACTTCAACATAGAGAGGAGATATCATCCATAAATCTTGCTGTAGGAAGCTAATTACAATCATACCAACTACCCTGATACGTAACCCTGATACATTAGATAACAATAACTTCAATTAAAAAATCTAAATATGATATTCTGGCAATCTGTCATGAGTACCCTGGCAAAAAACCAAAATCAAATAGATTCCATAATTTAATGTAGTTTTCTTAAAAAAAAAAATCTCAGCATTTAAAACAATGTATGCAGCATCTTGGACTCTTTACTAGTACTTTAAATGAATAGTTATTTTGACATTTAACAGTCAGAAACCTCCCCAGGGGCTAAATATATGCTTGTTGCCAAAAACATACTCTCAGTAAAATGCTATAGCTTGCATCTTTTGCTTAATAAATAGTTATATACTTGTTACTGGGAGATATGGAAGCATAGTTAACATGCAGATGTTTATCCATTTGAGCTTTAAATATCACAGAAACATTACATATATACATCTAGCAGCAAGCCCTACTAAACTCACGGCAGCACAGTTTTAGTAGACAAGATGATTGATTTACTGAACGTGAGGTAAATCATGCAGATTTGTTCTGTGAAGTCTTTTTCTGTAAAAATCTGTAAAAAGCACTTTTTTTAAAATCAGTGCAGATATTCCTATCCAGTCTTCTGCTTTTTTATAAGTGCTATAAAATAATAATAAAAAATACGCAGGCCCCAGAATCTACTGAGAGGGATAGCAACCTATAACAAATGCTGATTGCCAATGCTGTCTCATCATTAAAAAAAATCATATTCCATCCATAACTTTAGATCCACAAAAAGAAATATGTTATACCACTCTAGTCTAGTTTCATGTGTAAAATAAGTATGTTATATCTGGAAAATGCATAGTTAACAAAAGACAAACAAAGTGCACTGCTGATTCAGGTTTTTAGCTAGTACTGGAAAAAATGAGGTGTGTAAAAATATGCTGGGTTGAATAGCACCGGGTCAACTTGTCAAGTTAACATTTTAATTTAAATATGGTTGACTTCCATTTACTAGAAATAGGATAGAATGGATGATATGCAACTCTTATGCAACTGATGGATGAAAAATGCTCCAATAAGAATAAATATGATGGTTTTTAATTCATTTGTTAATGTCATTTCTAGATGTGGCAGTCAGGTGATAAAACATGTAGCTCTGGCTTTTAAGTTTAGGATTAAAAAAAAATCTGTGTACTTCTGTATAAAAAAAAAAACTAGGTCAGTGATGGCTAAACATTTCCATGGTGAGTGCCCAAAGCACGCCCGCGCACGCCCGAATGTGCATGTGTGTGCATGTGTCCAAACCTCTGAAATGCAATGCACATGTGTCTCCTCTGCATACCCTCTGCCTTCCCACACATGCGCATGCCCCCGCCTCCTGCACATGCCCCACCCCACACACATGCACAGCAGAGACCAGCTGGCCGGTGGGAGGCGTGCGCACATGCTTGGCAGAGCTGGGCAATGGCTTGTGTGCCATCAGAGACGGCGTTGCATGCCCCACGTGCCATAGGTTCGCCATCACAGACCTAGATAATCACTTGTTTATCTTAATTTCTTGCACTAGTAATCAGTTGTAAGCATCACAAAAAAAATCAAACAAATCTCTACATGAAACTAAAGAAACAACAAAAGCCCCAACCTTAAGCATTAGTTAGAAATTTGAAATTAGGATTTAGTAGATGATATTGAAACAAAATATGTGTCTTAATAATCCTTTTTTATGAATTATTTTAATTACTTTTACAGTGTTTCATGGAAAAATTGCACATTCTGATAACAGGATTCTGGAATTTATTCATAGAAGTGCGATTCTCTTTCACTAAAATGTCAGGCTAAATGCCCGACTGATAGTTTCCAGTGAGCATTCACCAAAACATGTTTATTTCACTTCCCCAACGGCAAAGAAAGGCTGACTCTGAGTAATGGCCCTGGCTTTCATTGTTAA
The DNA here is from genome assembly GCF_964273705.1 of Natrix helvetica. NCBI lineage: Eukaryota > Metazoa > Chordata > Lepidosauria > Squamata > Natricidae > Natrix > Natrix helvetica. The sequence continues at coordinate 18,609,862 of NC_138558.1, forward strand.
GTCAGAGTAAACTCATTTTATCCACATGATGGTAGAATGAGAATCTCCAGTGCAAATAATGCTTTACAAGAAAGTCTTCTCTTTGAAAATTAATGGAAATTAAATATTTGTATAGTAAGGTGAGTATCTGTGTTTCTGTTCGCCTTGAATAATGTCCGGGAAAGAGGGAAGAACAGAGTAGAAGAAATAATATACTATTAAGATGGATGTAAGTTAAGGACCTTTTTGCAATCTTATTCTCTATTTAAAGCAAAATAGACTGTTATCCATTCTCTCTTCACCCTATTAAAAGCAGTGGAATGAAATGATTACACAGATCTAATCTACTATCATGGATTGTATTTATCCTGTCAAAAGCTTTATTTGGATAAAATAACTATTTGTTTGACTGCAGACAGTTTCTCTAGATGGAAGGCCATTAGTCACAGCACACTTCAGTTCTGACAGATTAATGGACCTACATGGTGCAACTCTAAAGTTCATGAATCCATCAAGGGAAATTCATATCCAAAGTTGAACTGTGAATTTTAGAAAAATGAAACCTTATTCATTTTCATTCAAACTTCAGCACTAAAAGAAGTTTTCACACTATGTTTAACAATCAGACTTATTCCCACTTTTTGCAATTTATGTTCAGTGTGGTAAATAAATATGGAGAATCAAGTGACTAAACTTAAGAGGTTTTATTGCCAAGTGGTGCAATGCTTTTCAGAACTGGAACAACATTTATCTTTTGAATGACTTGAGAATTCCATATATGTCAGTAGAGTCAGCACAAAAAAGCAGCAGAAATTGCTTTCAATATTGTTAACAGAATAAATTCTATGCATTTCATACTTTCACCTTTGTCACATTAATAATTCAATTCATCTAAAATTTTTGGAGGAGCTCTGAGGTCACAACTGAGGTTATAACTTGGATCTTCTATTTTCTTGATGACATTTTCATTGGCAATTGATGTACCACACTACATTTGAGAAACCATTATGCTGAAGTTGCAATTATTGTTGTTGATAACCTGGAATATTCATTCAGTTACTGGATCATAATCTTTCTGTTAACTAGGATCAAACTGTCAACCTTCTGAGTGGGAGAGGAGTGCCTTCACTTCTAGGCCATGACTTTACTCATTATTAATCAAATTTATATAGCCACCTATCTCCCCATTTACACTAAAATGTAGAATGTATACTTTTTGAAATATGTTGTTCTTTTTCACTCAGATTTGAATTACTTTGTACTATTGATGAAATTTTGATCTTAAAAGAAATTTCACAAAAGTACTGGCTACTTATATTAAGTATTACTTTAAAAACAATAACAAAACTACCATATTTTTTAGGAGTATAAGACACACTCCCCCCAAAAGAGGGAGAAAATTTGGGTGCATTTTATACATCAAATGTAGCCCTGCCTACCCTTTGGCCTCTGCCTCCCAGAAATTGCCTCCTTGCAGCAAACAGCAAACAGTTTCAGCTTCACCACAGCCTGATTTGCACAAGCAGCTGATTGTCGGCCTCCCGACCATCAGCTGTTTCAGGCTGCAGGAACTGCCATTGCCTATTGCCGCTTCCACACGCCCCATTTTTAGTCTCCGCATCCCATTTTTGGCCTCTGTGTGCCCTATTTTCCATCCATTCCCATCCTCACCACCTGGAACAGGTGGAAAATGGGGCTTGCGGAGGCCGCAATAGGCTATGAGAATCCCTGCAGTCTGAAACAGAACTTTAATTTGATTACAGTATTTAAAAAATCTTCCTAGCAAAGTAAAGAAGGAAATACTTACATGCAATACGGACATAGGCCTTCCTACTCTTGGTTGTGCCTGCAGAACTCCAAGCCACACACTGGCACCAGTAATCTTCGGGTCCAAAGAGTTCTTCAACTTGTTGCCGCGAAATCTCAATGCTTACCTCTCGAACAATGAGTCCTACCAAAACATAACCAATATGTCTGCATTGACTTCAGAATTCGACATTTTTTAGCAGTAGGCAAGTAACTCATTGGTATGGAAAAAGGAGCTGTTGCATGACAAGGAAATATTTTGAAGACACCTTTGAAACACATATACTTTTTTTAAATATGGTTTTTAGACTCGAAGCTGCTTCAGATATTGAAAAAGAAAGAGGAAGTGCAAGTCATTTGGAGATCCTTTCTCAAACTTCAAGAGACCATTCAGAGGGAAGGATTTCATTTCTATGATGTAATGGAAAACTGCCCAGGACAACTGTAACAAAGAGTCTTAAGAAGGACACAAACACAGGGGATAGAAGACACCTTGGACCTGCCAGTCGTCCATTTCTAGGAACATGATGTACATGTTTTTTCTGTCTTCCTCTGTAAAAAGCAAAGCTGGTGGAAAATCTGAAAAACTCATGCTTTATCGAAGAGCCCACCATAAATTTTTTGGGACCTGTTCATGTAGTTGCTCATTTGCTTCTTATTATTGCCACCCACTTTCTCACTTACTGTCCCAAAAGTGCTTTTTCATGAGGCAACTGGACTTTCTTGGTTTTCTTTGAAGACATTTGGCTTCTCATCCAAGAATCTTCTTCAGCTCAAAACTGAAGAAGCTTATTGGATTAGAAGTGATGCATCTTCAAAGAAAAAGAAGAAAGACCGGTTGTCTCTTGAAAAAGCATCTTTAGGACAACCATAATCTGGATGACTGAGTATCTCCATAGACATTTCTCATGCACTCTTCCCATTTTAATCCAGAGGAAATAAACAAAGCAAAGTAATAGAATGTATCTGTAACTACTGTGCTTCCCTGAAAATGACCAGGTCTTATTTTCTTTTAGGCCCCAAAATATGCACAAGGGCTTATTTGCAGGGTTGTCTTATTTTCAGTGCCACAGCCACAAGGCGGGATGGTGGTTGAACTGCCTGATGGGCACCAGCAGCCATGTGCAACAAGAGCCTACATAGCCACCAGCCCATTTCTTCCGGAACTAGTGTCACACCGGAGCAGGAGGCTGAGTGACGGAGCCAGGCTATCCACGCCCCTTGTGGCGCTGGCCCACTTCTTCTGGAAGCGGGAAGAGGAAGACAAGCGATGTTCTGATGATGCTGCCATGAGGCGAGGTGGGGAGGGGGTGGAGGACGAGGCAGGTTGGGTGGAGGATGACACAAGACAGGTGGAGATGGTGGATGAGACGAGACAGGAGGATGTGAAGGGTGGGTGGTCGGCTGCGCATGCACTTAAGTAGGGCTTATTTTTGAAGTAGGGTTTATATTGGGTGCACGTACAGAAAGGTCTTATTTTTGAGATAGGTCTTATTTTCAAGGAAAGAGCACATTATTGAGGAAATGACGAAGAGAAGAAGAAGGGAAAATATGCATTTTCATAAAAGATACATGTTACATAGTTATACACAAAATTATAAAACAAAGTTAAAATAAGTAGCAGATTATTGCCAGTGCCATAAAATTAATCAGGTTGTGCTCACTTACATTAGGTGGGCATCAAATAGCTTTTAAACTGGATGATGTTTTCTCATTCTTAAAAAAAAATATTTTTCACATAGTGTAAAGCCACTCTACTGGTTGCAAAGATCATAGATATCTAATATAATATACCTCAAGCGTGCACTTTAATTAGAACTTCTAGAACCTACCCAAGATTTACAACATGCCGAGTAGTCTTCATTTACTGATCCATACTGTGATTTTAAATTACTGTATGATACTGAGTGACAAAGAAAAAAACACAGCCCTTCCATTGTTGATAAAATATTTATTCATACATTTCACATCCAAGGGCTTGCTATAGAGAGCTTCTATTGTTTCAGTTATTAGATTTGAGTCTATTTTTTATTTTGTTTTTATGTATTGGGTCTACAATAAGGCCTATATTTGTTTTAAAGTGCCTGTGCCAATTGGAACTTCCTTTTTCTATTCTTGTGCTTTCTCTTATTAGAAGAAATTAACTGTTGTAATTGCTATTGCTTAGTTTATATCCTTGTGACCTTCTTGAATTGCCCTCAAAAACAAATGTGCTAACATGCTGTCTTCTCCGTAAACGAGGAGTCATAAGTAGCTTAGAGCCTGGATAATGTCAACAAAGCTAATGGAATAGGGAAGAGAGGGCATGGATACAGATCCAGGTGTGAGTCTACACTCTAAACCAATGTGATGAGAGTCTTCAAAAGCATTCCCTTCCTTCGAGGGAATGGAAGAATCTCATTTCTACTTGCTTGGTGGAAGGGATCTTTATCATATGTTTTCTGACATGTGGCCCTTCCTTTCAGCTTAATGTATACATTTTCTTTTTTAGCAATAGCCTTTTTAACCCATTTCCGTGATGGCAAACCTATGGCATGCGCGCCAGAGGTGGCACGCAGAGCCCCCTCTGTTGGCACGTGTGCCATTGCCAGCTGCTCTTCTGGTACCCTGCGTGTGCGCCATCCAGCTGGTCTTTGTGGGTGCCGGAGTGCCGGAAATTGCCCTGAAAAATGTCCAAAAACATTCAGGTCATTTTTCAAACCATTTTCAGGCCGATTTTCAGAGTGTTTTTGGCCTGAAAATAGCCCGAAAAATGGCCTGAAAAACAGGCTATTTTTTGGCCTGAAAAACAGGTTGTTTTTTGGTCATTTTTTGGGTTGTTCCCAGGTTGTTTTCTGGCGCTCCAGCGCCCGCGAAGACCAGCTGGCTGGACCACATGCACACGCGTTCAAGTTTGGGCACTCGGTGCCCAAAAGGTTTGCCATCACTGACCTACTTCATCTTTCCATATAAGGTATACTTGACAAACACAGAGCAGATCATACATACATACATACATACATACATACATACATACAAACAATATACAACTCTTGTATCTGCACCTAGGTATATTCTTATTCTAACAATTCTTATCACTTTTATTGCCTATAAATAAAGCTAATTAAATATATATTTAAATTTATTCTTTGCTTTCTCTCATATTATAAAGCAAGCAAGGTATTTATGAAGGAAATACTTTGCTTGCTTGTCTATTATGTTGCATGCATGAATGAGTGTGCCAGATGAGTAATTCATAGTCCCTAGATAGGTGATACAAGCCAGAAGTACTTGGACATATGCTCTGGATCCTACGAATCAAATGTTTTAGGTCACAATTTAACCTTAAGCTATTTTAGTCTGTGTTAGCAATTTCCCCCCCTCTTTTGTACAAGGGTTTCTTATTCGGAGTTCAGGAGTCAAGTTTTGTTGCCCCTGGCTCCAAAGACAAAAGAGGCCTAAGGTCTGTCTTTACAGGGGAAAATTGTGTTCTGCAAAAGCACTGATTACAGAAGGCACACAGTGTGAAGTAGACTATTGTAGAATTGTTAAAAGCATCAAAACCCACCTAAATATGTTGGCAGTAAATGTGTCTCCAGTTCATAGGCTACAGTGGCCACAGAAGTGGAAATAAAGATTATTACAGAGAGGGAAAAAAAGCAGGAATGCATCCTGAAACCTGCCAATTCCAATAAGATCTCTCTCTCTCTCTCTCTCTCTCTCTCTCTCTCTCTCTCTCTCTCTCTCTCTCTCTCTCTCTCTCTCTCTCTCTCTCACACACACACACACACACACACACACACACACACACCAACAAGTTATGATATAAGGCTAGCTAGCTACCTTCCTAGCAACTAAATCCAAAAATCTAGATGAAATGTCAGGGAAAAAAAGCAATAAAAAGCAATTAATGTAGCATTCTTCCCACCAAATCTTTACCAGAATCTGAAATCTTGTGACTTTTTCTTAAGACAGCCTGGTAAAATACTGTCACCCATTAGCATGTTTCCATGTAAGGTGCATGGAAGAAGTTTTAGGAATAAGGTTAGAAACACATTTTAGAGAGTTATTCACATTAAAAAAAGAGATGTTTATCAGTAAAAATGCCTTAAAGTATTAATGGCAAGAAGATTTATTGCTAGATGCTAATTTCTGAAGTATGATTGAAAGATTGAAAGTAGGAAGAATTTTCTGGCACTAGATTATTTTTGTTCCAGGAAAATACCATTTTTTTTAAAACAGCCCTGCAATCCCTTTTTATTGGGGGGGGGGGGGAGTCAGAGCAACTGAGTGGAGCTGAACATTTATTGGCCGGATGCCCTTCCTGATGCTTATGTAGAGTTCACAGCAGATATTTTCCCTTTGAGCCCTGATAGAGATACATCTGTCACTGCCTAAGATTGAACTCTCACCCTTTTGAATGGGAGGCAAACATCTTCATCTCTAGGCCACCACGCTGTCCCTTACTTTGGCTTTAGCCTCGCCAAATTTTAAGGACGCAATTGTTATATTTATACAATTTCACAATACACTAATATTGTAAGTCAGTATGAACTCTGTTATAAACAGTAACAATTTCAAACTGTAACACTAAAACAAACAGAGAGACTGAAACAGCTTTCTGCAACAACTTGAGGAATCATCAGATAGTGCTTGGACTCACATAATGTGACACAACATAGTTGTGTTGTTTGGACTCGGACTTATTGTGTTGCTGAAGCCAGCCATTATGTTTTTTAAAGACCTTTTTATGGCTTACCACACTGCTGCAATAAAGTTCATTATGGCTTATTATTTAATTGACTTAATACAAATTGTGTGAACACAGCTTGTGACATCTTGTTCGGTTGCGGCTTTTGTTGCATTTCTTTTTCTTGAAGCAAACAAATACATCAACAAAATTTATTATTCTTGGCATTTTATCCTTCAAGCTGTGAACTATTTTGCATAAATAATACTTCATAATAGCATCTTGTGAAATTAAAACACTCAAAGTGTACTGTGATTTAAAGGAAGCAACACAAGAAAAACTATATATATAACTGTAGAAAAACTAGTTATATATATATTAGTGTATTTGAAACACCTAAGGCATGGTATTATATCCTGCTTTCCTCTGAAGAGTTAGTTTGACTTCAAAAAAGGTCTCAGATATGTCCTTTCTTCTGTTCAGAGTATGGTTTTATTTAGAACTGCAATTCTCTCTCAATTGATGTTTTTTTACCTATTTTCCCAAAATTACCTTCACTGGAGAAGAGCCTAATGCTGGGAAAGACGAAGGGCAAAAGAAGAAGGGGACGTCAGAGAATGAGGTGGCTGGATGGAGTCACCAAAGCAGTCGGCGTGAGCTTAAATGGACTCCAGGGGATGGTAGAGGACGGAAGGCCTGGAGGAACGTTGTCCATGGGGTTGCAATGGGTTGGACACCACTTCACAACTAACGACAACAACGTTTAAAATGTGAAGAACAATTCAATAAGAACCACCTTATGGCTACAAACCTGATCCCTAACTATGGCCTTGCTATTCTTCCTATGCAGACTGCAGTTTCTAATTGTTTGCTCAAGATAAGAAACAGACGGACAGATGGTCCATAATAACAGCATTATGATGTTTTAAATGTTCCACTCTCAGCTTTTTGTTGGGGTTATTTCAGATCATTGCAATAAGAAACAGCTTTTTAGTGTTTTTCAGCACTAGTTGCCTTCTAGCTATTACAAATTATATTTCTTCTCTTCCTTGGTGGGCTCTTTTTTGTTAGAAATTTCCAAGCGTAGGCTAAGCAATCATTGCATAAAGTTGTCTTTAAAGCCTGCATAAACTGGGTATGAGAATTTCTTCAATTGTACAATCTTCAGTTGTGCAACGTATGATCCGATCATCTCCAGTTGTTTTTTTTAACAAGGTAGTGCGTAGTGTTACTGCTTTAGAAACCCAACCTCTTGCACGCTTGCTACATTTCCAAAAACCAGCTTTCATTTTGACAAAAAGCCAAATTTCAATAGTAATTAAGACCTTCAGCTCCAATCAGTATAAAGTAGTCAGTGCATCCAGTGCTGTGGCTCAGTTATCATGGGTATTTATGATTGGAAAACATCATGACTTATTCATAGAATTTTATGAACCTCTTTAGAAAAGCTACACAATGCCTTTTGATTAGTAGTGCTAGGAAGGCTGGCTGTGAGATGCACCCAAAGCCTGCCTCTGCTGTTGCTTCAACCCACCAAGATACTCATCGCACCATTAAAGAACTGCTTCAGTACTAGCTTACCTGCTTGTATGCAATTCTTTATGCAACTTTAGGCAATCACGACAAAAGGCATTATAAAGAGAGTTAGCTCAATTGGTATGTTAATATTTATCTCTGCTGAGAACACAAACTTGGCTTACAATAGCAATGTGTTAGCAATACATGTATAGAATTCATCTAGTCTTTGCCACAGTAGTTTGCTTCAGAAACAGCAAGTCAAACTAAATGATTGAATGCAAATATATCACTTCAGTAACTAGGGCTGAGCGTTTTTTCATCCGTGTCTCAAATCAGCAAACCAAAACTTATCACCATTTGCCCATGAGGTTGAAACTACAGTACGGGGGTGTCAAACTCGATTTCATTGAGGGCTGCATCAGGGTTGTGTTTGACCTTGGGTGCCAGGGTGGGCGTCACTGGGGTGGGCATTGCCAGCTCGATGCCACTCATGTCCAGGGTACCTATGGTGCCCAAGTGCTAAGGCAGGACTTCCCTCAGATCCTCCCTCCCTCTCATTATAATCTCCTTCCTTCCTTCCTTCCTTTTATTTTTTCCTTCCCTCTTAATTTTCCTTTCTTCTTCCTTCCCATCTTTCCTTCTTTTTCCTTCCTTGGACTCTTCTCATCTTCCCATCTTTTTCTTTTTCTTTCCTCTTTCCCTTTCTTCTTTCCTGTCCCTTCTTGGATGCTCAAATGCAAAAAGGGAAATATTTCTTCTTTTGTTTTGTTTTTAGTTTGATATGTTAGCACTGGGAACCCATTTTCACTGGCAGAGGGCTGCAGGAGGCCATTGTGGCCGAAAATGGAGCCCAGGAGAGCCACATGCCGCCCTCCCGAGCTCCATTTTCATTGGCAGAGGGATCACAGGCTGGTCCTTCACATCCACTCAAGGATGGCTCTGTGAGCCAGATCTAAGCACCCCATAGGCTGCGGGCCTTGACACTCCTGCACTAGTATGACAACTCTTCCTTGGTGTACTAAAGAAAATTAAATTTAATAAAATATCTCTATGGGCATAAGGTGTGATATTGTAGGTTATATAGGATATGTTTTCCTTTGTGATCATCTTTGCAAATCCTGTAAAAATTGTATCTTTGTTCTTCATATGAATGCCTCATACAGACAATTATATTTGTGAAGGACATACTTGTCTGCTTATTTTATTATTGCTGCTAGAGAAGCAAACAAAAGGACTTTTGATTTAATAGTAGCAGCTATGCCGGGTTTTTTTTAATGGATCAGAGATCTATTCAAGCATTTTCTTAACTCCATCCCTGTTCTTTAGAGAAAAACATGTTTTCCACTTCTGACTAGATGGTTTAATATTGGTTTATATATACGCAATCACACACACAAAAAGAATCTGTCTGCACACCATCTGCTCAGATCTCTTCTTGAATAAGTTTCACAAAACAGGTAGGCAAACTTTGATCTGGGCCTCAATATTCTTTTCTGGGTCCTTGAAGCCCTCTTCCCCCTGAATTTTACAGATCATTGGATTTTTAAGGCACGATAGCTAAATACCAGCAGTGGAGGTTCAAAACATGAAAAATTTAAAGCCATCCAAAATATCTGTCCAAATTTGAATCTTCTTTTGCATCATTGACTACTCCACTCTGCATCAATGTCCTCTGTGTTCGTCTAGAACCTATCAAATTTAGCATGAATTCCAATGAGACATCCTCTTGAGAAAGGTGATGGTGATGAGAAGGCCAGAAAAAAACAAACAAACAATGACCTCTTGGTTCTCATAAGCTGAGAGTAGATCAGTAAGATATCAATAATAAGGTAAAGGTTCCCCCCGTACATGCGTGCTAGTCATTTCCGGCTATAAGGGCGGTGCTCATCTCTGTTTCTAAGCTGAAGAGCCAGCGCTGTCCAAAGACGTCTCTGTGGTCATGTGGCCGGCATGACTCAACACTGAAGACGCATGGAACACTGTTACCTTTCCACCAAAGTGGTCTCTATTTTTCTACTTGCATTTTTTATGTGCTTTTAAACTGGCAGAAGCCGGGGCAAGTAACGAGAGCTCAGTCCATAACGCGGCACTTGGGATTCGAACCGCTGAACTGCTGACCTTTCTGATCGACAAGCTCAGCGTCTTAGCCACTGAGCCACCATGTCAATACTACTGACCATTAATTAGAGTTTATGCTTAATTAGAATTTTAAAATAATTTCCATTCTTTTTGTACCATATTTAAGGGTAATGAACATCCTGATATCCTTTGTAGGGAACATCCTAAGCATATTGCATGGAATAGCTTTCTCTTTTCTTCCTATTAATCCTTGACTCACAACAGTTCATTTAGTTACCAAAGTTACAACAGCACCAAAAATAGTGGCTTATGACTATTTTCCACACTTATTCTGTTGCAGCATCCCCATGGTCACATGGTCAAAATTCACACGCTTGGCAACTGACTCATTTTTAGGACGGTTGGAGTTTCACGGAGTCATGTGGATCACCTTTCTAATGACCCTCTGACAAGCAAAGTCAACGGGGAAGCCAGATTCACTTACTAACTTAACTGCAATGATCCATTTAACAACTGTGGCAAGAAAGGCTGTAAAATGGGGCAATATTCACTTAACTGTCTCACTTAGCAACATAAATTTTGGGTCAATTTTGGTCATCAGCCGAGGACTACCTATATCTGCATTTCTTTATATGTATTGATTAATTTAGTTTATCCTTTCTATTTTTCCTCAGTAGGAATGTGTCTGCTAGGTTAAGAGCATAAATCTAGTTATTGGGGCAGCTTGTCATGGTACATGATTTGTTTCACACCATGAAATCATAGTTGTTTTGGGGAAGGGAAGTGGGGAGGAAACTGTCCTTCTATGTCCTTACCAGAGTTCCAAGCTTATGTATACTTGCTGGGAAAACTTAACATCTTTAGTCAGCTTGGCAGTTCTACATGCTGAGTGATTATAATACTACACCATTAAACAGATCTGCTAGGAAAAAGTTATCAAATTGAGCATTCCTTGCACACTATGAAACCACTAATATGAAAACAAAAAGAAGTAAAAAAAATGAGATAATTGTTTCATCTAGTGCCTAGCAGATGAGTACTGGCATCAGTCATCCATTTTTATACATAAAATTCACAAATGAATAACTGCCAGTAACCTCTGAGAAAAATCCAGGAAATTGCAAATTTGCATGCATTAATAAATTTGCATAAATTCAAACACCAGGGCTCAGAAGCATGTGCTTTTCATTTAAAGTTATGTCATAACAAACTTAATTGCAGGGGATTAATTGTAGGAGTTCGCAGAATGCTCAACAAGAGTTGCGTACTGTATAAACAGCTAGTAATTAAAATTGTTAATGAAATGCCTTGTATTTTCATTTGCAGCTCTGGTTGGGTTGTTTTCCATGGTAGAAAACAATAAAGGCACAGAATTTGGGAGCACTGGGACTTATTCATCCATCATGTACATCTTTATTTCCAAAATGATGTAAAGACATAACAGAATTTTCTTTCCTTGGGGAAAGGTCATAGTTAAGATTTACATATTTATTATCCTAATATTTCTTAGTGGGATTGGGAAGTATTTCTGACTGAAATCAAACAATGGTGTACAAATTATTGCAGACTATGCTGCCATAATGCTTATGTGCATTTGAAGGCTGCATGCTGTTTTGAAATTGATGCCTATGTATATACTTGAGAAGAGTGTTTACTAAGGATGAAAAATGGAGAAGTTTAAGGCATGCACATGCTGGTAGATAGATAGTAGATAATATGTATTCTGTTGTGAAAAATGAATGCTTGTCAGCAGAAGTGCATAGGATAATGCTTCAACCCATTTTGTTATATGAAAATGAGTATAGCAGGACAAAAATAAAAGTTGGATGTGTAGTAGGAATTGGGATATGTTAGAATTATGTTAATGTTATAATAAGAAGAGATAAAACTAGAAGAGGTTGGAAGAAGAATAAAGTGATACTGAATAAATGTGCACTGAATACAAAAGAGACCACTGAAGTTTGTTGAGATTACTTGTTCATATAGAGAGAATGAATGAAGACTGAATATGTCTCTATTTCTCTCTATCACACACACACAAACAATGAAGAAGGAAATATTTATTGGTTAAAAGGAAAGGGGAGGTCAATAAAATGGACTGAATGATGAGATTTTCGGGGGTTAGATGATAAGTTTAGACAAAAATAATTTATGAATCAGTGTGTGGATACGACAGAAACAATTGTTTGCAAGAATGGAGAAAGTATTCAGGAAAACAGATAGTCTATTGATTGATTAGTCTGACAATCAGATCAAATGCAAAACATAAATAAAATATAGCGTAGAAGTCCAGGATAACAGGTATAAAAGGAACCATATGTGTTAAATACAAAGAATCAACATTCAGGTAAATATATCACCTTTACAATCTGTTTGATATAATGGGTCCTTGGCCAACTGCCTTAGCTATAAACATAGCAGTTCTACTCACCATGTATAGAACAGATGTATGCGGGAGAATAGTGAATAATACTTAACTATATTTTTCTACCTCTCACTATTTTATGTTTAAATTTCTTTACCTTATTGTTCCCTACTTTTTTCCTGTGTTTTCCTCCCCCATAATGTTGCTTAGCTTGAAACAAAATTGAATGGGTATGTATTTTGGGGGGTGCCCTCGGATGGGGGGGGGAAACATATTTGTGGGCTTCTAGAATGTGGTCCCATTTTTATTCAGGCACGTCAAAGTAGACACTATATTTTTGCTATACAAAAATTACTAAATAGGATCCATGTGTAAAAATAGAAGAAACACTTCCAAGGAAAGCAAAAAATGAGAGTCTACATCCAAAGAACCTAGTTATATATAAAAATCTGTTGTGTATATCTATATCTATATCTATATCTATATCATCTATCTATATCTATACATTTACAGTTATACACATTTTTACACTTATGGAAGTTTTTGGAAATATTCTAGTAGACCCATTAGAAAGAAATAGAAATGTTTTGCTAAGACAAAATGGTTGCTATAACATAGCTACTATTTGGCTTTATTTTCTGAAATGGTCCATTTATTTAGTTATTTATTTTTTAAAATTTTTTGTTAAGCATGTATTAGACAACATATATAAGTATAAACATGATTTTGGATACATGAAATGGATACGAATAAAAAGAAACATTAGGACAGGGACGGTAGGCACTTTGGTGCGCTTTTATGCACGCCCCTTAAAGACCTCTTAGGATTAGGGTGAGGTCAACAGTAAACAGTCTAAGGTTAAAGTTTTGGGGGTTTGGGGAAGAAACCACAGAGTCAGGTAGTGCTTTCCAGGCATTGACCACTTCGTTGAACAATAAGTCACAATGGTTGGATTCACACAAATGCTAAACCATAAATGACATCTTACAAATCACATTGGTTTATCCCAATTATTCAGATCCAAACAACCCATACTCAGAGCACCATGGTAACCTAGCAATTGTGATGGATATATTTGAATGTGCATACGTAAGAGGAAAAGAGAAACTCAATCCACTTTAAACTATGGTTAACCTAGCTATGACTTTGCATCTCTTTCTGGTGCTAACCTTCCTTGAGGTTAACAAAGCAAGTAAAAAATAAAGTTCTACATCAATAGCAACCTTAGTTGTTGTTATCAGTGCATCATATCTGTATATTTTACTGGCCAAATAGAACAGCAAGTGAACATTGAAAATGATTTCTTACAAACTTTTAAATAAATAGACCTGAGGAGATTTCATTCAGAAATATACAATTAACAGTGAAGTAATTGAAGTTCTAGTTACTAGTATAAACTTACATGGAAACCAAACATTTATTTTGATTGGGTAGTTGGAGGAAATGCCTAAATTTTTCAAACATACAATGCTTCGGAATCTTCAGGCTAAGACTTTTTCTTTTTTTTGTCATTTAGACTGAAGAAAGGAAAATAGTTGAAGCAAGTAAAATTTCAAACGAAATGCTGACATACCGTTTTAACACAGATTTTCACGAATTATCTTGTAAGTGATATGTTTGTATGTTTAAAATAGCTACTTCTTTTGAGACCTGAATAAAATATAGCATATTTCCTCAGATGTTATTTTGAAGCTTCACGTGAAACAAAAAAAGGGGTGATGTGGGGCAAATTTAGCACTACTAAAATGATAGCAAGCAAGAAATCTCGTCACTTGACATGTTAATATTAGTGTTGTTTGTGTAATTAATTATCTGAATAGCAAATCATTCTGTGATCTCAAGAGCTCTGTTTCTGTCACCATTGTTATTGATTTGGTTCATTCCTATCAGCACTGTTTAAAACCTGGGAATAACTAGGAACTTTATTCCAAAAACTTTGGAATAAAGAGTTGAAATACCACATAAATAAATATACCGTTAGAGAAAACTTGGTAGAGGTTGTCTATACAAAATTGAGAAGCCTTTATTCCAATCCCAAATCATTTTTGAGATAAGATCTGATCTGCCCTAGATATGTTTTATTATTGATTTTACTCTGATAATTCTAATCAGTATAGTCAGAACATATAGTTGGAGACCTCAAAGCAGTAATGTATCCTATTATCTTCACTACTGGTTCAATAGCAGGAGCACAAGTGCCCACACGCTTGTTTGGCTCATGCGCAGCACATCTGGGCATGCACAGAACTTTATGTACATGCACAGAGATCTGTGATGATATCTGGGTGAGTGGCCAGAGCCTCGCACTGCTGCCACTACTGGTTCACCCGAACTGGTGCAAACTGGTAGAATACCACTTCTGCCTCAAAGGGATAGAAAGACTTCCTTATGTACATGGCATTATCTATCTTACCACATCTGGAATTTAATATTTAGCTCCTAAATAACTTCATGTTCATTTCTTAGTCCTGAGTCAAAGGAATAGCAGGCCACGAGTTTGACACCCTGGTATAGAATGTCACTGTATACATTTATTTGCATATAGAACTGAATATAGTAGGTCATCTCTTCCCAATGTTTCACTATATAGCATACATTTTGGGATTCACCTCCCCATCCCATGCAGTTTGTAAACAGTCCTCTGGAATTATGGGGATTGTGGTATAAATATATCAGGAAAGCATGCAGGTGAAGTAGAGTGCTGCAAATATCTTTGGCCTTCTTGGTCAGCAGCCTGAGAAAGTAATTCAAAAAATAAAAAATTATGAGCAGAAATTTATTTAAGAGATTTATATGGCTGACCATCTTAAGTAACTTTGAGTGGCTTCCACTGTACATCTGTGACAAACAGACTGTACTGCTTGGTTTCCCCTGTCATTCAGTGGCTTTTTATTGTCACATTTGGGGATTCCCTATGCAGAGCTTTGGAGGATTGTTTTATAAATATAAAGGAGCAAGGGGAGGAAAGGTTCAAGCTGAGCTCTGAAGCAAAGAAGAATTCTTCTTGACAGAAATCTTGACAGAAGGTGCCAAGAGTTATTCTTGCATTAGTTATTCTTGCATTTGACAGCATGGATATTCTGCATAGATAAAATGGAAGCTGCAAATGACATAGAAAGAAGGGGAAAGAAAGTAAGTTTCGAAATTGAGTTTCCTAGAGACTACTGCCTTGAGCAAACTTCTAGAAAAATATGTTCACTCTCTTATTCCTGGTTCAGTGGATATACATGCTGTTTCTAATGATACAGCTGTTTGGAACCTGGGAATACATCCCAGACGTAGCTTAGCATTTACGCAAAACTGAAACACTTTCAAGCAGTTAAGGAAAGCCAAGGAATCCCAGAGTGTATAGGAAAGCACAGGAGCCCTTTAGTACTGCTTGCCAGAACACACTGAGAAAATTAGAAATGTAAAGAGGCTTATCTGGCCATTCGTAAACTCAATAAAAATTTGCCCAGCAGGGTTATGACTTATTTATTATTTTATCTTATTTTCAAAATGTGGTTTTGAAATAAACACATTTTTATTTATTTATTACAACTCCCCCTTTCCCAAACAAAACGAAACCCCTCTACCACATACATTTTGAAGGTAGTATTTTGATGGAAAATGCATCATTCCCACGGCTTGCTAGTGTGTCACAATTCAGGGAATGGCAAAGGCACGATAGAAATAAGTGTAATCGACACAGTGACACAAGGGGTCAGTGGGGAGCCTTACTGAATGTTTTTGCTGCTTCTTAGTTCATGAAATGATGAGCCGGAAAATAAGGAGAAAATTGCTCGTAGAGTCCCTACACCTACACATATTTCTGGCCTGTTTGAAGATCTTATTCCATTGCTAACTTTGAAAGGAAGGAAGATGTCGTCTCAAAAATTTCTTTATTGCCTATTTTTTTTTACTTTTTCCTAAGGTTGTTGTCAAGCAAATCGACTTCTTCCAGAGAGGCTGCAGCTTGGGAAATGCAATGGCTGGTCCCAAATTTTAAGCATATTCAAATTTCTAAGAGGCAAGGTGTTTTTAATTCTTGACTTGATTATCATAAGGGGAATGAAATGAACAGGAAAGTGAGTCACTGAAGAATATAAAAAAAATTACTGGATGAATTCAATAACTTCAAAAAATGCTTATCTGTGTATGCCATATGAAACCCTGGTTAAGTTCATTGGTGTCCCTTTTTAAACAAAGTATCAGTAGCCATGTTAGCTTCTTATGAGAAAATTGATATATAATCCAGTGAGAATAAGGCAGTTTCAAATCTGTGTGTACACTTCAGAGGGCTGTGGGTCAATGGAAAAATATTAACCAGAATAATTTTCCAGCCTTGTTTCCAATTTAGTATTCTTGTAGTTTTTTCACTAACAAAATGGGGAATAAATGTTATATATGATTTCATTTAGTTTCTCTAATTCTAGATTTGTTCTACACTATTTCTTCATAACTTCACAAATGTGGTACAGATATTTTCTTTGCACAACTTTCTCTTGATATTTTAATATTTTCATTTTGAGATGCTTATTTTCCTAATTGACACTTCTTGTATATTTTTATTTTTTTTAAAAAAAAAGGAAATTGAAAGCTTTACCATATTATAAATATATTGTTAAAATGATATCTGGAACTTATTATTAAATGACGGAGGTTCAGTTTTGTTTCGCTGCCTTTTACCTTTCCAGTTGATGAAAAAAACCACCCTAGAGCCTTTTTTAAAAAAAAAGATAGTAATGATTCTCTCTTCCATTCTCTGTTTTTTCAACAGCGAAGAGACAGAGAAGAGATGAAAGAAGCATGGACAAATCTTGTGAGAATTGAAAATGATAGCAATATTAAGTGTCAAATACGATAAAGGAAAGAAAAGTGCATGGACCTACTTTATATCCAATAAGAAAAGATGCTTTCCATATTGTATGGCTAAGAAGTTGCTGAAGAACAATAGTCCTGCTATAAAATACTGTTATCCAATGAAGAGAGAGAGCCTTCTCTGTGGGAGCGCCTTCCCTCTGGAATGAGCTGCCCCCGGAGCTCCGCATAATCCCTGACCTCCGGTCCTTCTGACGCGCCCTAAAAAGTTGGCTTTTCCAGCAAGCCGGCCTGGCCTGTTAATTTTAATTTTAACTTATTTTAAATGTATTGTTTTTCTAAAAAATTCAGTTTGTTTTTTTGGAAATGGATTTAATCTTTTTTAACTTTTGAGATGTGTGTTTTTAATGTTGTACGCCGCCCTGAGTCCTTTTGGAGAAGGGCGGCATATAAATCCAAATAAACCAAACCAAACCAAACCAAGACACAGAAGGGCAATATATTCCATATCTAACATAACAGAAAGAATGGTAAATATCTTTGGTTTTACTTCTCATGCAGTACCTCTTCTGTTGAACCTGCTGTTAAGCTAGCAGATGTGACTTTGTGGGGGTCCAGCAAGATGGCAGTGATTAATAGAGGGAACTAGAGCATACTTTCTGTGGTAGATGTGGTGGGACTGATAGTCTCATTAAAAAGCCTATTTCTATGCCATTTAGTGCTTTATTGGTTGTAACCAACATTTTGAATTGGAAGCAGAAGCCTATTGGGAGCCAGTGCAACTCACTGTGATGTTATATGAGTATATCAAGAGATTCTGTCTTGTGCAAGAAATCAGGAATCACGTGAATACAGGTTTATGCATGCTAAGACGTTCTACAAGAATCTGAGCTATTAATGGTGAAAGCAAACTGGCAGTAGATAAGAGTCAATAGAATTCAAGGTTGGCTGGGCTTTGATCTCTTGTGTTTTAACAGACTCAAGACTGATGCACTTAACCCCTCTCTTCGGCTCTTCCTGGTCATCTCCTAGAGATTCTCAAATAACGTAACTGCTTGTACCACTGCATTTTGAATCAGCTGCCACTTCCAAATGTTTTGCATGAGTAGCCCCATCTATACCACTTTATGGTAAACCAGACGGGAGATGACTAAAGCATGAGTCACTGGGATCAGGGCCTCCTGTACCATTAGTGCACAAGACAAATTTGTACAAAGATTCCCCTTACGGCTAACACCAGCTCTTCAAGCACCAGCCATGAGTTTAGGAGGACCCTCACACTCAAATCAGATCTAACTGAGAAAATGAACCCCCACTCCCAAACTGAGTTAGTGATAGGAGGACTGGTGAAGAGAGAGCTTAAAACGTACAGCCACATAGTTTTTTCACAGTTTAATTGAAATCTATTCTCAACCATCAGATTTTCATAATTTCCTGGCACCGAGAAAGTACCTTAGCAGTGTTGTTTGATTAGCCCTGGGCAGAGTTGTGCAACTGTGTAGCATCACCACCAACATCAACAGGAACTGGGTGTAGAGCAGGGGTTTCAAATTCGATTTCATTGAGGGCTGCATCAGGATTGTGTTTGACCCTGGAGGGCCACGGTGAGCATGGACAGCTCGACATCACTTGTATTGGGGGCACCAGTGGTGGCCTGAGCACTCTGCCAGTGAAAATGGGCTCCCGAGCTCTGTTTTCGGCTAGGATGGCAACCCTTGAGCCTTCCTGAGCTCCATTTTTGTTGCCAGAGGCACTGCGGGCCAGTCCTTTGCTGTTTCCAGGGTGGCCCCCTGGAAGATCTAAGCACCCTGCAGGCCAGATACAACCCATAAGCCTTGAGTTTGACACCCCTGCTCTACTGAGAGAGAAAGAGAGCCATTATGCCATCATGTCTCCTCCTCCTAATTCCCTAAGATGGCTTAAAAAGACCCCTGATTAAAGGACTGAAGATCAATGAGAGGTCAAGAGGTCAAGAAATAGGACAAGGACAGGACAGATACATTTCTCCTATTCTAAGTCCCCTAAAGGTTGTCAACAAGCACAACCAATGCTGCAGAGCCTAGATGAACATATATTTACACACACCATTGTTAAAGCTAACAAGCTATAACTTTCTCCAGACACCTCTCAAAAATGCATTAATAAGTCATTTCAGCAAGAAATGTAACAAATCTTGAAAATTGGTCTGCCTGGAATTTATTTGATTAACAAAATAAATGCAGGAAGATTAAAATGTACCATATGCTTAGAAGCCTGGGCCATCTAGTTCCGTTTTAATATGCTGACTGGTAGCAATTCTTCAGGTTTTCGATGAAAACATTTAAAGATTTAGAGACAGAATTTACTACCCTGGTAACAAAATATCTGCAGGGAAATATCTACCAAGCTCAGAGAACTCCAAGAACCTAATAGTTCAACTCAGAACTACATAAATTCATCATAGTGGCAATTTGCCTCAGCATTTGCATTGTTTTCGAAAACAAATGATGGCATCAGTCTCCATGGCTCAGTAATAGTACTGGAATGACAAACTCCCAGACTCCAAAATGATTGAGAAAAAGCACAGACCTCCAGAGCAAGACCATTTATACTGTTGTGAAGGACATCTGATTAAAATTCCAACCAAAGAGATTTTCAAAGAACACTAAATTTACTTCCTTCAGATAGAACCAAAAGGTGATGAAATAGCTTAGCACATTGTCAAAATGTGAACTGATTGCCTGGCTAGGGCAGCAAGATTTTTCAAAATGCTTCTCGGAAGGAACATGTATCCTTTAAACCAGGGGGGTCCAAACTTGGGAACTTTAAGACTTGTGGACTTCAACTCCCAGAATTCCCCAGCCAGCTGGCTGGGGAATTCTGGGAGTTGAAGTCCACAAGTCTTAAAGTTCCCAAGTTTGGACACCCTGCTTTAAACTTTGCTTGGGCTCTGGTACATTTCCATGCTAAAGTTATTTTGAAAAGTATCTTGCATCACTGAAAAATGCTAAGGCAGTGAAATCTACTCAAAACAACCCAAATAGTTATCATAGTGGGTAGGGAAGAGTTGATAAAAGTTAAACGAATGTGCTAAAGAAATAAATTAAGAAACTTTAAATTTATACTATAATTTAATTGAAGCTATATTTCATCTTGGCTATTGAAATCACTGATCAAAATCATAAGCATAACCGATATTCTGAGCCCTCATTTCTAAGTTCTGCTGGAACACATATAGAAAAATCTTGCCCTTTTCCCGTCAGTTCTCATTTAGTATAAAACAGAATTGTTTTGGGAAATGTCATAAAAATAATACTTTCATTGAAAGGGAGCAGGAGCTGGGTATGTCTAGTTTAATGAAAAGAAGGACTAGGGGAGACATGATAGCAGTGTTCCAGTATCTCAGGGGCTGCCACAAAGAAGAGGAAATCAAGCTATT
Organism: Natrix helvetica; assembly: GCF_964273705.1. NCBI lineage: Eukaryota > Metazoa > Chordata > Lepidosauria > Squamata > Natricidae > Natrix > Natrix helvetica. The sequence continues at coordinate 18,630,496 of NC_138558.1, forward strand.
CTCCAAAGCACCTGAGGGTAGGACAAGAAGCAATGGGTGGAAACTAATCAAGGAGAGAAACAACTTAGAACTAAGGAGAAATTTCCTGACAGTTAGAACAATTAATTAGATAGTGAGAACAATTAATTAGTGGAACAACTTGCCTCCAGAAGTTGTGAATGCTCCAACACTGGAAGTTTTTAAGATGTTGGATAACCATTTGTCTGAAGTGGTGTAGGGTTTCCTACCTAAATAGGGGGTTGGGCTAGAAGACCTCCAAGGTCCCTTCCAATTCTGTTATTCTATTCTGTTCTGTTCAAGTCTAGTCTATGTCCAGGGCAAGGGAGAGAATCATGATACTTAGGTTTGGAGATCTGTGTTATCATATATAATATAGTCTGTACCCATCATGTCTTCCCATATTTTAAGTGAATCCTAAAGGACAATATCACGAAATATTCCTATGAGGCAGGTATGGAATCTTCAGAAAAAAGGGAAAGAAAATTTTCTGACCAGTTGTAACACCCTCCATCACCTTCAACTATCAAGTACTATGAGAGAAATCTAAAAGAAATTCTCAAGCAATTCTGAAAATATAAAGAACCAGAAGCTTTTTCTCTGAGGAAAAAAAAATGCAAAGAATATTCTACCTTAATATTAAGGCCCCTTTATTCCATTAATTTAAAATGGTGAAATGGGAAGAATTTAAATTGAGCTAAATGGCCCCATGAAACAGCATCACCCCAGAGATTTGGATAAGCCCACTATATCTTCCATAAGATACTAAAACCCTGGCTTTTTCAACAAACATTTCACCTGGCAAGTTAACAAGCTCTGCTAGTTGCTCTGTTGATTGCTCCTTTTTGTGGCTACCTGGGACTATTTTGACCCTGGACCTTGATGATTGATTGATTATTTTACTGTGGTTCAGTTTTAACCTTCTGTATGGCACTCAGAGTCATTACTGTGCCATAGGTAGCCATATATATTATTTAACTCAATAAAATGAGCCTATATATATATATATATATATATATATATATATATATATATATATATATATATATATATATATATATATATATATATATATATATATATATATATATATATATATATATATATATATATATATATATATATATATATATATATATATATATATATATATATATATATATATATCTGTTTATTATTTGTCATTGTCCTTGCAGTAATAAAAAGAAGAATCCGTGGCTTCATTGATCCTTTATAGCATTCAGCTCTGTAATATTACACTGCATCTGTCAGCATTAAGATACTCAGAAATATTTCATCAAATACACTGATAATAAACTTTCCACCTTAGTCAGCAAGTAGGTATAAGCCTGCTTCTATTAAAATAATTGAGCCTCTGAGGGTACAGTTTTTCCAGTTATTCTTTATGGGAATAACTAAACCCGGCCTTGTTATTTTCTGCATCCTCAATTATAGCTGGATTATAAGATACTTGCTGTGCCATGTTTATCAATGAGCAAAATCTATTCTTGCGAACAGAAAGAGAGTCAAGGAGGGAGCAAGAGAAATGAACAAATGAGTCCACAATTTGGTTTGGCCCTTCCACCACTGATGAACGTATTTACTTACAGTCCTTTAATGCTTTTCTTTCATCTCTTTACAGTTTTACAATTTCAGGTATACAGCATTAGGCTTTTCATTCACATTTCTGATCCTCCTATCACTGTAATTTCAACCTAAGAGATGCCCTTTTATTACCAGTGCCATGGCCAAAGTTTGCCATTCCTCATATAGCTTTGCATTGTTTTTGGTCATTATTTAAGATTTGAGGGTTTAAGGGGGAAAAAAATCTGGTTCTAAGATGGTACTGTATGTCATAAACAAGTGAAAGATGCACTTGACTTCTTGGTATTTGAATGCCAGTGCAACTATAGCAACGGGACTGCATAGAATGTGAGTTGCATCTTCTTTCACAGCCCAACAACCAAAATGATGGTCCAATAGCTCTTTACAAGGCTGTTTACTGAGAATTAAACCATAAAATGAGAAAAATAAATACATCAGCAGCAATAACTATCTGTATTATTCCCTGGCTTTCACATACGGTTTAGACCAAAGATTTCAATGCAGGGTGCTTTTCTGCTAGATTATATTACACAGAAGCAAAATGATGTGAATAATTATTTGTGGGAATGGTATGATTTCTATGGAACATTTGTAAGCTGTTTAAGAAAAAAAAATTCAAATAAAGGACTATAAAAGGATACTTTTCATCATTTCCACCATTTATGTGATCCAACGGACACTAATGCTTGCTAACATTGGATAATGCTTACATGGCTGTTTAGAAGGTTGTATGTGAGAAAAGCCTTGGGAGACTGGATGCAGAGATACGTTCTGAGGCTATGAAGATGGCATTTAATTTTGTTGTCCGAGGTGCAATGGCAAAAGGACTCATGGAATATGAATATTAGACAAAGAAGAAAATAACTCTGATTTACTCAAAACAGCCACCTGTCTTCTAGAATGGTGAAAACTTCTTCCTTACTTTCCCATAGAAATACCATTATTTCTAACAAAAAAGCTGTGGTTTTTTTTTTAACTAATTCAAGAACAATTCTGCTACAACAGCTTACAAATCTGTATTCTCAAATATTAAAAAGATAAAGAGAGTTTTTTTAGTATTGAGCTGAGTTTATATGAAATTTTTATGCACTCCATGTACTGAGTGGATTTTTTTTCCTTAAGTAATTAGACAAAGTGTTCAATTCCCCGGTGAAAGAAATTGCTTGCTAGCAAGTTATTTTTCACTGCTGTCAAAGAGCACACGCTTCAGTCTTCCATTTTGAATGTGATCCCAAGTATTGATTATTAATCTTTCAGAAAATAAGAAGCACATCATTGACACAAATAGGTTTATAGCTCAGGGGATACCTTTTCAAGCCTCTTGATTGATTGATATACAGCAGACAGACAGAAAAATATTTCAGAATACTAAATAGAATAAAAACAGAATACTAAATGTAGGTAAGTAGAGTTTCTGTGCTCTAAGCAGATAGGAGCGTACATACCATATCATATCTGTATGTGGATTCAATATAAAATGCATACTTCAAACTGATTCTACATGGTTCTGACAATAGTAACCATTCAGTAAAGTTGTATTCTTATTAAGCCATGAAAAACCATAGATGTTGATCTCTAATTTGGGTGACTATAACACAGTGATGGCAAACCCTCTTCTCCTCGCTTGATGTAAGCACGTGCACAGGTATGACGGTGTGTGCACGTGTGCCCATACCCATAATGCAATGCAATGCACGTAGGACACTCCCCCCGTGCATGCGCACCTGACCCCCCCTCCCCTTGTGGCCCGTTTTGGGCCTAGCAGGTATCCCTGAAGTCTCCTGGGACCAAAAACAGGGTGTGTGGGGACAACGCAACATCCCCCCAAAATGAGCATGGGACCCAACCATCCCCGCGCATGCATGTGCATCTCCCAGCAAAGACCCAAAAATCAGCTGGCAGGTGGAAGGCACATGCACAAGCACGGTGGAGTTCAGCTGGCTGACAGCTCGTGTGCCCGCAGAAAGTGCTCTATGTGCCACATGTGGCATGCATGCCATAGGTTCACCATCACGGCTATAACATATACTTAAGAGTAGTCCTTGACTTACAACAGTTCACTTAATGACGGTTCGAAGTTCAATAGCACTGAAAAAAGTGATGTAATCATTTTTCACACTTACAATTGTTGTGGCATCCCCATGGTCACTTGATCAAAATTTGGATCTTTGTGATACATGTATTTATGATGATTGCCATGTCCTTGTGTCATGAGATCATCTTTTGCAAACTTTTGACAGGCAAATCAATGGGGAAGCGAGATTCACTTAACAACCGTGTTACTAGCTTAACTGCAGTGATTCACTTAATAACCGTGGAAAGAAAGGTTGTAAAATGGGGTCAAAAGTCACTTGATAACTATCCTGCTTAGCAACAGAAATTTTGAGATCAATTATGGGCCCAATTATGGTTGTAAGTTGAAGGTACCTGTATTTGATTAGAAGTAAGATTTTTTGAATGAAAAACAACAAACAGTTGAATTGGGAAGCAGTTCAGGCTTTAGCCTTAAACTTTCCATGAGAAAAATCTGTCTTACTTGTGGAGTTAGAATTATTAAGGGATAGTATGGAAATATAAAAGCATTAATCATCATTTTCTTTTAACGACACCATAATCCTGTGCAGGCTGGAGTCTGGGCAACTAAATGTAGCTAGCAGAGTGTTTACTGGCCAGATGCTTTCCTGTCACCAATGCAGAGTTTTGTTCAGCAAATATATTCTCATTGTGCCCATGTATGTGAGTGAGTGAGTGAATGAGTGAATGTGTGTGTGTGTATGTAAAAGCATTAATGTCACCCTTTAAATCGCCTTCTCCAAAATATGTCTCTAAAATATTTGGTTCTACCTATTTAGGATTCCACAAAAAGGTTGCCTTTACCATAAGTAGTCTATGGACTTCCCATTGTCACCTTACTGCAACAGGATTTAAAGCAATCTATCTACCAAAGGCATTATACATTTTCTTTCAAAGTAACTGCAACTCACCAGAGGTTTCATCCACCCTTTCATCCACAATATGATCCTTCTGATGAACCCATTCACTGTTGCATTTGAAGTAGATCTGAGTGGCCGGGCTGGCTTTACAGTAAAGGTTCACCGGCTTATTCTTGACAATGTAAGCTTCGTCAGGCTCAATGAGAAAATGAGGAAGAGGTTCTGGGGGATCCGAAGGAAAGGTTTCTGGGAGTTCATGAAAAAAATCATCATCTGTAGGAAAGAATGAAAAGGAAACATTCAAATACAGTTAAATAAAATCTAGTTTTCCTTTAACTTTCATTAAAAAATAATAAAAACACTGTGTTTTTATTGGTGTTTTATTGTGTTTTATTTTATTCATCTGGCAGGACCTTGTCATGGCGCCCACTCTGGCAACATCATCCCCTCAGGAGCCTTCTACTAGAATCATAGACTCATATATCTAGAGATGGCTGTGTAAACAAGCTTGGGAAATGTGCAACAGAACCCACATTAATTGTGTTTTATTTGTTTGTGGGTTCTTTTGGTTTTTTTTGCATGATTCATTACTAAATCATGTTTGCATTCTTGTTATGTGTTGTCATATAGTTTTTTTAACTGTTGTTAGTCACTCAGAGTCATGAATAAGAGTTACACGCACATATAAATTGAAATGAATAAATAAATCCTTATATACAGTAGCTGGCACATATTCTTTCACTATCTCATATAATTTGCAGATTATAGATTGTATAATTTGTAGACATATTTCCATATGATAATCACAGACCATCAACCGTAATTGCAAAATCACAACTATATTTTCAAGTAGGTGGGTTTAATTTGCCAACAGTATTTTTTTAAAAAAATTAACAATTCATGACTCCTTCAGAAGAGTTTTAGCTGCTTTGGTTAACCTTGGCAAATTCATCTCAAAGTATTTTATGTATCTTTCTGGATCAGCTGCACTTACTTGGCACTAATAATGTAATTATTTCTGTAATAATGGTAAGAGTATTTTTTTGTGAAATTATATTAAGTTAAAGATTAGGTCACACCAGTTTATGACTACAGCAAGAGCTCACGAATTAAGATTACTTTATATATATATTTCTCTACTGAAGGAACTAAATAAATGTTTTACTTAAATCTACAGTCAAGGTCTTACTGATTAGCTTTAATGCATGTGAATATTTAAAACCCCAGGAATAGCAGTACTCATGAAAAGTGACAAGAATCAAAATCACAGAGTATTAGTAACATATGAAAGCTTAAGATGTAGCTTTCTTATGTGGGCTGAATATTAGTGAATTACTGAAAGAATATTCCTCTAATGAAAAATATGTATCAGAAATCAGTCCAACAATACATATTGTAGAACAGCATCTTCATCCAGAACTTTCTACATGTGTCGGTACTCCTAACCACTACGTTATCTCTTGAGTAGACTACTGCAACGTACTTTACATGGGTCTACTGTTGAAGAGTACTTGGAAGCTACAAATAACATAGAACGCGGCAGCACAGAAAGTTCTAGAGCCCTCTTGGGTGGCACATGTAACTCTGCTGTCACATAAGCTACACTGGTTGTCAATTTTGCTTCCGGGTCCAGCTCAAGATGTTGACAACTATCTCAAAAGCCCTTTAGGAGATGGGTTCAGAATTTCTGTGGATCCATTTCACCCCGATGGGACTAATCCCATGATGGCGATCCTATGGCTTCCGTGCCACAGGTGGCATGAGGAGCCATATTTCCTGGCATGGCAGCCCTCAGTTCCAGCCGGCTGATTTTTGGCCTTCCGGAGGGCACGGGGAGGCCATTTTCACCCTCACCAGGCTTCAGAAAAGCCTCCAGAGCCTGGGGAGGGCGAAAAAAAGGCCCAACCAGACGAAAAGGCCCAACTGGCCCAACCGCATTGGGGGCGGGGGGTTCACATGCGCATGTGCAGGTGGGTGGGGCGCACGCACACAATTTTGGCACACCTTTAGAAAAAGATTAGCCATCACTGGACTAGTCCACCCATTCCAACAGAACAGGCCTACTTCGGATTCCATCTACCAAAGATTTTCATTGGCAGAGTCCAGGAGAAGAGGCTTTTCTGCCATGGCCTCTGCCCTTTCGATTGTTCTTCTACTGGGAAACTGCCCCCACACTCCCGGGCCTGCCAGTCTGCCAGCGGGCTTCAGAGTCCAATAAGGGGCACATTTTGCTGGGCTGGCTAAAAGGGTATCATCCGTCCTCTTTGTTTTTAGCTTTATATTTAATTCTACTAATTTGAACTGTTTTGTATTCTTACCTTTTTATTATAATGTAAGCCACCCAGAATTGCTATATAGTGAGATGGGGGGAGGGTATAAACAATAAATAAAATAAAGAATTCCCAGATTCTGGCTTCTTTAGATTTTCCATGACCTATTTTATAAAAAAGAGCTCTGTAAAACTCAATTAGGAAGACTCTGTTTCCTTACAGAAGTCAACAGTGGTGTCTGCGGGATCTTGCATCAGAATGATTAAAGCAGTATTAAGGCATTGTTTTGCAATACGCATGGTGATAAGGGGCAGATCTTCCATTATAATACTGCAGGTCTGGCTGCATCTGTTTGTTCACCCGTGCTCTTCTGTTAACATCACTGAAAGCCAAACTTAATCATTAAGGACATGCTGCTAACAGTATGAGTCATTTAATCAGGCAACTTCATGAAAACCAGAATGCAACACATATTACTGAGTGCTATTGTCTAAATTTTAATAAAAGATGTATGTGCATCTGTGTCTTTCAATGTGTCTTTTAGTTCCATTACCATCAGAATGCATATACTTGAAAAAAGTGCCTTGTGGCTGTTTTCTACAGTTATAACCCTTGCAGCATCCCCATGGTCACATGATCAAAATTCAGAGCCTTGTCAACTGGCATGTATTTATGACAGTTGTAGTGTCCCAGGGTCATGGTTATCATCTTTTGCAACTTTCTGACAAGCAAAGTCAATAGGAAAGCCAGATTCATTTAACAACCATGTTACTAACTTAACAACCGCAGTGATTCATTGAACAACTGTGTCAAGAAAGGTCATAAAATGGGGCAAAACTTAACAACTGTTTTGTTTAGCAATGGAAACTTGGGCTCAATTATGGCCATACGTCGAGGACTACCTGTAAGTAACTAACACGTCAGCATTGGATGAAATCATAAGTGCTCCACTTTTGTAGATATACAAAAATTGAGCATCTTCTTTCATTCAAATTAAACATTATCCACTATGGCTGTATCCATAGTAGGAGGAGAATCATTGACAAAAAACAAAATAAAACCCTGAAGGGATTTGGTAGCACCTTTCTAATTAACAAATTTTATTCAAAGGCGTAAGCTTTCTTCAGTGATGTCTGTCCCATCTAGGCATCTGATGAAATGAACTGTAGTTCATGAACATTTATACCAGGGGTGTCAAGCTCGATTTAATTGAGGGCCGCATCAGGGTGGTGTTTGATCCTGGGGGGAAGGGAGAGATGACCAGGGTGGGCATGGCCAGCTTGACGTCACTTGTGTTGCTGCCTGTGGTGGCCCGAGTGCTCTGCCAGTGAAAATGGGCTCCTGAGCTCCATTTTTGGCTGCGACAGCCCCCTGCAACCCTCTGCCAGGAAAAATGGAACTTGAGAGGGACACGTGCAGCCTTCGCAAGTTCCATTTTCCCTAGCAGAGGCACTGCAGGCCTCTGGTCCTTTTCTGTGGACCAGATCTAAGCATCCAAGCTCCCAGACCTTGAGTTTGACACTCCTGATTTATGCATTTAAATATAATGTGTGTTATGAGAAAACCTGCTATTGAAATCTTACTGCTTTATACAGAAATGGTATTCAGCCAGTTCTGACTGGTTCTGGAGAACTGGTAGCGGAAATTGTGAGTAGTTTGGAGAACAAACAAATGCCACCTCTGGCTGGCCCTGCCCCCATCTATTTACTGCCTCCCGAGTCCCAGCTGAAGACCCAGCTGGATCTTCTTCTGTTGCCCTGCACAGGGAAAGGGAGCTGTAAAGCAGGTTAGTGGGGTGGGGAAGGAATGGGGATTTTGCATTAACCTTCTCCAGGAGTTGGAGGGAATGGAGATTTTGCAGTATCCTCTCCCTGCCACACCCACCAAGCCAAGTCCACCAAGCCACGCCCACAGAACCGGTAATAAAAAAAAGTTGAATCCCGCCACTGGCTTTATACCTGCATCCTAGTTACAATACAATACAATACAATACAATACAATACAATACAATACAATACAATACAATACAATACAATACAATAGTAGAGTTGGAAGGGACCTTGGAGGTCTTCTAGTCCAACCCCCTGCCTAGGCAGGAAACCCTATACCGTTTCAGCCAAATGGTTATCCAACATCTTCTTAAAGACTTCCAGTGTTGGGGCATTCACAACTTCTGGAGGCAAGCTGTTCCACTGATTAATTGTTCTAACTGTCAGGAAATTTCTTCTCAGTTCTAAGTTGCTTCTCTCCTTGATTAGTTTCCACCCATTGCTTCTTGTTCTACCCTCAGGTGCCTTGGAGAATAGAATAGGAGAATAGTTCCAATTCTATATTCACAAATCATTTGCTTGAAACATTACATGTGTACATGTTGTGCAGATTTTTAGCCTTGGAAAAACAACTGATATCATGGAACCAATGAAAGTTAAAAGCAATTATTTATGTCTGATGTAAGGACAGACTTTGACTTCACTGCATGTCTTTCATTGCAAAGGGAGATTTCAAGAAACTTCCAGGAACTAAATAATTGGAAATGAGCAAGGGTTCAAGATAGTCCATTTATTCCCCGTGCCAAGACTCCAAATAAAAAAATATCTCCTTTTTTTCTGAAACAAAAATACAGCAATTCATTGGAAGAGTTCACAGCTTCTCATTGATTTTAAAATATCTTGTCAATATGCAAAAGCTTTTGAAATACCCAGACAAACCATTCTTATTGGTAAAAGGATGAGAGAACAGTCACTATTGACATATCTCTCAGTAAGAAGCTGATAGTCCTAAAGGCCTTATTCAATCTCTTCTTTTCTGCTTCTGAAGCAGTTATCGTTATGCGCAGTGACGGACGCCAGCGACGATCAATAAAGCACCACGGAATATCAAACTAAAAATAATGCAGAAGGTTTGCTCTTCTCTCCGTGTCAGTTTTCATGAAGATTAAATGTCAGACAACTCCCTTTCTTTGCTCTCGATATACATATATTTTCCGGTGTCCAGAATTACAAAGGATATGAAAAGACTTTTCCTCACGGCCCAGCTTTTGTAGAAAGACAGATAAAGAACAAACAATGATGGATGAAAGGGACTGGATAGATTGCTATCAGGGCATCCATCTTCATAGCTTCAGTTACACTATGTCTTTATTAGAAAAGTGTAAATTGAGAAGGTTGAGGTTTCATGGGCCTTCAAGAGCTTCTCGAACTATATTGGAAAAATACGGATTGTCCCTTTCTAATTATAGATAGAATATTTAACAGTTGGTGCAGCATAAAGCTACTGCTTTAAGATGAACCCGGCTATTTTGCAATGCCATGGAGCCAAGCACCGTTAAAAGAAAACAACCAGAACAAAGTAAGAAATATTGTCCTTTGCGTTTACATATTTTGGTAGATTTAAAAAAAAACAAAAATTGAGTAAAATCTAGTGATTAAGACACCAGGCTAGAAATGGTGAGTTCTTGTGCCACCTTAGCCATAGAAGTCAGCTGGGTGACTTTGGACCAGTTATTTTCTCTCAGCCCAACTCAGGGATGTCCAAACTTGGGAACTTTAAGACTTGTGGACTTCAACTCCCAGAATTCCCCAGCCAGCATGAGTTGAAGTCCACAAGTCTTAAAGTTCCCAAGTTTGGACACCCCTGGCCCAACTCAATTCACACCCCCACTCAATTTCCCCACATGATGTTGTGGGGAAAATAGGAGGGAGGGAGGAAAATAGGTATGTCCATCACCTTGAGTTATTTGTAAAAATAATACAGGCGGCATTCAAATTAATGAATAAAATTAAATATCAAGGTTTTTTTCAGAGTCAAATCATCTTGATTTAAATAAATCAACCTTTTAGTTATTCTCTGCAAAGATGATGAATGGGATCCAGGATCAGTCTTACCAACAGAAGAGTCTTTAAAATCAGTACAATAATATGATATGACCAACAAGTCTTATTCATTGTATTGGATCTCTTCTAATTATGATGAACTCTGGATTTATTCCATTTTAAGGCCTGATGTTGGACAGTCTCTTCACAGGCATAGGACAAATTTCTACCAGAAATTAGTAATCTCTCTTCAGTACATCCAGACTACATCTTTTCTTCTGATAACTGAACAGCAAATCAATAAAAGAGACAGGTGTACACATAGGTTCTATAATTAAGCAAAAGTGGAATTCTGGATCTTAGCAACAGGGAAAAATGTGGTCATTTTAATGAATGGCTCCCAGTATACATATTATGGTTAACATCCTATTAAAGCAAAACACAAAATTCCCTTTTAAAGATTTTCTGATTCAAGTTGACTGATCAGGACCTTTGTGGTGGTGTTCAAATGATCCTTTAAAACACTTTCGTTTTTTAAATCAGTTGCTATATTGTAATACAATACAATACAATAGTAGAGTTGGAAGGGACCTTGGAGGTCTTCTAGTCCAACCCCCTGCCTAGGCAGGAAACCCTATACCGTTTCAGGCAAATGGCTATCCAACATCTTCTTAAAGACTTCCAGTGTTGGGGCATTCACAACTTCTGGAGGCAAGCTGTTCCACTGATTAATTGTTCTAACTGTCAGGAAGTTTCTCCTCAGTTCTAAGTTGCTTCTCTCCTTGATTAGTTTCCACCCATTGCTTCTTGTTCTACCCTCAGGTGCCTTGGAGAATAGTTTGACTCCCTCTTCTTTGTGGCAACCCCTGAGATATTGGAACACTGCTATCATGTCCCCCCTGGTCCTTCTTTTTATTAAACTAGACATACCCAGTTCCTGCAACTGTTCTTCATATGTTTTAGTCTCCAGTCCCCTAATCATCTTTGATGCTCTTCTCTGCACTCTTTCTAGAGTCTCCACATCTTTTTTACATCGTGGCGACCAGAACTGAATGCAGTATTCCAAGTGTGGCCTTACCAAGGCATTATAAAGTGGTATTAACACTTCACGTGATCTTGATTCTATCCCTCTATTGATGCAGCCTAGAACTGTGTTGGCTTTTTTGGCAGCTGCTGCACACGGCTGGCTCCTATTTAAATGGTTGTCCACTGGGACTCCAAGATCCCTTTCACAGTTACTACTGCTGAGCAAGGTATCATCTATACTGTACCTGTGCATTCCGTTTTTGTTGCCTAAATGTAGAACCTTAATCTTTTCACCATTGAATTTCATTTTATTAGATAGTGCCCAATGTTCAAGTTTGTCAAGATCCTTCTGTATCTTAAGCCTATCTTCTGGAGTGTTGGCTATTCCTGCCAGCTTGGTGATCTATTAGATTTGCCTGCTCACCGATATAACATAGTTAGGAAATATATTCTGCATAACCAAAGCAGACAGTAGTGAATTAAGGCAAATATTTCCATTTATAAAAAATGTTAGACCAACAATTTAGTTTGCATCTAATCATATTCCCCAGAAGCAAAAAGAAAAATACTTGATTGTCCAGTGTGCAGACTGCCATTTAATAGCAGATTGCAGAATAATAGAGTTGGGAGGGACTTTGGAGGTCTTCTAGTCCAATCCCCTGCTCAAGTATAGCGGCCTTATACTAGGGCTGTAAAACTTGCAGCATCACGATGGCATCACATGACGTATCAGGACTTCCCTCCTCCTACGCTAAACCGGAAATGGTCGCGGCCAGCACGTGCGCATCCGTTCATGGGCCAGGAGTTGGACAGCCCTGCCTTATACAGTTTCAGATAAGTCAGTTGTCCAATTTCTTCTTAAAAGTCTCAGTGATGAAGCACTTACAATTTCTAAAGGCAAGTAATTCCACTGTTAATTGTTCTCACTGTTAGGAAATTTGGTTCTAAGTTGCTTATCTCCTTGATTAGTTTCCATCCATTGTTTCTTGCCTTGCTTTGGAAAATAGGCTGAACATCCTCCCCCCCTTTTCTTTGTGGAATAATTTGTTGTTTTCCTTATCTTGTCCTTCCTGTCTGCCATGGACGTGTTTGTTATTCCCTCTTCTCAAGTGACTTTTTTTCTTTTATTTTCCCAGTCTGGCATGCAGGGAGCCCTATAACCATTCACCTAATGAATATTCAAAGTTACAACAGCTGTGGAAAATATGATTTATGACCAGTTCGTGCACTTATGACTGTCACAGCAGCCACATAGGCTATTGTGGCCTTCCAGCGACCAGTAGAGCTGGCAGTAGAGTCAGACAGTGAGGAGGTTGTGGGGGGGGGGGGGGACATGGGCCAGTCCTAGAGGCTGGAGAAGGCTCGGACGAGGGCTCTGCATTGAAGGCAGAGATGGGGCCAAGGCTGTCTGGCAGTTCTCAACTGCCTTCGGAGCTAGACAGCAGTGAGGGGCAGCTCAGTAATCACTTGGCAGGGCTAATTTAACTTAATATGGGGGAAACGAATGTTTGAATTGGAAAATTAAGTTACAGGAACATGGTCTAGCCCACATTTCTTGAAAATTTCTTCATTACACTAGTTTATTTCCTCCAAACAAGAAAAAGGAAAGTAATCAGAAGTCAGTATGAGGGTATCTTAAAGAGATGTTTGAAAACTGTATTGTCAAGGACAGAAAATGCATCCTTTTCCCCCTCAGATAAGAAAAAAAAACATCCTTCCTAACCCTGTACTCCCAATAACTATTGGCAGGTTTTCGGTAATTTGTAGACTTTATAATTTTTCATTATTCTCCAAGATAATAGTGATGTGGAAAAAGAATATATAACAATGAAAAGATGATTGGATTTTGTCACATCTTATGGGGGGAAAAGAATGTCAACAGACGAGTCCTGTCACATCTCCTTCAGCATTCAAGGCCTCTATCCCTATACATCTGCTACACGCCACTAAGAAGTAATAGCCTCAGCCTTATCAAACTGATAGAATCAACGCTGGAAATTCAGTTTGCTTTTCTGACTTCCCAGATGTGATTAGATGTCCTGCAGCAAGAACACAAAACATTATTTCTTTCTCTCCTAGGTAGCAAGCTATGTTTTAACAAGTCCTTTCCCTACATATACCTCTGATAAACAGGGGATGAAGGAAAATTAAGACCTAGATATTCGCAAGGAGAATTAAAATATCCATTTGTATCTCATGGTTAGTATATGATAACCTCATTCTAGGCACTATGAAGTACAAAGCATTAATTGAATCTATCTGAATCTAGGCAGAAAACTAGTCTCATTATAACTGTTTGATAATAAAAGTGATTTTGTTTGTCTTCTTACGCTACAACTCCAGAAAATTATTCTTAGTATGTCTCTCATCTCTTTGTCTCTTTCGAATAAGAAGCAATTACTGCCATATTTATATGTACAAAAAAAATTCTTTTCAAACAGAATTTTTACTTCAGAATGACTCAAAAACATTTTAAAGTGAATAAGTGCCAAGATAATTCTGTTCGCATTTGAATTCCAATCATTTAGTGAAACCTTCACAGTGCATTACAACAAAGGCAGCTGAAATTAACTGCATGTTTGGGAGTTGAGCTGAGTTTTTAAATGTTTTGATTAAATGGTCTTCGAGAAGAATATACCCCATTTTGCATGAAATTAACAACAGGTGTCATTTTGAACATATAACTCTATTAGGCAAAGATAATGCATTATTGTTGCTATGACATCATATATATATATATATATATATATATATATATATATATATATGTATATGTATATGTATATGTATATGTATATGTATATGTATATGTATATGTATATGTATATGTATATGTATATGTATATGTATATGTATATGTATATGTATTTGTGTTACAACCCCTGGTATGCCTAAAAATGGGAGGAAGGTCACTACTCCCTCTTTCTGTCCTTCAGCTCATCACAGAAGACCATGCAGGCAGAAAACCATATTTTTATTTTTAATGTTGCCTTTTTATATTTGTGTTGTATTTGTACTGATAAATAAATAAAGGGAGACTAGTATAGATCTATTTCGAGCTAATTAGCTCTCATCAGCTAGCCATACCCTTACTGGGATTTGAACCTGGGCTTGTATTATATCTTAGGCAGGAGTCTTAGCCACTAAGCCACAGGCTCGCCTTCTTATCAGTTGAGCCAGGGAAATAGGTATGTATTTGTGTTACAACCCCTGGTATGCCTAAATATGGGAGGAAGGTCAAATATATATATTTATTACGCTCTATCAAGATAGGCAAGGTAATGTGGAAATTCTACACAGCAAGTGATACCATGGAAAATAACATATTCTGTATCTTTTTTATCTTTTAGTACCTTTTTTCTACAAAACAATCCTCTAATCAGACCCCACAATTAAGCCAAATTGATGGCTGAGCAGAAATCTGAACCCTGAGCTTTCTGCTCCTATTTCATTTATGTTTA
This sequence comes from Natrix helvetica, assembly GCF_964273705.1. NCBI lineage: Eukaryota > Metazoa > Chordata > Lepidosauria > Squamata > Natricidae > Natrix > Natrix helvetica. The sequence continues at coordinate 18,645,600 of NC_138558.1, forward strand.
TCTGTTCTATCCTATCCAACAGTTTAAATAATATATCACTAGACAAAGGGGGAAAAAAAACCCCAGGTCATTCATACTCACAAGGATATTTAGGATCCATATCTAAGCTCGAAGTTTATTTATGTATTTCCTTCCTTCACATGCTTGTGTAGCATTGGGATTCGGATGCATAAGTCTTTTACCTATACCAGAAACTATTGTAAGTAGATAAATTAATACACACACAAAAAGGAGCAAGGTTAGTTTTTGAAGGCCCAGAATTCCATGGGACATTTTTGGAGGAGTTAAGAAGTGCCTGGTTCTTTACATGTGTGAACCAGTCTGAGTTTGGAGAATTCCTTCCTTTAAAAAAATGTAGCATATCTAGATTGTAGTATATCACACTCTATGTTTTATTTTCTTGTCTCTTGTTAGGGCTACTGGAACTTTGGTTTTCAGCAATCATTTTAACTCTGAATTCAAACTTACAGAGAAGGATGAATGAGTAGGTGGGAGATTTGTGGGTGGAAGCTTGCCTTTTTTTTTGGTGAGAATATGTACTGTGTTTCTCCGAAAATAAGACCCTGTCATATATATTTTTTGCCACCAAAAAGGGGACCAGGTCTTACTTTCAGGGTGTTGTTGTTGTTGTCTCCTGCAGCCTCTTTTTCACTATCCGAGGCCTCCAGGAACTTCTTCATCCAGCAAGCCCAACAAGGTTTTCCTGAAGGCTTCTGCAGCTGATATCAGAGTTCCGGGTCGATCGTGAAGTTTGTTATTGGCTACAGAGACCTTCAGGAAAGCCTTGCTGGCTGCAGAAGAAATGGGCCAAGGTATATGAGGCCTGGCTGGAACTGTCCGAAGGTAAGTAGTAGTGTAGCTCCACTCCAACATCCCCACCCTAGCTTAATTTTTACCATGCACCCTGGAGTGGGCGGAATCTTAATTAGGGCTTATTTTGTGGGTAGGGCTTATTATTGGAAACATGTAAAAATCAAGCTAGGACTTATTTTCGAGTCATATTTTCGGGAAAATACGATATATTGTGCATTAGCACACTTAATATGTTCCAGGTTTAATGGTTTAAAATCCAATGAGTGAATAAATTAAGACTTAACACAGACAAAGATACAACTTTTTTTAAAAAAATAGATATAGTAGCACGTTGACAATGGATTCTTTATGATTGACCAAAATGACAATAAAATGCATTTTTTTCAGGTTTTCTGGAACTCTTTAACAGGAAATATGTCATTCTGCCTCCTTCACCCACCCCAAGAGGAAGAGGAGGAAGCCATCCAAAATTCAGGGAGTTTGCACTTACTGTAGCAACCATTTGGGTAAAATCAGAATCAAGAACAGTGACCATGTTAATCTATCTGTTTCTATCTAAAGTAAAGTAAAAAAAAAACACAAGATGCAAAGATGGCATAGTCAGAAGGGGGAAAAAAAGAAATGGTTTAATTTTCCTTTCACATTAAACAAAATGCAGAAGAGTTCAGAGTTTCATCCCAGCAACCTGCCATCAGTTTTCTGAATTGCTGAATTTTGATGGCAAACTACGTATTTCCAGAGATTTCAGACACAAAGAATCAGGGTCAGAAATACCATATTTTTCGGACTATAAGACGCATTGGAGTATAAGATGCACAAAGATTTTGAAGAGGTAAATTAAAAAAAAGTTTTTGCCCTCTGCAGACCTCCCAAAACCTCTGCACTTCACGATTTTTGTGAAAAACAGGGCATGCCAAGAATTTGAGAGTTCTGCAAAGTGCTCCTGGAGGTTGGGAGGCGGGGCAAAATGGCCCGTTTTATGCAAGAATAGGCCTGTTTTTCGCAAAAAACAGGGCATCCATAGGCTTTGGGAGGCTTGTATATTGCTCCTGGGGGCTGGGAGGACAAAAATGAGCAAAAAACGGCCCATTTTCCGCTCATTTTTGCCCTTCCCAGCCCCCAGGAGCACTTCGCAGGCCTCCCAAACTCTCTACACATGCATTTTTGCAAAGGGAGTGGGGTTTCGGTAGTCCAAAAATGCTGTATTCCATGTATAAGACGTACCCAGATTTTCACCCTCTTTTTGGGGGGAAAAAGGTGTGTCTTATACTCTGAAAAATATGGTAAATAAATTCCACTTCAGTTCACTGAAACCTGTATTCTGGTCAATTCTACAGGGGAGGTCACAGAACATGTTAAGAGTAGTTTGCTTGAAATCTACATAATATAAATTGTTCATATCTTCCAAAGAAATTCTATATTAGTTACGTTTACTCATTACTATGTGATTGGTACTTCTTTCAAAGGTATGAAAATATACTTGTTTTGTCCCATTACACGAAGCTGATGAAACTAATCACTTACTCACAGAAAACCAGTAATACCTTATTTTTTTTAAATAGCCTGAGATACATCAAAACCTCTTTTATCACTTACATGCAAGTACTAATAATGACAAAAATTACACCTACCTGACCAGCCAAGTTAATAAATATGTTGTAGACCATGGATGTCAAACATGCAGTGTCACGTTGCTATCACATGATTTATCACGGTGTTTTTTCCCTTCTGGGAGCTGGGTGGGGGGACTGGCCTGCATGTGATACATCTGTCCCATGGGCTTTTGACACCCCTGTGTAGACTAATAAATGTATTCTTTACAAGGCTAATATAGAGTTTCACCTCTTGGAACCAGAAAGCAATTTACCAAGCCAGGTGGTAAAGACACAACAGACTAAGAGTGATTGAATGGGGAACAAAAACATGAGATAGTTGGTTCAGACAGTATCATATCTATCCTTGAAAATAAAACTTGCTGTATCCATTTTAAGATTAAGGAAAAGAGGTTATGGAAACCTCTTTCTAATTATTACAATGCTTTGAATAGCGATTACTTTGTGCTGTCAAATTTTCTTTTCATTTATTTAAATGTCAAATAAAAAGCCTTTTGGGGGGGAGGGAGGGAGAGAGAGAGAGAGGTGTATGATGAACTGAGTAGGTAACTGATCACTTCAGCATTTCTCATATAACAAAGCTCACAGTCTTTAGCTCGTAATTGTTCAAAGTGAGAGCTTGGGGCACTTTATCTAATTAGCAAACTAACACTTATTGAATTAGATATGGTTAGTAATGGCAGTTTATGAGCAATTCAGTATCCTTCATGCCTCTTGCCTGCCTCCCTGGAAAAACTGAATATTGGATTTAGAAAATCAAGGAGGTGGCAAAGAAATGTATGGTGAAAAGACCAGATGCTATTATTTCAACTTTTTTCATAAAGCAAAAATTCCTTATTCCATTTGATAATTGCTCCCCAAAGTCTATGAAGTCTTTGCTTCTGAATCACCCGCAATGCAAGAAATATTTTTACTTTCAACTGCCATAAGTAGCCCTAATGGTTGACATGGGGTCATAGAATTATTGCAGCTCTAAGCAGCATCATTTCCTTCTCATTGTAAAGCTTCATTTTTCTCTGACACATTAGTCCTCAAACAGCTCCAGGCTTTTGACCCTTCTTTAACCTTGGTAACTAATTAAAGAAGGACAAGACCTTCTTTAATATTCTACAATATTTTTTTTATAAACCTATTCATTCAAGTCCTCTTAAGACACCCTTTGTCACTTAGAACAAAATTTCCTATATTTATGTGAAGAGGGAGACTGATGTTAGCATGAGGAACAAATGGGAAGAGATAAGAGATGTAACTTCAATGGGAAACTATTTTAAAACTTCATTAGAGCCCTCCAGATGTCTTCTAGCTATAGAAATATTAGTAGCAGTTTCTAGATTCCATAGTTTACACTGAACTTGGAAGATGATTTATTTTATATTTATTTATTTTATTTGTCTACAAGGAAACAAGTATGAAAAACACATGAAAAAATGGCACAAATAAATGGATATAAATAAGCAAAACATAGCCCTAAACACATAAAAGGAGTACGTATAAATAAGACAGTAGGACAGGGACGGTAGACATGCTGGTGCGCTTATGCACGCCCCCATAGGGACCTCTTAAGAAATGCATAAGGTCCATGGTAGGCAGCTTAAGGCAAAAGGTATGGGGGTTAGAGGAACTAACAACAGGATCAGGTAGGGTGTTCCACACATTTAATTTTCTATTGCTGAAATTGTTTTTCCTGCAATGAAGATTAGGACGGATTACATTTAGTTTGTGTCTATTGATAGCCCTTATGTGTTATTGCAGTTGAAGTACAAGTAGTCATTAACAGGTAAGAAGTTATGGCATATTATCTTGTGCACTAAGCTTAGGTTAGAACGTAGACGGAGTAGTTCAAGGTTATCCAGGCCTAAAATTTCAAGCCTGGTGGTATACAGAATTTTATTATGTGTCCTTACAATTAGGAATAAGAACATTTCTCTTTACCAGATATCTGGTTCATTCTGATAAAAATAATATATTTTTAATCTTATAAATACAACTTTAAATAAACTCATATTCAAATAAAGTATATTTTTTTTAAAAAAAATAATTCTCCTGAGTATGATAAATATTATCCTCACCAAAGTATTTAGGACATCAACCTACTCTTTCAAACCTAATAATAATACAATACAATATAATATAATACAATACAATACAATAGCAGAGTTGGACCTTGGAGGTCTTCTAGTCCAACCCCCTGCTTAGGCTGGAAACCCTATACCATTTCAGACAAATGGCTGTCCAACATCTTCTTAAAGACTTCCAGTTTTGGGGCATTCACAACTTCTGGAGGCAAGCTGTTCCACTGATTAATTGTTCTAACTGTCAGGAAATTTCTCCTCAGTTCTAAGTTGCTTCTCTCCTGGATTAGTTTCTACCCATTGCTTCTTGTTCAGTCCTCAGGTGCTTTGGAGAATAGTTTGATTCCCTCTTGTCTAATACCTGTCCTAATAAATACAATGGGGAAGATGTCTGCCTTTAGTGCCACAAATAATGGCGCAAAAATAAGAAGCAAAAAAGCTTTTTAGAAATGATTAAGGATTAATTCTGTGCACTGGATTGAAAGAAATACTTTACTGAATATATTTAAGCAGACATAGGCAACAGCCATCAATTAAGGATGCTACCGTTTGGGTAAGTGTATGAGGCAGGAGGTTGGAATCAATTATTTCAAACATCCCCTTCCAACTCCATAATATTCAGCTGTCACGACACGATAGAGTTTGTATTTCTGAATTCTTTATAGAATTAAAATATTTTACTTATATGGGTATTCCGCAACCACAATCAAGCCCAAAATTTATGTTACTAAGTAAGAAAAGTGAGTTTTGCCCTGTTTTACAACCTTTCTTGTCACAATTGCTACCTGAATCACTGCAGTTGTTAAATTAGTAATCTGGATATTAAGTGAATCTGCTTTCCCGTTGACTTTGCTAGTCAGAATGTCACAAAAGGGGATCACATCACCCCAGGCAACCGTCATAAGTGGGTCAAACATCCGAATATAAATCATGTGACCACAGGAATGCTGGAATGTTCATAAGTGTGAAAAATGGTCATGTCACTTTTTTCAGTGCTGTTATAACTTTGAATGATGATTAAACGAACTGTTGTACGTGGAGGACTACCTGTACTTTCTGTACCATAACACATAATGCACATTTTCTCTTTATTACAACGGCTCACTCAAAAATGCGCCATCCTTACGTTCAAAGCCTGCCAAGCCATTACTTTATTTTTCAAGTCCTAATGGTACACATTTTTTTGCCAAATACCTTTTGCCAAGTTTCAAAGAATCACAAATTCTTCACTTTCTGACAGATTTATGTCCAACTTCAATACAAATCCATTATGATTCTAAAGAGGAGGAGGGCATGGAAAACTCCATACTTTAAAAACTCTGTAGTTATTAGAATACTGAACTAGGTACAGTATTTAACAGCAGACTGCAGAATAATAGAGTTGAGATGGACTTTGGAGATGTTCTAGTCCAATCCTCTGCTTAAGCAGGAGGCCTTATACCAGAGGTGTCAAACTAGCGTCGTCACAGAGGTGTCATGTGACATATTGGGACTTTTTTCCCTTCATTAAACCGGATGTGGGTGTGGCCAGTGATTATGTGACCACTATTAGGCAGTGATCCTTAAGCAACACTGTTTTACTTGTAAAAATCAGGTAAACTCAAAATTAATCTCTGTTCAGAAATACCATATTTTTCGGAGTATAAGACGCACCCCCCTAAAAGAGCGTGGAAATGTTGGTGCATCTTATACACCAAATACAGCCATTTTTGGTCTCCTGAAGCCCTGCCCCTGCACCCCATTTTTGTGAAAAATGGGTGAAAAACAGGCCGCAAAAATGGGGGTGTTTTTACCTTCCCCCACCCCCCAGAAGCACTCTGCAGGCTTCAGCAGGGCTGGAGGAAAGGGAAAATGTCCCCGTTTTGGTGAAAAACAGGGATGTGTTTGCCTTACCCCAGACCTGCTGAAGCCTGCAGGGCGCTCCTGGGGGCCGAGGAGGACAAAAACTTTTTTTTTCTTACTTACCTCTTTGAAATCTTGGTGCATCTTAAACACCGGTGCGTCTTATAGTCTGAAAAATATGGTATGTAACAAAACTCATTAATTCCTTGTAGCCCAAATACTGATTTCGAATTCAAGCACTGTCATGATTGCATGCATGTTTGTTTATCTGTTTTCAAAGAAATTTAGGCTACAGAGGTAATTCTTAGACAGATGCATGCCCCACTGAATTCATTGCCTTGAAAGCACAGGGTTTCATTATTTCTTCAAAATACTCACAGAAGTTTAAAGTGAAAGTCAGTTGAAGATTAAAGAACATATTAATATAATAGAGTAATAGAATAGAATAACAGAGTTGGATGGGACCTCGGAGGTCTTCTAATCCAACCTCATGTTAGGAGGAGACCTTATAGCATTTTAGAGAAATAGTTATCCAATCTTTTCTTAAAAACTTCCAGTGTTGGAGCATTCACAAATTCTGGAGGCAAGTTGTTCCACTGGTTAATTGTTCTAATTGTCAGGAAATTTCTCCTTAGTCCTAAGTTGCTTCTCTCCTTGATTAGTTTCTATCCTTTACTTCTTGTCCTACCTTTAAACAATAGCTTGACTCCCTCTTCTTTGTGGTAACCCCTGAGATATTGGAACACTGCTATCATGTCACTCCTGGTCCTTCTTTTCATCTAAAGAATTATTTTTAGCCTGAAGTCAATCTTTGGTTGATTAAACATACTAGTTTCAGATCTAGCTTAAAGGTAAGAATTGTAAAAAACAAAAATAGTTTATCAATAGCTTGACTGGGAAATTCATGTGATCACTGTCTTCCCTATTTGTATTGTTATTTCAAAGTCAACATATGTATAAATAAGACATTTTATAGAAATCAATTTCTTATATTCATTTGTTTTTTGGTGATATATTTAGTTTTGGACAATATGTTAATGGCCTCCCTAATCATTTAAAAATTGTTGTGTAATGATGATGATGATGATGTATAGGTAGCCCTCATCTTACAACCATTCATTTAGTGACTGTTCAAAGTTACAACAGCACTGAAAAAAGTGACTTATTTTCACAAGCATTGCAGCATCTCTATGGTCACATGATCAAAATTTGGATGCTTGGCAACTGGTTCACATTTATGATGGTTGCAGGGTCCTAAAGGTAATGTGATCACATTTGGGACCTCTGACAAGCAAAGTCAGATTCATTTAACAATTCAGTTACTGATTTAGCAACTGCAGGGATTTACTTAGATTCACTTAATTGAGCCATGGCGACACAGTGGTTAGAATGCAGGCCTGCAGGGCTAACTCACTGCTCATTCCAGGAGTTCAATTCAGCTCAAGGTTGACTCAGTCTTTCATCCTCCCCAGGTTGGTAAAATGAGGACCCAGATGGTTTGGGGCAGTATCAGGGATGGGTTCCAGCAGGCACTATTGCCGGTTCGCTAGTGTGCGTGCTGCAATTAATATTGTTCTGTGCATGCAGAACTGAAAAACAAGATGGCGGCACCATAAGTGGGGAACCGGTTTGAGGGCATTTGCTGCCGGTTTCAGCGACCAAGGCCGCCAAACCACTACCAGTTTGGCTGAACCGGTCTGAACTGGTAGGAACCCACTACTGGGCAATATGCTGATTCTGTAAACCACTTAGAGAGGGCTGAACTCTGAAGTAGTATATAAGTCTAAGTGCTATTGCTATTGTACTACTGTGCTTGAAAACAAACTGCAAAAAAAATAACAAAAGACTATTATTCTACTATTAGAAGTAAACATAAATGTACAGGTGGTTTTAATATGCCAATACAGTAGACCCATTTCCAAGATTGTATGGATAGCAGCATTTTTAAGATTCTTTCTATATAATCTTGCTCTTTCAGCTCATATATTTTATCTACAACAGGACATATCCTCATAGTTCTTTTATTTTGCGGGTATACAGACTCAGCAAAACATTCAGCAATGTATTGGAGCACTGATATAAAGGCCCCATGGTTTTTCCCAGTTTTAAACAGCAATAGATTAATTTCAAGACTCACAATGGGGCAGTACGGTTCCATCTGCTCCTATAACTTACAGAAGCAATCTACAGCCATGAAGTTAAGAGTTCACAAAAAAATGACAGTACCCGGTTAAGTATTGCAATGTTTTATTCCCTGCAGAAACTAATTCTATCAACTCTTTCTTGCAAAATATTGCTGATTTGCTATTCTCTCATTCCATTTCCCCTGCCATCCAATTGATTTAATTTAAAAGACTAGGTTAGGAAAGGAACTTCTGAAATTTGTCTCCCTAGCTTCTCACTCCCCTTTGCACTCCGAAGTTCAGCTAAAGATCCTCTCCAGTTTGATACTTTTATCCCTTTGTGACTGACACCAGAGATAATAAAACACGAAAAATGCTGGAAAAAGGAAAATATTCTTGCTACTTTAAAAACACACACACACAATTATTAAATTCTTTATACACATTAGAACAATGTATCAGAAAAATACTGGCTCATAATACAATCCATTCTTCTAGCCAATTGTGACAAAACAAAGCCATAGGTTTAAAGCACTAGCTTCTACTTCCTGGGTCTGTATTTTATGTCTGTGTGAATCCACTTAGATTGCTTGAATGTTTCAGATCATGCAGCAGAATCTTTTCCCAACATGTGCTAAGAATTCACTATATCATTTACACCACGGGGTCCCCAAACTTTTTGGTTCCATGGACTGGCGGTGGCGGTTTTGGTGGCCAGGGAGGAGGAGGGGGGGTTGCACATGCAACCTAAATCCTGCGCATGCACAAATGAAGCTTCATGCATTTGCTCGCCTCTTTGGCAGCCTGGTTCCCAATGGGTTGCAGCCCAGTCTGTGGCTCAGGGGTTGGGAATCCCTGAGTTATAAGATAAGAATAACAATCACACTTATATACCGCTTATATACCGCTTATATACTTATATACCGCTTCGCAGTGCTTTACAGTCCTCTCTAAGCAATTTACAGAGTCACCATATTGCCCCCAACAACCTGGGTCCTTATTTTACCAACCTTGGAAGAATGGAAGTCAACCTTGCTGAGTCAACCTTGAGCCGGTGAGAATCAAACTGTTGAATTGCTGGCAGCAGCAGTCAGCAGAAGTAGCCTGCAGTACTGCATTCTAACCACTGCGCCACCATGATCCCTAAATTGTTATTTCTTTTGACAATAAATTTGCATGTAGCAATAGAAACAGCACTTAGACTTATATACCGCTTCAGGATGCTTTACAGCACTCTCTAAGTCAGGGGTGTCCAAACTTGGGAACTTTAAGACTCGTGGACTTCAACTCCCAGAATTCCCCAGCCAGCTTAAAGTTGGACACCCCTGCTCTAAGTGGTTTACAGAATCAGCCTATTGCCCACAACAATTTGAGTCTACATTTTACCCACCTTGGAAGGATGGAAGGTTGAGTCAACTTTGAGCCAGTGAGATTGGAAATAGCCCGCAGTGCTACATTCTAACCACTGTGTCCATATAGAGAAGATCCAGTTCCCAACATCTATTTCTACCCATTAAGACTGTCTTTTAATTATCTTGGGAAATACTTATTCCAATATAAGCTTTAATTTTGCAGAGATTAATATTTAGCATTCAGATAAACTGGGTTCAGATGGAATTAACCAAAAATAACTATGCACAGCATTACAATTTTCTTTTGTGATATAACTAGGTTATATAAATCTTGCCTAGCACAAGTCTTAAGCATGAAAATTTATGCATCATACAGGTAATTTTTGGCTTCATAGTAACTGAATCTATGTACATGTCATATTCAGTATGTTCTAATCTAATAATAGCCAATGTGATATAATGGGTAAGACACTAGATTGGTTCTAATCCACCCTCAGCCATGGAATCTCAGTGGGTAATTTTGGATCATTCTGTCTTTCTTCTTTCAATCCAAATTATTAATGGGGAAAAATAAAGAGACAGTGTTACATATGCTGTCTTGAATTTTTGAGAGAAAGGTTGGATAGATAGATAGATAGATAGATAGATAGATAGATAGATAGATAGAAACAAATAAATCATAAATTAAATATTTATTTTTCCAAAATCAGAATTAATAGCAGCAATTTAAATGGAAATAATCAATCTGTTCATGTGTTGTTACAGTACGCTACCCTTTTTCTAAAATAAAGAGGTATAGAGTTATGTTTCTTTTTTAAAAAAGTCAATTTTTCTGGACTTATTCATGCAAGTGTTGTTTGTGGGACAATAAGAGCTGCTGGGCTACATGTGTGCCTTTTAAGATAAAGGAAATACTGTTTCAAGATCATTTCCAGATTGTAAAAACTATGAATTTGTCCAAAATTCTGATGCAGAGGGTGATTAGGTTTGGAAGCTATGTGCAGAATTATTTACACAGAAGATGATGGGATCCTATATATCAGGGTTGTCAAACTCATGGCCATCAGCCAGATGTATCCCATGCTGGCCATGCCCACGCCCAGTTTAGCAAAGGGGAAAAAATCATGATACGTCACATGATGACGCCATGACAAATTGAGTTTGACACCCCTGCTATATATTAATGTATAAGTAAAGAAATGCACAGCTATACACAAAGGAAATAGTACTGGATCACCTAATACTGAGATTAATATTATATTTCTGAGGAAAGAGTATCCATAAACAAAGGTCAAATCCACTGAGCCACATGTTAGCAGAAATATCACTGAAATATATACGCTCACTGTAAGAACCAGGTTGACGGGGAAAAAATTAAACTACCATCCTTTCTCATATTGCTAGCTGTTGTTGCTGCTTTAATGTGCCAGGTTATTTTACTGTGAGATTATTCGAACAGCTCCACGATTTAAACATGAAATGGCATGCACCACATGACTGTTGGTTCATAGCTTGATCTTAAGTTAGCTAAAACAGTTAGCTGATTTGCTAAGCACTATGGTTTCAGAACTATCATTTGTGTTTTGAATGTTTAATATATATCTCTCTCTCTTCTCATGGGGAAGGATAAAAAAAATTAAATTTAAGCAGCTTGTTTCTCCAGATCACATAAAAGAAAACAGTTCTCAAGAGCAGCAAGGTTTCTGGCTCCCTTATCTTTTTCATCTAAGGTATGTAAAAAACCACTAAAAACATAATATTCTACCACTGTGTTCTATAAGATATGGCTCACAAATTATACATTTTCTAGTGGGAAATATTTGCAATTACTTTCTATATAGGTGATTTCTAAATCCTATCGCTACTTATCTACAAGTGCAGTCATCTGATATGAAAACTTAGACTATGTACTAATTAATGTAGCCTGTATTTCACAACTTGCAAAAAATTGCTCAGTTGTAGGAATGCACTGAAGCATACACAAATGTAAAATTAGGCACCCTTCTTTTCTAAATTCTAACTGTTTATTAATTAGGAAAGAATGGTAATAAGTCCTTAATACATATTAACTCTGAATGCATTAATTATTATTATTTTATTATTATTTATTAGCGTTTATATACCGCCTCCTCTCCCGAAAGGGACTCAGGGCGGTGTACAGTCCGTATCAAAATACAACAGGTTAAAACATAGTAATAGCTACATAAATACATGTATGAGAGGAGGATAAAATATGCCAAACTGTACAGCTAAATAAATAAATCGATACAAAAGTTTAAAATCCCAATGTCATATCAGGTTAAATTTAAAACACTATCCCTCTAAAAACCAGTAAGAATGTGTATGCCAGGAGGTAGACGTTATAAATTATGCCAGACCAGCCAGTCGGAACAGGTGTGTCTTCAGTTTCTGTCGGAAGGAGCGGAGGTCAGTAGTGGTTCTAATGTCGGGGGGGAGGTCATTCCAGAGGGTTGGGCCCATCACAGAGATGACATGTTTCTGATCTGTTTTCCACCCAAAATGTGTGTTTCAATTTTAATAGACATTTTACCCAGAATTATTTTATGCCACCAGTGCGTAGACTGAAGACTAAGGTCAGACTGATGGGAATTATAATCTAGCTATGGATTTATCCAAACTTCAGTTATCTGCACAGATTCTATAATGTTAAAATGAAATCTTGATTCTAATCCTGAGCATATCAGCATAAAATGTCATTGTGTAGCATGAGCTAATTTTAGCCCACCTAGTTCAGAGATCAGAGTCTATCCCCAATATTCAGCCAATAACCTTTATCAAGTAGTCCTTTGATTAGCTGCAATGACCTAACCTAAGGAGTATAACTATAAGGTGAGCATAGGCTGGCTCATTCAGCAGATCTGTGTTCTGAAATCTAATAGAGTAAGGTGATGTTATGCTATGTGTCAGCAAATATATGGGGAAAGAAAGGTTTGGAGTATTGATTCTAAATCCCTGAAAGAAAAGATATTTACATCTAATGGTATTTTTTTTTAACTCGATGTGATACATGTTTGCAATATCACAAGTAAATTAATACCCAAAGTACATCACTAAATGTCTATGGAGATTCTCAGTCATCCAGGGCATGTGTGCTTGTTCAGGAGGCAACTGGATTTTCTTTGAAGACATTTCGCTTTTCATCCAAGAAGTCTCTTCATAATGCCTAGCATGGATTTCTGGATTGGATAGTTTCTGTTCCATCTTTAAAGTTCCTTCTCATTCAATTTAGAAAGGTCAGCCTTTTTCCTGAAATTATTCATATATTAGAATCTCATTCACTGCCAATACCGAGATTTAAAGACAGCGTCAGAAAAAGATTTAGAGAATAGTTGTCAGAGTTTTGGCAGCATGGTTATTATTATGAGATATATCCAGGAGCAAAAACACAGCACACAGCGCCTTTAGACAATTAGTAGTGGTTTATATACAAATATATATGGTAGATACTCACACGGTAGATAAATCCCTTACCATCAGCTACGGATACAAGGAGAGAAATGAGATACACGACGAGAGAGAGAGAGAAACTCTCTAATGGCCACCTATATATAGACACCTCTTTAAAAGATAAATGACTTGTGTGGACCCTACCAGAGTCTTAAAGAGGCCTGTATTGCTGAATCATCCCCATTGCATCAGCTTACAAATTATAGCCTACAACCTTACATCACCTGGCAGCTATTAAATCCTCATTACCTGAAAATAGTTCTGGAAAGAGGTTTTTGGTGGTGCCATTCACCTTTATGATAGCATGAAATCTTGCCCAATGGCTACACTCACCTATGATTGTCAGATCAAGGCCCTTCTTTCCTCCAGGAATGCTAGACCTTTCAAATATTTTAGATCTACCTGCGAGAGTGGCTGTGGTTTTGCATTTGATGAAATATTATTCTGTTATATTTCTAAGTGCTTATTTTATACTTGTACGTTCTATATTTCAAATGATTTACTGTTATTTCTTTTGTTTTATTATTGTATTTTAACTGTTATATAATGCCTGGTTTATGAGCCATTTAATAAATATAATAAATAAATACATCATTTAAGTGACTCATTAAAGGAGAAAACAGCTAGCATCATAGGCACACATTCTAGTTTATGAAACACCAAAAGTGTCAGATGTTCTTGTTCACTTTAATAGAAATAAATGGGCTCATATTCTAATGCTTCAGCTGAAATGGCTCTTTTAGAGCCCTAGACATACCTTCTTTTAACATTAAAAAGTGATCACAATATAAGGATAATAAAACTGCCTAACAATAGATTTACAAATCTAATTTAACTATGGTAATTGATAATACTCACAACAGTATAGAGAAAATAATAAGGAAAGAGAGGAATAAGGGGCTTGCAAAGGTGAAAATAACATCTATTGAAACAGATCAATCAGATAACAGATTAACAGAGTTGGGAAGGACCTTATAGGTCATCTAGTCCAACCCCCTGCTCAAGCAGGAGACCCTACACCATTTTTGTCAAATGGCAGTCCAATCTCTTCTTGAAAGTCTCAAGTGATGAAGCCCACACAATTTCCGAAGGCAACTTCTGTTCCACTGGTTGATTGTTCTCACTGTCAGAAAGTTCCTCTTTATTTCTAGGTTGAATCTCTCCTTGGTCAGTTTCTATCCATTATTCCTTTTCAGGTGCTTTGGAAAATAGCTTCCTCTTCTCTCCCCTCTGTGGCAGCCCTTCAAATATTGGAACACTGCTTTGCCCACTTCTGGCAAGCAAAGCTAGATTCACTTAATGACCCCCTGATTCACTTAACAACTGCAGTGATTCATTTAAAAATGTGGCAGAAAGGGTCATAAAATTGAGTGTGACTCACTGAACAAGTCAAAGACTAAGTCAAACACTATCCATAGGCAAGCTGATATTTATTTAGAAAATTTATGTACTTTCCTACTTGCACATGGCAACTCAAGGTGGCTTACAAGCATATAAAAACACCATATAAGAGAAATAAAAAGAAATAATAATAATAATAATAATAATAATAATAATAATAATAATAATAATAATAATAATAATAATAATAATAATAATAATAATAATATACCATTACCATACATTTTGGACCTGTGACTCTGTCTTTAGACTGTTTGATTACTTAGAATCTTGGATTAGAAATGAGCAGTTCTAAGGTCTTTCTGAATTTGTGACTATCTTCCCGGATTCTTTTGCAACAAGTTTTGTGTTTCTTTTGTGAAAGATTTATAACTGCAATAAATATCTTGAATTTATTATGAATTGGCCATGCAAGCATTTAAGCAGAAACACAAAAACAGAGATGTATCATCAGCAACTGTATCTGAAGGCAGACAAGGTCTTCATACCAGCAGTTTATACGTTCATATTTCTTTGTTTTAAATCAAACTCAATTTCATTGAGGGCCACATCAGGGTTAGGTTTGTCCTTGGAGGAGATGGGGTGGGCGTGGCCAGGGTGGGTGTGGCCAACTCAATGCCAGTTGTGTCAGGGGTGCCTATGGGTCTGAGAGCTTTGCCAGCGAAAACGGGCTTCAGAGCTCCATTATTGACTGCGATGGCCTCCTGCAACCCTCTGCTGGCAGAGGCACTGTGGGCCGGTCCTTCGCTGTTTCCAGGGTAGCCCTGCAGGCCAGGTCTAAACACCCTGTGGGCCGTATCTGACCCATGGGCCTTGAGTTTGACACCCCTGCTTTAAACTATGAAGAATAAGACTGCTCCAAGTTCCTTTGGCAGGAAAAGCTTGTTGTGAAGGTATTTCATAGAAGTCATTCTGTGCTGCTCTGACTACAGAATGTATACACCCCGTCCCGCGAACCCTCAGTTCGGCTGGCAACAAGTTAATAGTTATTCGCGCGGACATTTCAACAAATATTTTTACTACAATTACATTTTAGTATGTTAGGTAAATATTGTTTATTACTAATAACTATAAATGTTACATTTATTAATATGATGTTTGGCAATAGTCCATGCCACTTTTGCAGAATTATTAACTTAACACCCAAAAGAAAATTTTATTTCAATCTGGAATATTATGTGAGTTGTTTATCTTCCTTTAAAAAAAAAAGCAAATACATTTAATTTATGCAAGGTTTGGTAGGTCCACCAAGAATGCATGCCATATAAATGCACTCTCAGTTCCTTTTTTCTTCCAGATCTATCATTCCAAATATATATAATGATAAGCTCTGTAGAAGATCAATTCCTTAGGGAAAGCTTCTCTGATCAAAATAGAGGTGAGTCCCATTTGAAATCCTTTTCTTTTTGGAAAGTCTTCTAGTCTTCCTTCACGTCATCTTGCTCAACCAGGACAATCGTTTTTCTGAACAAGTGAAGAAATGGCCATGATAAATGGGGAATTATGGACATGGATGTTCTCCCATCTAGATAGGATGCAGAATGAGAGAAGGGTGACTTGGAATATGGTTGACTAAGACAATGGAGCACCAAGAAGGATGGCTAACATTTTTATTATTTGCTGTGTATGGAGAAATTTCCTGACAGTTAGAACAATCAATCAGTGGAACAACTTGCCTCCAGAAGTTGTGAATGCTCCAACCCTGGAAGTTTTTAAGAGCAGGTTGGATAACCATTTGTCTGAAATAGTATAGGGTTTCCTGCCTAAGAAGGGGGTTGGACTAGAAGACCTACAAGGTCCCTTTCAACTCTGTTACTCTATTCTATTCCATCTTTGGTAGCATATGAACACTTTGGTGTGTGCTCTACCTGTTTTTTATGCATTTGATCTTTGTGTGTGTGTGTGTGTGTGTGTGTGTGTATTCAATGAAATGTGGGAAGGTATTTATATTCTCAGCTAAAGTAAACTTTAGTCAACTTTTAGTCAGTGTATACATATTTTACAATCACTACAATAACAGGGAGGTACAGGGCATTGAAAATAATTTCAACAGATAGTGGATTTGTGCTTTTTCCTTATCATTTCCAACTTCATTGATGTATGCACACACAGTGTATACATTTATTCACACTCCCCAGCTAGTTTAATGAAAGAATTTTATATTGATCCATTACTTCGTAGAAACCTGTTAGGTTACTTCCTACAGCAGCAGGAATACACAACGGCATCAGATTCTACACTGCCAATGCTTGTTGTCCAATGCTAATTTCTCTGAGCTCACTAGAAAAATTGCTATCGATTCCTTTCATTAGGCAACAATTGACCCTGCTCTACTGGAGCATTAGGAAGACCAAATTCTCTAAATGCACCCATAGATCATCCTTTGACTGTGAAGATGCAATAGGCACGCCACAAGATATGGTTTATTTAATCCAAAAATTAAAATTTTATTGGCTATATTATCTAAATTGCTTAATGTATTTAGATGAAGGACTACGCCTACAAATTCTGCTAGGAGTGTCCTTGAAAATCACTTCTAAGAAACAAAGAGCACCCAAAAACAAGAGTTAGTTTATTAAGAACTCTTTTTAAAATAAGGCATAATTGTTTATATAACAAGAGAGTCACTGGGAGTAAGGTGGCACAGAGAGTTAGTTAAATAAACTATTATTATTAAATAATAATAACTGTGACAAAAGTTTCTGTGTTTCACTAAGGCATATATTTAAATATAGAATAACTATTATTGCTATTAGGAATATTCAATTATTGAGATTGTAGTAAGCTCAATAAATTAGGAAGGTTTTTGTTTTCTGAAGTTCTCTGATAAATGTTTTTTAATGGAATATTTTTTTAAAAAAAAAAGTAAAAATATTATTCTTGCTAAAATCGAAATTAATCCATGTGATACGACGTAGGGATGTGCCAAAAAAAGAATTTGCTTTCTAAGAAGAAAATTTTCGTATAATATCAGGGGGAAAGTAAGTTCCTGAATTTATTTAAGAGTAAGAGTGTGAGAGTCCTTTAAATGTATAATAATCTCTGATACAATTCACAGTTTCTCTACTTTCCGTCTTCATGTAGACTCCAAATATCATAAGGGAACTCCTTCTATTAATATGGTGCCTCTATCATTGTACTCTATTGGAGTGTATGATGCTTGACATAATTTGTGACTGAAATTAAATAAGTAGGCAGAGGTAAATAAACCTCTATTCTTTCTAGCATATGTGCCTTCTCCAGCAATAACTCAGCAATCCAAAAATGGAAATCTATATTTATTAGCGGCCGACATCATTAACAGCTTTTGGATAATTATATGAGCTTTTTGGCATACCAACAGTAACTTTTCCCTATGGATACAAACAATCCATCAAGTCTTGCATTCCTTTCGTTTACAATTTACAGTTTCAGAACAAGCCATATTATTATGCATTATTTTAAAAAGTTAATATCGCGGCTTTTTATGCATGTATCTCTTGTTTCCTCATATAAAAACTTCCTTAGCTGTTCCTTCCCAGCAGGAACAAAGTGGTTATTATGCATGGTCAGCATAATTTGGATTATTAACATTTGCTAGTTAATATTTTTTACAATAAATTCTTTTGAATTAGAGCTAAGTAGGAGATAAAATAATTTCTACCTCTGCACTGCAGTGATTTTATAACCACATAAAAAGGATAGTGGGAAAGAAGGTAAGATTAAGGTAAATGTGAGTGATCTTTTGTTCTACAGGGGATGCGAATTTATCCAGTAAATCTTTGGTTTATTCTTAAATTGATGAGCTCAGGCTGACGATCATCCTGGAAACTGTTCCTTGTGAAAACTTTCTGTGTAAAAATTGAGCCTACAGACTGTATTTGTATGTATAAGCTGGCATCCATCCAGAATAACAGAATCACAGAGTTGAAGGGGACCTTGGAGGTCTTCTATTTCAACCTTCTGTTCAAGCAAAAACACTCCATACCATTTCAGATAAATGGCTGTCCAATCTCTTCTTAAAAACTTCTGGGGAGGCAAGTCGTTCCACTGATTAATTGTTTTTCCTGTTGGAAAATTTCTCCTTAGTTCCAGGTTGATTCTCTCCTTAATTAGTTTACATTCATTGCTTGTTATCTTGCTTTCAGGTGCTTTGAAGATTAGGTTGAGTACTTCCTCTTTGTGGCAGCCCCTTAGATATAGGAACACTGCTACCATGTCACCCCTAGTCCTTCTTTTCATTAAACTAGACCAGGTGCTTCATAACGGCAGTGTCACATGACATATCTGGACTTTTTTCCCTTTGCTAAATTGGGCGTGGGCATGGCCAGTGCATGATGCATCCAGGCCACGGGCCAGGAATTTGACAAGCCTGAACTAAACATACCCCGTTCCTGCAACCGTTCTTGGTATGTTTTATCCTCCAGTCCCCTAATTATCTTTGCTGCTGTTCTCTGCACTATTTCTAGAGTCTCAACATTTTAAAAAAATATTGTAATGACCCAAACTGGATGCCATGTTCCGAGTGCGGTCCTACCAAGGCACTATAAAGTGGCATAAACACTTCATCTGATGTGATTATCCATACTGGTGATTTTCAAATTAATGCTTTCTATTGAAGGATTTACACACTCTTTTGGAAACAAAAGTATCCTATTAATATTTTTGTATAATTCACATCACACCTGGGAGCTGGATGCTAGGATTATATACATTATATGAGACATTTAACTATATCAAGCACATTTATCTGTTTTGCCTCTGTGGCTGCCTGTTATGTCTATAAAGGCTATCCAAATTGGGAAAAATCTGGGGAGTAAATATGCATGCACATTCATGCGCACAAATACATAATCTTATATTCAAAGCTCCATTTGGGAGGGGGAAAAAAACCCTGCTGAAGTATATTCCCTCACTCAATTTGCTGATAAAATATTTTATCGCTGTGCATGCAATTCACATGCCTTTATAGTAGAAGTGCTAGAACTTCCAGCACTAATTTAACACTGCTCTGTGGCTAATTAAGTGTGAATGCTGCATCATCAATTCAGAAGTAGATCTAATGAAAAAGCAAGGCTAAATTGTTACCCAGAGTGGTGTAAAAGGTCACATTGCTACAACCACATCTTGTTGTTGTTTTATTCTCCCTTTTTCCATTCTTTAAACGGCTCTTTTTTAATAGGAGCCAACAGGTTCCACAGTATTCCCTCCAAAACATGGTGACTTAAAATGTGTGTAAAATCAGCATGTACTCCCTTCAGAATTCTTAACAGATTCCATGTTGGCAAGTCAATTCTGGCAGATTAAATCTATGCATTCAAAAGGCACCTAAATTGGCCACAGATGGTTGCCTTAACAAAGAAGTGGAGAGCTTTTGAAGGGTTAAGAACACTCCTGAAATTTAGAATCTCTACTGGAAAAGATGCAGTAGAGAAGATTTATTGCCTTATATAACAAGGGTGGGGAACTATAGGCCTACACCCCATAAAGGAAATTTAAGTAACTGTGTAGACCTTACTACTACGCCTGCCTCTTTTTAGCACTGTTAATATCACAGTTCATTTTAGCCCACCGGCTAACTTTAGAATTTCTCTGACTTTGAATTTACCTGTTTTAGAATAAAACTAGATGACCCCGGGTGGCATTCATTTAATGACTGTTTAAAATTACAATTGCACTGAAAAAGTGACTTACAAGTAGTGCTCGCCCTTACAAACACTGCAGTATCCCCACAGTCATGAGATCAACATTTAGATGCTTTTAGACAATTGGCATCTATTAATGATGGTTGTGGTCAAGGGTGAGACTACTGCCAGTTCGCTCAGGGAGGCGATGTGCGTGATTGATGCATGTGCTTGATGCACGCACCAAATGCGCATGCGCAGTACAACTAAAGTTGCTCTGTGCATGCGTAGAAGCAAAAACAAGATGGTTGCACCTATGGCGCCACCGGAAGAACTGGTTTGGGGGCATGGCAGGCCTGGGTCGCTGCTGGTTCTATTGACCCAGGCTGCCAAGCTGGTTGTGGTGTCTTGGGGTTGTGCTATGCCAGGGGTGTCCAAACTTGAGAACTTTAAGACTTGTGGACTTCAACTCCCAGAATTCCCCAGCCAGCATGGCTGGCTGGGGAATTCTGGGAGTTGAAGTCCACAAGTCTTAAAGTTCCCAAGTTTGGACACCCCTGTGCTATGCCATTTGTGACCTTCCTAACTGGCTTCCAACAAGAAAAGTCAATGGGGAAAATCTGATTCCCTTAACCATCATATTATTAACAACTGCAAGTGATTTGCTTTACAACCGTGGTAAAGAAGATGAGACTCACTTAACAACTGCTGTGTTTAACAACATAAATTCAGTTTAACTACCACATCTTGCAGGGAGCTAACTGTATTACTGGTTCGAATCTATTTTTAATTTTTTAAAAAAAATCTCAAGCAAATGTGCATTTGACAAACATAATATACAATCTTTGTTCCCAGTCTATTAAATAGAGGACATTAGCTTCAGCCAGGCAGTAATTACCATGTTAGAGGAGATCTCACTGATTGGATTGTGAATGAATAATTAGCTATTGCTTTTTATGGCCTTAGGTTAGGGCCAGGTAATGCTTTGAAACAGTCCCATATACTCCGCTTCCTTACTTATGAAGAATTGGTCCTTTGCCCAGGAAATTCCAATAAGTACTTAGGCGTTTATAAACATTCCACCCTGAGAGAAAAAATGGAGAATGGCAAAAGAAGCTATGTAAGATTTCAAATTTTAACAAAGGGATACACACAGGGAATGAAGAGTCAAAATCAAAGCCTTTATTGCCATTGTACAGCATGTATACAACGAAATTGATTTAGACCCTACTGGGGCAGTTCATACAAGACAACGATAATAATATAAAGGATAATCCTTATACAAGCAGTTAGGGAAAAACTAGTCATACGTTTCCATATGTACAACATATTCTGTGCAACATGTATATTACTCAGGTGTATGATCTCATATTATGGTATATACATATTACACACTACACTGGCACCAATGAAATTTGTGGCGCTAATTTGTGTGTTTAGGAGTCTGACAGCCCATGGGTAGAAGATGTTTTTAAATCTGTTTGACCGGCTATACTTCTGTGTTTTCTGTCCGATGGTAAAAGTGAAAAAAGACACTGGCCAGGGTGTGAATCCCTAAGTATCTTCCTTACTCTGCTGAAAAAACAAGATCTGGCAATGTCACTCAGTGGTGTTAGGGGCAACCAATGGTTTCTTGTGTCGAATTAATGACTCTCTGTAGTGCCTACTCTCCATGGCTGTTAAACCAGCGTACCATATTGTTGTACAGTATGTGATGATATATTCTATCATGGACCTAAGAAGATAAGATGACAGAAAAAGAATATAGGCAACCTAAGACTGGGATGGCGAACCTATGGCATGGGTGCCACAGGTGGCACACGGAGCCATTTGTCAGGGCACGCAAGGCGTTGCCTTGTCAGCTGGCCAGCATGCATACGCGCACTGGCCAGCTGAATCCAGCCATTTTAAAAGTTATTTTTCCTCCCCAGGCTCCAAAGGCTTTATAGGAGCCTGGGGAGGGCGAAAACAGCCTTCCCCCCCCAAGGCTCTCCACAGGCTTCAGGAGCTTCCCTGAAGCCTCTGGAGTGAAAAAATCCGGCCCTACAGGCAAACCGGAAGTTTGGGAATGGACTTCTGGTTTGAACATAGGGCCGGCTTAACCCCTTCAGGGAAGCCTCCTGAAGGTCCCTGAAGGCTCCGGAGGACGAAAAACGACCCTACGAGCAAACTGGAAGTCTGTTTCTGAACAGTTTTTTTAACGCCTCTGGAGCCTGGGAGGGCAAAAAAAGCATGCAAAAAATGGGGGGAGCACCTGTCATGCGTGCTGCGGGATTGCGCATTGCATTATGGGTGCAGCACACCCACGCACGACCCCCCTGCACTCTCCCCACTTATGGCACGTGAGCCAAAACATATTTTCCATCGCAAATAAACACCCTAAAGTGACCATAATGTTTTTATAGAATATAAGAGTTTTAAGATAGATAACCCAGCAAACTAGGAAACTAAGTAAAATGTTGTACTTAGATTCGCCCAAACACTATACAAACTGGATACAGAATCATTTTAAAATGCCAAGAGATGCATGTTTAGGGGTATTTGTATGTGTTAAACTATTTACAATTTCTCTGTGCTTTGTTATTCATTAAAAAGCAAACATATGTACAAAATGTAATTAAATAATTAGGCTGAATGCAATAAATCAAGTCTGCATATGGAATTATAAAAAATCTGTACTTGTCTTTGAAAGAACAAAGTATTAAAAGGTAAAGGTTCCCCTTGCACATATGTGCTAGACGTTCCCGACTTTAGGGGCCGGTGCTCATCTCCGTTTCAAAGCCGAAGAGCCAGTGCTGTCCAAAGATGTCTCCATGGTCATGTAGCCGGCATGACTAAATGCCAAAGGCGCACGGAACGCTGTTACCTTCCCACCAAAGGTGGTTCCTATTTATCTATTTGCATTTTTACATGATTTCGAACTGCTAGGTTGGCAGAAGCTGGGACAAATAACAGGAGCCCACTCCGTTAGGTGGCGCTAGGGATTCGAACCGCCAAACTGCTGACCTTTCTGATCGACAAGCTCAGCGTCTTAGCCACTAAGCCACTGCATCCCACCATTTAGACAGTCTAGAATGTTATAATGAAGATGAAACTGGAGAATATATTGAAATTTGTGAAGGATACTAAGAATAGAATAGCAATAACTGACTGATGTACCGCTTCACAATGCTTTACAACCCTCTCTAAGCAGTTTGCAGAATAAACGTCTGAAAACACCTCCATGATCAAGTGTATCCTTAGATCTTCTTAAAAGATTTTCAAACAAATGATTGTCATTGCTTTGCAGTTCCTTGGAGAAAATTCAGAGAGTTCTTTAAATAATCTGAACAGACCTAATCATTAAAGGCTACTACTCCAGAATGCGAAGGTGAAAGCTACTAAAGATTGAAGCAAGGCATTCTGAGCTATGTGCCTTTAAAATATTATTTTGATTGTTTCTTTGAGGGACAAAGTGTGATGGTATATTGGAAATTTGTGCAAAGGAAATAGATGATTGTAAGGAATTAAGAATTGGATAGCCATTTGTCCAGAATGATGTAGGGTCTCTTACTTGAACAGGGAGTTGAATTAGAACAGGGGTGTCAAACTCGTGGCTTCACAGTGGCATCATGTGACATATCGTGACTTTCCCCCCTTCGCTGAACTGGGTGTGGCCATGGTCAGTGTGTGACGCATTTGTCCTGTAGGACGCGAGTTTGACACCCCTGTACTAGAAGATCCCTTCCAGCTGTCATTCTGCATTTTGTAAGTTTGAAAAGAGTATCCATGTGCTTTGATGCTTCAAATAAAAGTTTTTTTCCCTTCAAATGCAAATATCTGCCTATTCCTACAATTCCTATTTAGAATAACAGAGTTGGAAAGTACCAACCCCCAGCTTAGGCAGGAAACCCTACACCACTTCAGACAAATGGTTATCCAATGCCTCCAGATGTTGTGAATGCTCAAACACTGGAAGTCTTAAAGACTTCTAGTGTTTGAGCATTCACAACTTCTGGAGGCAAGTTGTTCCACTGATTGTTCTAATTGTCAGGAAATTTCTCCTTAGTTCTAAGTTGCTTCTCTCCTTCATTAGTTTCCACCCATTGCTTCTTGTTCTACCCTCAGGTGCCTTGGAGAATAGTTTGACTCCCTCTTCTTTGTGGCAACCCCTGAGATATTGGAACACTGCTATCATGTCTCCCCTAGTCCTTCTTTTCATTAAACTAGACATACCCAGTTCCAGCAACCGTTCTTTATATGCTTTATCGAGTCCCCTAATCATCTTTGTTGCTCTTCTCTGCACTCTTTCTAGAGTGTCAACATCTTTTTTATATTGTGGCGACCAACATTGGATGCAGTATTCCAAGTATGGCCTTACCAAGGCTTAATAAAGTGGCAATAACATTTATTATTATAATACTATTTATGAATATTTTCTCTCTGTGGGTGTCTTATGTGTAGAAACATGCTTTGCAGAAAATATTCTTTGGGTGTTTGTTTTAAAGAAGCTCATTTGGAAGGCTTTTCAACAGATTGTACCAACTTGTTCCCGATTGCAGAAGTAATAACCCCAGTATAATAGCTTTTGCTCAGCTGTGAAAGCGCTCATCTATTTAATAAGACACATGCAGTATTTTAGGACCTCATAAAATAAAACAGGTAATGTAACAACAGAAATATCGCAGCTGAGCAAGAATAATTCCATTTAATTCCACCATCTAATTTTTTTCTTTCATTCTCTGTGTGGTCTTCCCCATACTCCTCACAAAGGCTTTCAAAGATTTATTTCCATATGCCTCCAGAACTCTTCTTCATGTGGATCACCATCAGCTGCCGGCAGTTTTTTAAAAAAAAGAATATATTGTAATAATTTAGGAAATGGGCTAAGCTACATATAGAACCACTTCTGACCTCCGCTCCTTCTGGCAAAAATTGAAGACTCACCTGTTCCGATTAGCAGGCCTGGCATAATTACAACTGTCCCTCCTGGCAAATGTATTATTATCTGGTTATCTTAGTTTTTTTTTTTTTAACCTGTTGTGTCTGTTTTAGGGATTTTAAAAAAATTATATTTATTTAGCTTTGTACAGTTCTTTTAATTGCATTTTAACCTCCTCCAAACTGTACATATTTAATTTTTTATTGTATTTTGTGATATTCTCTATGGACTGTACACCGCCCCAAGTCCCTTCTGGGAGAGGGGGCGGTCTAGAAGCACCAAATATAAATAAATAGCAAAAATGCAGCTAACTAGAAAGAAAAGAAAAGGTAGAAAACAGATTACTCACTAAAAACCTAAACTTCCTCTAGAGACCCCTGGATCCTCAACTTCATTCAAACCTTAACAAACTTTACATTTCAAACCACATCTTGCAGGACAAGTGATAGGATTACACAGCTAAATCCATAAGCATTGATTTTGTCTCAGTCACAGATGCACTGTGTGCAGTATTGGAAAATCCTTTAAGACGATAAGGTTATGACAGACAGTAAACAGCATACAGCTATCCTTTAGATAAAGCCGTCCATATCTGCACTTCACATCATCTGAAAAAGTACAAATGTGCCCGGAACTGTATGGAGATTTTTCCTTCAAATCGATGATCTTTCCTCTTCAAAGTAGCTACAGAACATTATCTCCCTTAGTTGGGCCATTAATATCAAAAGTCTTGATTTGGGAATTAGAATTTCTTATCTTCTGGAACTAGTTCATGTATAAGCAAATTTTCAAATTGAGAGAAAAAGAGTGAGATGACTTTTTGGGGGGGAGATGTGGTTGGAGGTATGATATTTGGCAGATATTTGGTAAGTCTGGTGTTATATTAAAAAGAGTGTGATGGTCAAGCTCAGTGGTCCCCAACCAGAGGGCCAGATCCACTACCAGGCTGTTGGCTAATCACCACGAGGCCGCATGACAGGCTGGCCAGTGTGTGCCTCATCGTTGGCACTTGCAGCCCCACTCGCACTAGCCTCATCGTGGGCACTCCCAGCCCCACTCGCACTGGCCTTGTTGCAGGCGCTCATGGCCCCACTCATGCTAGCTTTCTTGCAGATGCTCAAGGCCCCACTTGTGCGAGCATCAAGGATGCTCATGGCCTCATTTGCAGTAGTCTCTGTGGTTGCTCAGGGTTCCACTTGCACTAGCCTTTTTGTGGGTGCTCAGGGCCACACTCACGCTAGCCTTCTTGTGGATGCTTGCAACCCAACTCACACTTGCAACATTGTGAATGGCACGGGCACTCATGTGCATGAACATGTGCTTGTCCCTCCCATAAAATCATCCCCTCTTTTCCCCATCACCCATTTCGGTCTGCCAACTTGGAAAGGTTGGGGAACTCTGGCCTAGCGGTTAAGATGCTAGGCTTGTTGACCAGAAGATTGGAAGTTTGAGAGTCAAGTGCTGTGTGGCATGGTGAGCACCTGTCCTTGTCTCAGCTCCTGCCAACCTAACAGTTCGAAAGCCTGTAAATGCACATAGATAAATTGGTAGAAACATAACAGTATTCCAGACATTTTGGCATACAGTCATGTCACTGTGTTAATTGGTTTGCCAACTTGTGCTTATATTCTGAGTTATACAGTAGACTGAACTGTTTTTATCTGACAATGATTAATGCGCATGTCAGACATAATACATCACACATTCTTTACTTTCCTTCTGATCTTCTGTTTGCCTGCCAAGAGGATGCAGGCACATAACTCTGCCAAAAATGTAGTTAATTGAGTTAGTAAGATTTGTATTTTATTTTATTTTATATTAAAGTATTTTTAATTAGAATGTGCTCCGGGTTTTATTTTGCTTATTCAGAAATATGCTGCTAGGAGAGCCAACGGTCCACGCCTCATTAATTCAGGGTGGAACTTCCCCTGACGAGTCATGCTGACCACATGACCACAGAGGTGTTTTCGGACAATGCTGGCTCACTTGCCTAGGAAACAGAGATGATCACCATCCCTTAGAGTCACAATTCGTCAGGGGAAACCATTACCTTTTTCCTTTCTTATTTAGTGTTAAAATATCAGTAAAAGCATGGCTCACACATAATGTTACTTTTGCTTTAATTCACTCACTCAGACTTTAAGTAGCTCTAAGCTTTTTTTCTAGAAAGCAAGGATTTATTTCTTGAATGATATAAAGTAAAAGTAGCTCAACAGCAAATAAACACTCTAAAGTGACCATAATGTTTTTATAGAATATAAGAGTTTTAAGATAAATAACCCAGCAAATTAGGAAACTAAGTAAAATTTTGTACTTAGATTCGCCCAAACACTATACAAACTAGATACAGAATCATTTTAAAATGCCAAGAGATGCATGTTTAGGGGTATTTGTATGTGTTAAACTACTTACAATTTATCTGTGCTTTGTTAGTCATTAAAAAACAAACATGTACAAAATGTAATTAAATAATTAGGCTGAATACAATAAATCAAGTCTGCATATGGAATTATATAAATCTGTACTTGTCTTTGAAAGAATAAAGTATTAAAAGGTAAAGCACATATGAGCTAGACGTTCCCGACTCTAGGGGCGGTGCTCATCTCTGTTTCAAAGCCGAAGATGTCTGAAGATGTCTCCGTGGTCATGTGGCCAGTATGACTAAATGCCGAAGGCACACGTAACTCTGTTACCTTCCCACCAAAGATGGTTCCTATTTTTCTACTTGCATTTTTACATGCTTTCGAACTGCTAGGTTGGCAGAAGCTGCGACAAGTAACAGGAGCTCACTCTGTTACGCAGCGCTAGGGATTCGAACCACCGAACTGCTGACCTTTCTGACTGACAATCTCAGCATCTTAGCCACTGAGCCACAGCATCCCCTGAACAAAGTATTGGGAGCATACAAAATAGAAAAAAGATATCAATGTTCGGGGATCAGACAAAACAGATTCTCGTGACTGCAGAGATTGCAGCTGCAAATCTACTGAATACATATTATATACCGTAATTTTCCAAGTATAAGATGCACTTTTTCCCCTCAAAAAAGAGGCTGAAAATCTGGGTGCATCTTATACATTGAATACAGCATTTTTTTGCCTCCTGAAACCTCTCACCTTCACCATGCATAGTCTTTAGGAGGCGTTCAGAGTGCTCCTGAGGGCTGTGGAGGGCAGTAATGAGCAAAAAATGGGCTGTTTTTTGCTCAGTTTTGCCCCCCAGCCCCCAGGAGCACTCTATAAGCTTCCTAATGCCCATTTTGGTGGGCCTTTTGCTGATTTTTGCCCCCTCTCCACAAACACTCTACAAGTCTCCTAAGGGCTATTCATGCCATTGATTTGGAAAAAAAAACAGGCTGTTTTAGGGAAGTTTGCAGAGTGCAAATTTTTTTTTTAAATTTGCCTCTTCAAAACCTTGGTGTGTCTTATACCCCAGTGCGTCTTATACTCTGAAAAATATGGGTAATATTCATATTTAAATACCAGAAAGAAATCTTGGCAGGGTATAATATGCTAGTGTTTCTGAAAAAAAAAATTCAATTGACTACAATTTTATTACCTCATTTGTTGGTTTTGCAAGGAAGGTGTTATAACATAGAAATGAAGCAGACAAGAGATTGCGCTGAATTAAGGAATAAATTCTAGGCCTTGGTCATAAGCTCAAATCAGAATTCACTAAAGCCATCTTGAATGTCTAACCCATTCCAGCTCCTAAACAGAACTCGGTCTAGGAGATACTGTCAGGAATGAAGAATCAAGATCACAGGAAATTTCTAATTCAGAAGTTTATTGCTCAAGCCTATACACAAAAATCTGGTCAGCTAATGGTCAGCACTAATTTTTTTCCTAGATAAGAGTTAACAGAATTCAAGAGAAGTTGGAACATTTGTGAACACATAGCAATTCTAGGCTGAATCTTCTCTTGATGCCACTTCCAAATGGGGTTTGGAAGAATAAACTAATATGGTAAAAGTCTTTCTTCTTGAAACTACCAGTGAACAAAAAGCCATGGATTCTCAATTTCATTTTTATTTATTTTTTACGTTTAATTTAGAAATTATTAAAGTAGGTGAATTCCAATTTTTACATTCTTTACAATAAGAATAGAAGCAGACATGAGTAATGGTTTCAGTTTTAGATGCAGTCCTCTTAATTCAGAATGGTCAAACAATGGGCAACTTCAAATCTCAACTAACAAATGGTGCATCTTACACATTGGCAAAATAAATCAGAACACAAAATACAAGCTGGGTGGACACGACCTTGTAGATGACCCTCACTCTGTCAAGGACGTTGAAGTACTCATATCTGATGAGCTAAATGCCAGATCCCACTGTAATAACATTGCCAAAAAGGCATTAAGAGTTGTTAACCTAACCTCGCGTAGCTGCTTCTCTGGTAATATAGTACTGTTAACCAGAACGTACAAAACATTTGCTAGACCAATTCTCAAATACATCTCATCTGTCTGGAACCCGCACTGCATATCGGACATTAGTACAAGTGAGCGAGTCCCGAGACACTTCATGAGAAGAGTCCTCCACTCCACTGCTCGCAACCGAATACCTTATGCCACCAAACTTGAAATGTTGGGCTTAGACAACTTAGAACAACGGTCTGACCTAAGCGTAGTACATAAAATTATCTGCTACAACGTCCTATCTGTCAATGACTACTTCAGCTTCAACCACAACAATACATGAGCACATAATAGATACAAACTCAAGGTAAACCACTCCAAATATGACTGCAGAAAATATGACTTCAACAACAGAGTGGTCAATGCCTGGAATGCACTACCTGATTGTGGTTTATTCCCCAAACCCCCAAAACTTTAACCTTAGACTACATACTGTTGATCTCACTCCATTCGTAAGTGGTCTGTAAGGGGTGTACATAAGCACATCAATGTGCCTACTGTCCCTGTCCTGTTTTGTTTCATTCGTATTCATTTCATGTATCCAAAATCATGTTTCAACTTATATATGTTGCCTAATGCATGCTTGACAAAATAAATAAATAAATAAATAATTTTTTTAAAAAAATCCTAAACATCCCCAATGATTAAGCTACACCACATTTAATATTCAAATTCTTACGAACTACAGTAAAATATTCAGCAGTCTCATGCATGCAAGCAAGTTACTGCCCTAACAAGGAACTGAATATATAAAACTCTGATTATTAAGCCTTCTATAGATGTAATTTCTCTTTCACATCCTTGTCGTAAGCTAGTAAATACATCCAAAAACTCTCTGGAGAAAGACCAAAACTTGCAAAACTTGTGTTCATTAAAGTTAAAAATAAAACAGACTTTCTTGAAGAAGAAATGCCAAATGCACAAAGCTGCCAAAGAATTGCATTAGAAGAAACCCCTAGGACCACGGGATAAGCAGTCACTCTGTTGCCTGATTGGAAAATGATTTCCCTATTTAGCTTCTGCTTCATCAATGCTTGGCATCCCCAGGGTGCACTGTTCTTGATAGGTTAGCTGTCAAATGCTCCATTGTCCAAATTACACTACTGCTGCAGATTTCCCGCTACGAAACAATTTACTGCAGCTTTCTGCCATCCGTCTTATGGACCATGTCTTCCAGGGAGTTTTTCAAGTATCAAAAGTTGATTGACTTGCTAGAGACATAGGAACTCTCTTGAGATGCTCCTGCCATTTATCCACCCAAACAGATCTTTGAAAGCAAGTTAAACAAACTGTAATGAGAGATGGTATTAACGAATTCAGAGGGCAGTATGTTAATTGGAAAACACAGTCACCCTTTAAATATCCCGAAAAGAATTTAAAAACAGCTTTGTCACAATCTTTTCTTCTTCATGCACTGTCAGTTCCATGATTTCATCACAGGCCTAACTAACATGCATTAGTTTCCTTACTTCCAGGAAACATGACACAGAGAATAAAAATTGGGGAGAATGACTTCTGTTCTGCTTTTTGTTAAGCAGTCACATTCAATATGATTAACAAAAAGGTTTAATTCCCCGCCCCCCTTTTCTGGAAGTTAAAAAAAGATGATAAGCCAAGGATTGGGTTTCCTATACTTGGAACTACCTAAGGGCATTGAGCAGTGGTGGGATCCTGCCAGTTTAATAACTGGCTCAGTGATCATGTGCTTTGTACGCACCTTTACCTTCCACGTTACTTCTAAGGAGTAACATAACAGAGGAGCGCCAATCTGCTCTGCCATGCAAATCAGCTGAGAGGATATAGGTAGGTTAAGCGCAAGGACGGGCGGGCCCACATGATCATCGAAGCGCACTGGTTCTCTACCCAGCTGATTGTCAGAGCTACCAGTTTGCCTAAACTGGTCCGAACCAGCTGAATCCCATCCCTGGCATTGAGTGTCCTGTTGTCTACTGTACAATCTTCTGTTTAGCAGTCTGTTCTCTCTCTTTTATTTCCAAACTTCACTTAAATTCCAAAGAATGATTTCTCACCAATAAACACTTTCAATTTGGGAAGCAGAAACAGCGAGGAAGGCTGCAGAATAGTGAAAAAGTATATTTTTAAAACAAAAGAACAACAGTCCCCTCTGCCATGATCCCACCATCGAAAGGCAAGTTGCGGCTTAAAAAAAATAAACATGAAGCTACTTGTTCAGTAAGAGAAATGAAAAATGAAGAAATAAAATAACATAATTTCTGCATTATTTTTTTTAGCCGTCTATTTTGTCTTTACAATAGCTACTAAGATTAGATAGATACATTAGCTGAGAGTTAGTTGAGAATAATGGTTTGGATACTTCATCTAAAAACCTTATTTATGTATTCTGCCCACTCACAGCATTGAAATTCTATTGCAATGATATTTAAATATAGTTGTCAATCTGATCTAATATTCAGGTACCCAGAGAGCAGAGCCTTATGGAAAAGGCATAGCCCTTCACTTAATATTTTCAAAATCATCATTAGCATTTTGTAAGCACTTAGACTTATATACCACTTTACAGTGCTTTACAGCCCTCTCTAAGAGGTTTACAGAGTCATCATATTGCCCCCAACAATCTGGGTCCTCATTTTACTGACCTCAGAAGGATGGAAGACTGAGTCAACCCTGAGCTGTTCAGAGTCGGTCTGCTGGCAGTTGGCAGAATTAGCCTGCAATACTGCATTCTAACCACTCACTGAAATAGTTACCTGGTTACCTTGAGAAAGATTCTCTCAAGTTAAGCTCATCCTCTAGACCAGTGTTTTTCAACCTTGGCAACTTGAAGATGTCTGGACTTCAACTCCCAGAATTCCCCAGCCAGCGAATGCTGGCTGGAGAATTCTGGGAGTTGAAGTCCAGACATCTTCAAGTTGCCAAGGTTGAAAAACACTGCTCTAGACTAGTGAATCCCTAGATGCTTTCATTTAGCTTTTCAGGCAACAGTATGAAAGTACGGTAGTTTATCACTGCCTTTTTCTAGGAATGCTTTTGACTTCTCATTCTAGGGATACCATTTTAGTTTGCACTTTCGACTTCTCAACTAACATTAATTCATGACTCGGAAAATCTGATCAATATGTGAACTTCATTTAACTTATTTAAGACTTGACTTCTGTTATACCTAGGTTTATTATACCACATTTATCCTTTTTATTTTTGGTTTTTGTTTACATTCTGTTTTCACTTCATCCTACACGTATTTCTATTTTCACTTAGCCTTGTTTCTGGTAATTATTTTTCTCTCTTTAGCTTTTGTGAAATCAGCCGCTGTCTCTTAGGTACTGGCAGTTGTTTTGGGACATATTTGACTCTCTAACGGCTGCTTAACCTAGTGCAGTGATGGTGAACCTTTTTCGCCTCGGGTGCCAAAAGCACATATGTGCGCGCTATCACACGAACTCGAGTGCCGACCCACATAACTTAATGCCCCCCCTCACCTGTGTGGACCGCGCATTTTTGCGCAAGGCTTCCTCGCCACTCCCTGCTCTGGCTGCTTCCCCTTGGATAACACCCAGTGAGGGGAGAAGTTGCTCTGCCACAAACGGGCAGAGATTGGGGTGGGGGTGGGGGGATGCTCAAGTGTGCTCCTGTGTCAAAAAACCTTCCCTTATCATTCTCCTGTGTAAAGATTGGGCCCTTTTTATTATGGCAGGTGTGAGTCCAGTTGCTAAATTCTCCCCTTCTATTAAAGAGGATCCTGGGCACTACAGTCAATAGACAAATGAGGAAGGGAACTGCTGGCACAGGGGAAAGAAAAGCATCAAGAAAAGAAGAAAAAGCAGCTTTTTCCCCTCAAGGTGGCTGCTCTGTTTCCCCCCCTCCCCTGTGCTAGCATAGAGGATCCTGCCTGGTTGCTGCAATCCAAAGAGAAAGGAGGAAGAGAGCAATCTGCATGAGGGAAAGACAAGCAACAAGGAAAGAAGAAAAAGCAGCTTTTTTCCCTCAAGGTGGCTGCTCTGTTGCCCTTTTCTCCATTTCAGCACCACTCCATGGAGCCTGCCCCACCCCCCATCGCCCAGGTCCTCGCTTCTCCCAAGCATTTCTTTGCCTATTTAATTTCCCCTCCGTAGCATTTTTCCATCGTGTTTCTTGCCGTTTTGGACAGGAAAACAAAGTTTGTGGGACTAAAAAAACCTCCTTTCAATCAATCAATTCCAACTTTGCGAGATCTCTCCCCCCCCCCCCGCCCCAAGTTGTAATTGATTGAAGTTTTGTTTTAGTCCCACAAACCTTGTTTCTCTGCACACGCTGGCAAGAAATGTGATGGAGCTGGAAATCAGGTAGGCAAAGAAATGTTTGGGAGAAGCAAGGACCTTGGCGATGGTGGGTGGGGCAACCTCGATGCCCTAGCACTGAAATGGAGAAAAGGGCAACAGAGCAGCCACGTTGAGTGAAAGAAGCCTCTTTTCTTGCCGCTTGTCTTCTCCCCCTCCCCCCTGCTGGCAACTCACATTTCCCTGCGGATTCAAGCGATCGGGCAGGATCCTTTTTAGTAGCAGGGGAGGAGGGGGGAACAGAGCAGCCAGCTCGAGTGAAAGAAGCCTCTTTCCTTGCCGCTTGTCTTCTCCCCCTCCCCCCTGCTGGCAACTCTAATTTCCCTGCGGATTCAAGCGATCGGGCAGGATCCTTTTTAGTAGCAGGGGAGGGAGGGGGGAACAGAGCAGCCAGCACGAGTGAAAGAAGCTTCTTGCCGCTTGTCTTCCCCCCGTTCCGGCAGCTCTCTCCTCATTTCTGGTTTGCATTGGGCTGTTTTTCGCCCTTTGGAGGCTTCAGGGAATCCTCCGGAGATTTTAAAAAAAACTATCGAAAAATCAGCTGGCCAGCGGGCGCATGCGCACTGGAGCTGACAGGGCAATGCCTCGCGTGCCCTCAGAAATGGCTCTGCGTGCCGCCTGTGGCACGCGTGCCATAAGTTCGCCATCACGGACCTAGTGCATATTCCTGATGCTGTATATATCAAGCAAAATGTCAAGTTATTAACTCCCTATCACTAGCTATCTTTTCCTATTAAACTAAAACAAATCAGGGTTTGGACAGATTTTACAATACACTGAAATGTATTGTACACTGTAATGTATAAACACAATGCTTAGAACTGTTATAACTACTTTTTAAAAATGCTACATAAGAAAACGTTTTCAAAATTTATATATTCTATAATGGAATATTCCATTCTGCAATGGAATATGCTGTAGTGGTTAAGGTTATACATTGCAATAATAAATAGATAATAAATTCTAGAGATCAATTTGGTGCATAAATTTGGCTAATTGTTTTAAAATACTATCTGAATATTTTAATGCTAGTTTAAGTTTATTAAGATCCAAGGTCATACATTATGTGCTTGTATTTTGAATACATGAAAGTCAACAACAAAAGTAGAATTATATTGAATCAGTGATTCAGGTTAAGCTGTAATTTTGTAATTTGCATTACTTTGCTTTCATGCTACTGCATTTATGCATTTATTATGGAAAACCACTGATACAAGTTGAATAGCAATGCATAAAAATTTAAATATTATTAAAACACATTGTGAAGTAAATGTCCCGAGATTTATAAAGTAATCTATCAAAATATCTCACGATGAACAGAATTTTAGTCAGGAAACTCTGATGGAGACACAAGAACAAAGATATTTTAATTCTTTATGGCTTTATTATGTTCCACTTGATCATTCTACTTTTCTGTCTGCTGTCTTCAACTTGCAATGAAATAATTCCAATATAATTCTCATTCTGCTTCTTTCAAAATAAGTTGAGCTTTCAACATGAATGTGACTGCTTTTGCCACTGAATAAAATGTATTCTTCATACTTACATAAAAGTGTAACTTATTTATGCTATTTTTAAAACTCTACTTTAATAATTATCAGAAGTCGTAGGTACATTTCAATATATTTCCACTAGCAGGCAATATTTTTATATACCTATTTTGCTTTTAAGTTCTGAAAGGTGTAGAGTAATTTGCAAGCATGTACATTTTAATCTAGAATGCCAGAGCATTTTACCTGTTTCGGTTATAGTTATACAGAATATTTTGGATTCTCTGGGGTAACAAAGAAAGCTGGCCAATACAGAATGTGGATTGGAATTTTTTGGGTGAAAAAGGTGAATGCTATTAATTTGGGGAACATATATAAAAAATAAATGTGTGTCCATTATTCAGGAACTCACTAATGATTCAATTACCAAACGCATTGTGTCTTAAATGCCACTACATTTACTAAGGGATGGGAAGGATTGAGGTTCTTTTTGTTAGCATCACCAATTTTTTTTTAAAAAAATCCAATATTCAAAGTCATGAACTATTTATAGGAGGCTTTTTTATTCATTTTACATCTAAAAGCAAACGTTCCTTTTTTGTTGAGCTCAACTCTGGTTGACATACATGTACTAAACCATGTAAGTACTCCCTCTGTATTGCCTTTTTTCAGAATATTTTTTCACATCCATGTTATTTTCTTGGCAATAATGTAGAAGCAGTTTACCATTGCCTTCTTTCTAGTTATTTTTTAAAAAAAAAACAAAAAAACAAAATTTCCAAATTGAGCCCACAGCTCAGATTTTCCTCTACCCCGGTGTTTGGCAATTTTAAGACAACGCCCACAATTCCCTAACTAGCTTAATTCTTACTGGAAAAGTTATGGGAGCTGAGGTCTACATTTCTTAAAATTGTAATGGTTGAAAAACATTGGAATAGAGGAATGTTCTGACCCTCTGTATATCCATAGATATTCAAACAGAAATCAAAGTATAGCTTTTAATACAAAGACCAATACATTTTAAGTCTGCCAGATTCTATCACAGCAGAGAAAAACTGTGCATTAGGCAACAAGAAAATGAAATGCCATAGATGTCTACTTCATAATCTTGGGAAAATTGTATTCCATCTGAATATACATTCCCTCCTCTTATTTTGTATGCAAGGTGCTCTTCCAGTAGATTTTTCCCCAAACTTTTAATACTTAATACTAGTTTATATAGCGCATTACAGCTGAAGAACAGATTTTCTATCTCTCAGCATTGCATTACCATTCTTTGGAAAATGCCACTAAAATCACCTCGAGCAAATTCCTGAGGCCTCACAAACAGCATATCGTTTTCCACTAGAAAGCTATTACACCTGCACACTTTAACAGAGGGCCATGCTTGAGCGAACACTGGTGAAAGTACAGCGCTGTTGGAAATGATGGCAGCTGAAACACATGGTTGAGAAGGTACGCACAGTCCTAAAACAGATTGTAGTCTGTTTGTTTGACTGGCTTGATTGAAGAAAAAAGGGCACTCCCAAATAATACAGTGTTCCATAGATGATCTAGATCTGTATCTGTAGAGCAAAACTTTCACCAATGCTAAATCAAAACTGGCATTTCCTTTTAATGTTATGCCCTAGGGGGCAAGACTGCTGGTTATTTTTCTCTCCCAACAACCTGCTTTTGTTTCCAATTCACATCACAGCTACAGGAACAGTGTGTTTGTGTGTGTGTGTGTGTGTGTGTGTGTGTGTACCTCATTCTCTCTTACAACGTATTTTTGTGAAGATCAACTCATGTGTTTCATAGATGGTCTAGACCTGTGTGTGTATGTGTGTGTGTGTATGTACACATACATACATACATACATACATACATACATACATACATACATACATACATACATTTGAAGGGAATTTTTGACTTCATTTCCCCTTACAACATATTTTTGTGAAGATCAACTCATGCGGAAAAAAAAGGTTGGAGGTGTCATGTTAAAAGTAAATGTAAAAGTTCCCCTTGCAAATATGTGCTAGTCGTTCCTGACTCTAGGGGGAAGTGCTCATCTCCGTTTCAAAGCCGAAGAGCCAGTGCTGTCCGAAGACATCTCTGTGATCATGTGGCTGGTATGACTAAACGCCAAAGGCACACGGAACGCTGTTACCTTCCCACCAAAGGTAGTCCCTATTTTTCTACTTGCATTTTTAGATGCTTTCAAAATGCTAGGTTGGCAGAAGCTGGGAGAGCTCACTCCATTACGTGGTGCTAGGAATTCGAACTGCCGAACTGCTGACCTTTCTCATTGACAAGCTTAGCCCCTGAGCCACTGGGTCCCTGGTGTCATGTTAGAGAACAATATTTGGACGATAGCATCACTTCTTGTATAATAGTAGTATTCTTTCTTATTTGTAGAAGTCTCAGCCCGTGGAGATGTTTTAAACTTTAGGATAAGAAGAGATGCACAGAGAATATTAGTATATACTCAGTCTTCATTTCAAAGATTGAAGCCAAAGTATGTAAAGTATATACAAACAGCAGCAACTTGCTCACCATTGTGCTAACCCTCTGTAGATTTTCTGTGACCCAATTAAATACCAGAAAAAATTTGCAAACCTGCGTCAGCTGGTGTCTTTATTAAACGTTTACAAGTGTCATCTCACCTAAGTGATTTTGGGTGGTGTTATCAAGAAGAACTATCAATTTCTAATAAACCAAAGGCTTATGAAGAAGGTTGCATGGGATAGCAAACAACATCCCTGTTTTCATTTGGACAGAGAATCTCTTACTGTGATGATCATTGGTATTGCCTAAATGCCTGATATTATTCTTTCAGTCCAAAAACAGAAGATGAATGGCATGAATGAACGCTTTTAACAGAAAATATGTTTTTCAGTTTTGGTTTTATGTTCCACTCATACATTATCATTTGGATGCTCGAGTGCAGGGGTGTCAAACTTGATTTCATTGAGGGTCGCATCGGGGTTGTGCTTGACCTTGGGGAACCAGGGTGGGATGCTCTAGTGAATTCCCTTTCTTTTATAGGATTTGCATCAATTACCTCTGATCTGTTTCTAAGGCCAGTATAGGTGGTCCTCATTCAAGAGCAATTGTTCCAGCCTAACCACTCTGTATAAGACAACCTTGGAAAACATACTTCGTCCATATACAAAAGCTCATTTGTTCTTTGTACATGTGTATAACACACACAAACACTCCAAAAGTCCTCCTTCAAACAAATCTGCAAGTCGTAAAGAGCATTTAGCGCAGACAATGTGAACAGGTCTGTATTTACCAAATGCAGGTATACAAAAACATGTTAATGGAACTATGAAATAATGAGAGCCACATGCGATGCACAATAAAAGTACTTTCCAAATTGAAGGTCCTTCTTCCCCTTAATTTTCAAAAATAAATGTAGAAAAGCCATTAACTACAACAGTACATTTTTAATTGTAGGAACATGTACCAATATATCTTGTTCTGTTGTAGGAGTTATTTATTTCAGATTTAGAGTACAGTACAATGACGATTTTAGTTTGTTCTATTAAGGACAGC
The DNA here is from genome assembly GCF_964273705.1 of Natrix helvetica. Lineage (NCBI taxonomy): Eukaryota > Metazoa > Chordata > Lepidosauria > Squamata > Natricidae > Natrix > Natrix helvetica. The sequence continues at coordinate 18,684,558 of NC_138558.1, forward strand.
TGTTACAGAAATTGCTAAAGGATTTTATAGGTTACCAGAATGGATTCTTATGCAATCTGCTGCCTTAAGATAGGTTAATGTAATTTCTTTCCTCTTGGGTCTGATGGATTGTAGGCAGAATTGTGACTTTCAACAAGATTAAAATTATCATAATGTTGTCCCATTATTACATCTGTTATTAACTAGTTAAACAGAAGTATGAATACCACAGTATATGCAATGATTTCTTTTATCTTTAAATATGCATTAAATAAACTATCCCTTTCTTTAGTGAAATATGGGCGATATGATGGAATAAATATAGTGTATTGAAAGCCAATTCCCCCCCCCCCACCAATTCTATATGGGAGAACATTGTTTGCTACAGCATCTGCCAAGTTGACCATAAGTGAGTGACCTAAATAGACAGAATTCACATTTTATCTTCCAAAATAACCTCTCTCATGTAATTACTTTAATACAGTAACAGAAAACTAATCATCACCCTTATCATTCAACCGCAGACTCATTAAAAAGGTAGTTTCCACTGTTAGATGATTTTTTTAAAAATTTGCTTGTTAACCGATGAAATTTTGCAGGATCAGAAATTCAACAATTTTAGCAATCTTACTCTGGTTTTCTGTTACATTCTATAATTCTTGACAGTGCTCAAGAAAGGAGAAAGAGGAGGAAAAAATTTCACTGAATAACAAGCTACCAGAAGGGCCGATGGTTGCTTTTCAAGAATTTTTATTTTATTTTAATATTTTTAATTAAGGTCACAGAAAAGCATTACTAATAGAATCATTACAATCAATGATAATAATTAAAAAAAAACAAAAAACAGGCAAAATAATATATTACCATTAGTAGTGGATTAATGAGCAATTTACTCAGTTTTGCACACAGATTAACAAAATTTGGCTCCATTCAGAGAAACTACTTCATACTGATCTGTTAACAGCAGTTGTACATAGGAGAGATCAGTATTTCCGGGTATTTTATTAGGTGAGGTGTTAGAAAGTGGGTGTGTATGAGTCCTTACAGAAGATACAGTATAGTAGGACATGAGCATGGGTGGTTTCCGGCAGGCACTATGCTGGTTCGTTCATGGGCGTGCGCTTGACATGTGCTGTGTGCGCATGTGCAGTTCAATTAAAAACATTCTGTGCATGCGCAGAACACGAAAACAAGATGGCGGCACTTATGGCAGCACCCGTGGAACTAGTTCGGGGGTGTGGCAGGCTGCCAAACTACTACTACTAGGCTCTTCAGGTATCCTTCAGTTCTATCTTCAGTGACATGTTCTATCACACTTATAAAATAGGGTGGGATCCTATTGGTTTAACAACTGGTTCTCTGAACCAGTGTCTGAAGCCCACTTGCAAGTGGGAGCAAACCAGTTCGCTTGACACTAGAGGACACAGTGGAAAAATCGGCAGTTCGGCGTAACGGAGTGAGTTACTTGTCCCAGCTTCTGCCAACCTAGCAGTTCAAAAGAATGTAAAAATGCAATTAAAAAAAAAATAGGGAGCACCTTTGGTGGGAAGCTAACAGCGTTCTGTGCATCTTTGGCATTTAGTCATGCCGGCCACATGACCATGGAGACGTCTTTAGACAGCACTAGCTCTTCGGCTTTGAAACAGAGATGAGCACCGCTCCCTAGAGTCAGGAACAACTAGCACATATGTGCAAGGGGAACCTTTACCTTTATATTCTCTTCTAGTGGAAGCTTTATTATCTGCCTTCATACTGAATATAATTTGTTTTGACTACATATTAATTCTGAGCATCCATATTACCCACAAAAGTAAATAGCTGATTGCTAGTTGCTTCCCCAACAATATTTAAATTAATATCTGTAGGGGAGAAAATATCTTAAGCCTTTTTAAAAAGCTCTTAACCTACATCTCATGTTGAAGTCCAATCCTAGCCCATATGGGTAAAGCTTTATAATTATATTTTCAAATGAAATTGTTTCATTGTGCAGAGATATCTTTGCTAGTAACAGCAGAACTCAGTAAGCTGCATATTATTTTATTACTAAGATTTGATTTCAAGTTTCATTCACAAGAAGAATTGTGTTTGCACTGGTGATCCAGCTAATCTGGATGCTTGAATAGGCCAGGAAATGCCAGTAACCCCCTGACTTTCAATCTTACCATTTTCATCTTGATATCTTATAAGCAGAGAGATCAGGACAGAGAATGGGTGCTTGCTTCCATATGTGCAATGAAAAATATGAACTGTGGCTTCAGACAAAATGTCTGGTGATAAAAATGAATAGTAAAAAAATGTTGGAGTGTTCCACCTCATTGTGATAATGAATAGACATTGACCTTATTTAGCAGTATAGTTCACCTGTGTTTTAGGAAGCATTATTTATAGACTATCAACTTTATGCACTTTTAACTTAAGAGCAGGGTTTTGATCCAAGACACCAATCCCCTTGAAGTTAATTTCTCAGTATATTGGAAGGAATATCTGATGAACCAGTAAGTACATCATTTTTTCCAGTCATGAAGGTAACCTAAGTTGAGAAAAACAAGAGAATTTTTTCCATCATATTCCCTATTTTTCTGCAATAAGAAGCACTTTTTAATCTGTGCTGCAAGTATCAGATATAAAAATAAAATGCTAGTATGCAAACATAAGGCTTTGATAAATATTTGTTATGATGTTCTCTCTTTCTCTGCCTCCCCCTTGTGAAAATAATTTTGGTGCTTTCAGAGGAATCTTTAAAAGTTTATTATGAGGCACAAAGTTAAAAACAACTAAATGGCACCTGCAAGAATAAAATAACATATATATATCAACAATCACAACAACAAAAAAAGGAGAGACATAACTCACCATATTGCAAGTGGGTGGTTTTGGCAAGCATCTCTCTTTCTAAGCAATATAAAAATAGATAAATTCGTTCTCCTGCATTCTCTGCACCAAAAACAACAGGCCTTGAAAATGGTTTCATTAAAAAATAACAAGCATAGACTCACTAGGGGATAGATCAGGGCAAACAAAATAAAAAATTCTTCCATCATTGCTCAAATAGGTCAACTCGAATTAATTCAGAGGGCAAACATTCAAATTAAGCCTGCTGGCTTCCATCCCCCCAACTCACACCAGCTGAATGACCCTTTTCCCAGGATGTTGACATGGCCAAGTTGAAACATGAATACTGATTTGATTTGATTTGATTTGAAAAAAATAAGTACGTATCATGCTGTTCCACCCTGAGCTATCTGAAAGGTGAGGACTTATCCATTAGAAAGGAATCGCTTGGCTTCTTGTCTCTGGATCCTAACAGATTTTTGATATTTTAATGGAATAATAATTATTGTTCTGACAATAATTGTTAATATACAAGATGGCTCTTAATTGACTAGATTTGTTCAAATGGCTTAACTAGGACTAAAGCACATCCAAACATTAATACCTTGTCAGCAGTGGAGTAAGAAAGATTCACCTTATATAGATTTAAATTAATTTTTCTTTTGCTAGTCAATTGTCAAGGACTCAGTGGGTAAGATGCTGAGCTTGTTGATCAGAATGATCGGCAGTTCAAAACCCTAGCGCCACGTAACAGAGTGAGCTCCCCTTACTTGTCCCAGCTTCTGCCAACCTAGCAGTTCGAAAGCATGTAAAAATGCAAGTAGAAAAATAGGAACCACCTTTGGTGGGAAGGTAACAGCGTTCCATACGCCTTCGGCATTTAGTCATGCCGGCCACATGACCACGGAGATGCCTTTGGACAGCGCTGGCTCTTCGGCTTTCTAACGGGGATGACCACCATCCCCTAGGTTGGGAAAGACTAGCACATATATGCGAGGGGAACCTTTATCTAGTCAATTGTGAAGTACCAATACTATAATCTAACCTGTTTCCCAACCCAATTCCCATAAAAAAAGTTGGAGATCTGAACAAGTAAAAAAAGGTAAGTTTCTCTGCTACCAAATTCATTGACAAGATCTGGCAGCAATGAATACTCTGGGTTGGCTGCTGTGCCCAAATCCTGCTGATTCCTGCCTGACCAGCTTTAAGGAACCAGTGAGGTGAGGTGATCTTCTTCTTCCATGTCTAGATCTAATGTCAAACCGCCAGAATAAAGCCGCCTGTTTGACGTTGGTTAAAAATGAGTCATTATCTGTATATGTTTCATACCAGCAGATGGGCTAGGGGTCTGCATCTCTCTACATCTGCACACACAGCAGGTGGTTATCTGCTAAGAGTCTTCACTTCAGTATATTGGTTTTATGCTTAGGCAGTACAACTTTCAACCTATTCAGGGTCCGCGGCGATAAAAAGGTTGGGGAGCACTGCTCTAAGTAGTATAAAGTATCTCCAGCCAGATACTTCTTTTAAAGTTATTCCTTCCTCCATCTTTTAATTCAATTTTGTTATTGTGCACCCTCAAGAATGTTCATTCTTGCCAGAAAGCTGTTCCCAGATCTAAATCCATGGGCTTGGAGTGCATGTCCACTCAGAAGATGTCAAGGATCGTTCTCTTGCTTTGTTCCTCAGCATCTGCTGCTACCTCTCTCCTGATCTTAGGTGGGACAACGCAAGCAAGAAGATATAAATACTTAATTGGCATAAGTTTTTAGACATCCTGTCCCTAAGCATGCTGCTACATAGATGGCGATATCAATTTGTTTCACAAATGTAGATGTGCCCAACACTGGAGTTAGCATACTCTGCTGCAAAGCCATTCAAGGCCAAAGCTGATGTACGCAATACAGATGGTTGAACTCCCCATGTGTAGTTTATCAATTTCCTGATGATATTGTTCCTCCAGCTAACTTCAGCCGTAATATTCAGGCCATGTTGTTTTAAAAAAAGAGTGTCTTGTCAAGTATCTATGCCAACATACTTCAGTGTTGGACTGTGCTATAGTTGGTTCATGTAATATAATGAAATGTCTTTACTTTCATGAGAAAAGGGTTTATGGAATATCCGACAATTCAACAGAAGCAATTGTTTATTTCTGAAATGGTTACTGTATGTACAACAACTGATGAGAAAATATAAAGGTATTACTGGCTAACTCAAGGGTGTCAAGCTTGATTTCATTGAGGGCTACATCAGGGTTGTGTTTGACCTCAGGGGAGGGGCGGGGGGGCATGTCCACCTCAATGTCACTTGTGTCAGGGGCACCTGTGGCGGCTGGGAGATCCACTTTTGCTAGTAGTTTGTTTTTCTAGCATTCTGCCAGCAAAAAAGGAGGTTGAGGGGTTGCACATGCCCCCCCCAGCTCCATTTTCAGCTGTGACGTGCTCCTGCAGCCCTCTGCCAATGAAAACAGAGCTGAGGGTAAGTATGTGGCCCACCCGAGCTCCATTTTTGAAGGCAGAGGCACCATGGGTGGTATTTCGCTGTTTCCAGGATGGCCCTTTGGGTCAGATCTAAGCAACCCACAAGCTGGATCCGGTCCCTGGGCTGTGAGTTTGACATTCCAGGGCTAACTGAATTAAACTTCTTATGCTAAATTAAAGTACATTGTACAATTAGTCCTCAATTTACAACCAATCATTTAGAACCATTTAACGTTACAATAGCATTGAAAAAGTGACTTACAACTAATCCTGGTACTTGCAACTGTTGAAGCATCCTTATGGTTACGTGCTCAAAATTTGGGCGCTTGGCAACTGGTATGTATTTATCACAGGTCCAGTGTCCCTGCGTCATGGGATCTCTATTTGTGACCTTCCCAGCTGGCATATGACAAGTTCAATGGGAGAATCTGGATTTGCTTAACAACACCATTATTATTTAACAACTGCAGGGTGGAATTGCTTAACAACTGTAGCAAAATCGGATGCAACTCTCTTAACTACTGCATCGCTTAGCAACAGAAATTCTGGTCCCAATTGTGATTTTAAGTCAAGCACTACTTTGCCTCTATCACTTTCCAATTTACCCACAGATTTTTTTGGGGGGGAAATTGAACTTTCATTTCTTTTAGCCTGACAATACCACTTTCTAACACAGTGGTTAGCATTTGTTAACACACTGGTTATATCTACTTAGCTTCCTGCAATTTCTGAGCAAAAGAAAAATTATTTAACAGTATGTAGGTCAAAAGCACGCTAACAATCAACAGAAATATGGGAGAATTCAAGATTTGTAGTTATAGTTTTGAGGAGAACAAAGAAAGTTGGATGACATATATAAAAGCTAGAATAATAAATATATTATTATAATAAATATATCTGACATGGGATATTAAATGGAATTGCTAATTTTAACATACATATTTTATATATTCAACATAAAAGCAGAGAAAAATAACACATCAATTTACTCCAGTATATATAACTATGGAGTGAGAACAGTGCAAAAAGAAACATACATTTTCAATTTAGTTTGAAGGCTTCTAATTTTTTTAACTACATTAGTTTGATCCTAGTTCAATATGTAGGTTCCCTGTAGAAATTAGCCCTTCCACATTCATTTCATAACATTTGTCCTTGATTGAAGAAGTCATTTGTTTTGCATAGTTTCTCACTTAATAAACATATTCCTGACCCACCTGTGCACCATTAATTCCCTTAATGTCTTTCAGCTATTTGTATATCGTGGGGCTGGCAGGTTACTAGGTATGCTTAAGAGACTTGTTTATTTTATAGAAATGTAGTTCATAAATGACACAAAAATGCATATGGATGTTTCTCTTTCCTCTTAGTGGGCCATTTTTATTTTAAAAAGCAAAACGCAAATTGCTAGAAAATATAAGCTGTTTTCTTATTTCAAAGCGTTGGCAGCCTCTAATCAAAATGACTTCATTAAAATATAAATCAAGAAAATAACACCCCCTTTAGCTGTCTGGTCAGGAAAGGTTAAATCTAGGTGGGGTTTTACTACAACAGCTGTGTAATATGGCCTTTCTAATGTACCAGCTGTTACAGTTTAAGTCATTCCTTTCCTACTGCCCTAACAAAGCTAATTAACCTTATCTTTAGGAGAAAATCAAAGCAAAACAGCCAGCTAGCATAATAAAGATGCACTGCTTTCTTGACATTGCCATTATGAAGATTCATGGAGTGGCAGTCAGCTCCTATGTTCTAGCTTAATCTCGCTTCTGCCAGGTTGAATTGCCAAGATATGAAGCTAAGACAGCTGACAGAAAAAAACTGGTAACACAATCTGTCCTTCCACATGCATTCCTCTGTTCTAAGTTTTTTTTACATCTAATACAAGTAATTTCTGCATGAGAAAGTTTACACATTGAATTAAGCAAACTTTAGTTATGTGTCTCAAAGGTGCAACAAGTTGCTTTGCTTTTTATAACAGAAGAACAGAGTTGGAGGTTGTCTAGTCCACCTCCCTGACTAGGCAGGAAACCCTACGAGAACTTCTTACCCAAGCAACTTTTTTCTTCTTACTTAAGAAAAACAATCCAGTTGCCTTTTTTTTGGGGTGGGGGAGCACCTTTGAGACACCTATGACCTGGATGACTGAGAATCTACACAGACATTTGATTATCTTATGTTTTATTGAGTGGTGGGATTCAATGGGTGTAACAACCAGTTTGCTTTGCACACACTTTGCACGCGTATGAAAAATGTGCGCTGCGTGTGTGCACATTGCATCTGAAATCAGCACTAAATCTTACCTTTTCCTGCACTCTCGGTGAGTAAAACAACTGAGATGCGGCAATCCGCTCTGCCGCGCCGATCAGCTGGCCTTCAAACAAAGGAAATATAGGACGGAATAGAGCATGGGCAGGTGGGCGGGGCCAACTGATTGCCAGAACTACAGTTCACTCGAACCGGTCTGAACCGGCTGAATCCCACCCGATTTTATTGCATAAACTAATATTGATCATGTTCATACAAAATGTTAAGTGATAAACCCTGATTTGCAAGCTATAATTGCTGGGCTGAACCCAGCCAAAACTGCATCAGGGTTAGAGAACAGACTATTTGAGAAAATAGTCTGTTTATGACACTTCGGTCAAAGTAGAATATTGAAAAGGAAAACAACAGACACGTTCAAGAAAGCTATAAAATGATGAGTAAATGCCTCCAAGCGGGATGGTTCTGAATATTGTTTTAGTCTTAGGACAAGACATTTCCCCTTGTTTGTCTTCTTCACCACATGAAAACATCTTTATAAGATTGACCAATATCCATAGGATGTATTCTTCTCTTTGGAATGAGTTTCTTATTAAAGATAAGTACCCAACATTACCTCATTTAATGTGTGTTATGTAAAAGTCATCTTAAATGTTGTATGAAAGTTTGTCAGAACATCCAAATAATGATTACAGGCATTAAAACCCACTTTAAATCTCTGCTTCTAGACTTGAGAAGGCAGAAAACATTTTACTTTAAACTGTTCCTCTGTGTGGGATACACAAAACGTTCTGATTGTACTATTACAAAAATTATTATCCAAAACATTATCCACAGCTCTCATTTACATTTAAGTAGAGCAGCCATAATTGATGGTGTCCTTCTCACACTTTGCAATTTAATGTGTCTGAGGACTTTGTAGAATTAGTCTTTTTATTATACCCTCGGGCTGCAATTTTCCAAACGGAGCTGTCTCAATGAACTTTTCCTTTCCTTTCCTATATAAAATGCTTCTCTCCATTACCCGCAACCCCAATCCCATAAGGCAAGAAAAGAATTTGTATTTCTCAATTTGTGTGAGCAGAGACACAAAGACGTCTGTGTCTAGAATCCAAGTGTTTCTCTTTCTTTGACTGCATGGTTAATCACAGGAAGTTATTTCACTCTACTCACTGCAAGGAAAAATATCTTTCCTTTGCACATTGTTTATGTCCCACGATTCAATTACTAAGAAACTGGAAATATTCAGGTGTAGAAATAGACAAGCTACTACAAACTCAAAACCCATTTCTTAATGGGTCAAACTAGAATCAAAATTAAGCCAAATACTTATTTTATAACAGGTCTCTCTTCTGGGGGCACCAAGACTCAGTCTTCCATCTTTCTGAGGTCAGTAAAATGAGGACCCAGACGAGGGAAATATGTTGACTCTGTAAACTACTTAGAAAGGGTATAAAGCATTATGATTGGGGTGGGATACAAGATTGGGGTGGTATGCAGGTATCGTTAGCAGGTTGTCAAACTAATAATTACAACTTGTGGCTTCTTTATGTACCCAATAACCAACCTGGGTTTCTTTGAGCTAACAAATTCTGCTTTGGTGTGCAACTTGTGAAGCTCTCAAATTCAGACACCATATTGAAAAAAAACTTATTTTGTTTGTTAAGTTGTGACCTATGCTAGGAAATCTGAAATAGAAAGCAGAAATTCCCAGCACCTTAGTACCATTTGCTGCAAATGTAGATTTTTTCCCCTCCTATTTTTCAAAAACTGCATTTGAAATAAGAGTTATATATATATTTTAAATAAATCCTCTTTTTGTGCATGTAGCTCTTGTGTAATGTCCACTCAGGCACTGCTCATTAAAAGTTATGACAGTATTGAATGAGGAGTACTTAGAATGAGTTCTCACAGTTGCATATGTCACAGCGTCTCTGTGATCACATGATCACTATTGGCATGTTTCACTTCATGCTTTCGATGAGCAAAGTCAACGGGGAAGCCAGCAGGAGGTCACAAATGACTGTGAGATACTGTGACTATATGGGATTTACCTAACAACAACTGGGACAGCCAGAACTGTTATCCTAAATTGGTTACATGACATCAACATTATAACTCTGTTACTTAATGACTGAATTTCTGATTCACGTTATAATTTGTAAGTGTGGACTATTTGTAAATGTTACAAATTGTGGTCCATTGAGGATACTGCAGGATTTCAAAAAACATGTATATAAAGAATCTGGATTACTTACTAAAAGAAGAATAACATTAAATCAATATTTCCTCAAGCATCAGTGTGATGTAGTTCTGGAAGATGCTAGATTAGAAGCCAAGAAACTTTGAGTTCTAGTCCTGATGTTGGAACAAAATCTTCTGGGTGACTTTGGACCTATCAACTTCTTTCAGCCCAAGGAAAAACAATGACAAATCATTTCTGGAAATACTGCCAAGAAAACAATTGCCAGGACAAGACTCATTTGATGACAATCTTTCAAAAAAAAAAAAAAAATTCCCCAGTAGAGTGTTTTCCTTCTTTTTTTAAATAACGGGTAGCAAGTCCTTCCCTTGGGAAAAAGAAGTGTACCACAATTCGATTTAAAATTAATTTAGACAATTACAGGAAATCCTATTCAAAGAAAAAAATGAAATTAAGATCATTCCAAGACATCCTTGGTACGACACATAAAGAGGAGAACACGAAAATTGTACAACGATCAAATCCAAAATTCTTTTTCTATCTGTTTTGTCCTACCAAACATATGGCATTCATATTACTTTATGAAGTGTTACTTTAAAATGTAAACACAAACACTGCTATTAATCACACATGACAGCCTTTTATCCTAACAAATAAAGCACACTCAGCAACAGCAATGAGTTATTGCCCAATCATTAAGGGATAGCTTCTTTGTTCAGTTAACTACCAAACTACTAAAACTGTTAGTAACTTTCTACATTAATACAACAATAAAGATCAATATAGCCCAGCATCTTACTTCAGAATATGTCCAACCAAATGTATATGGAAAACTACATTCTTTCTTTACTTGAAGGCTCAAAACAGCTAATCTGGGAGCTTCACTGCAATTTACCTTCTATGACCCAGGTGTCAAACTCGTGGCATCACATTGCCATCACGTGACGTTTTCCATCTTCGTGGAACTGGGGTGGACATGGCTTGCATGTTCGCCAGTTTGAAACATCTGGGGTGCAGTCTGCCAGTTTTTTTTTAAACAAAGTTTTATTGGTTTTTTGGTATTTTACAAAGGGAAAAGGTAAGGGAAAGGTTACAAATTTTGGCAGTTGCAAAATGCGGTAGGTGCACCCCCCCCCCCAAACTCATAGTATACATTTGCATAAAATTCAATATTAAGTAGTAACATATGGCCAGTGTGGTAAATTCAATTGGTAATTTCGATCAGTTTATATCAGGTGACTTTTCTTACTCATTTTTGTGATCTGAGCTTTCTTGATGTTGCCCCATCTCCCCCCGTTGGCAGAGCTCTGGCCCCTCCCGTGTCTTGTATGTCTGTTAGGGAGTCTTCTGGTTTTTCTAGAAGTACTTTGTTTTTCTCCATAAAGGCCTGCGCCTCTATGGGTGTATTAATTCTAACTCTTGTCTCCTCCCAGAATATTAACATACCTTCAGGCATCAACCATCTAAACCACACCCCCTTCTGGTATAATTTATTCGCCAATTGCGAATAATTTTTTCTTTTTTCCCTCACTTTCTTGGGGATCTGTTTCAGAATGGTTATCTCCTTATCTTTGTATGTCAAGGCTTGCCCCCTTTGTGCACTCAGAATTTCATCTCTTGTGCTTTTCCTAAGGAATTTAATGTGTACCTCCCTGGGAACATTGTGTGTTCTAGCGTAAGCTGAGTTCACTCTATAAGCCAGGTCTATTTCCCACCCCATCTGTTGTTTCTCCTTCTGGATATACTCAGCCAAAATGCTTGTCATGATGTCCCTTATATTTTCATCATCTGTCTCTATCACATTTTGAAATCTAAGATAAGAAGACATTCTCTCAAACTCTATTTTCATTTGTTGGGTATCAAGTTCTTTGTTTCCCTTCTGCACCCCCTCTATCCCCTCCCTCATCTCAGCCGCCCACCCTCCAAAAGATCCAATCTCTGTGAGTTCTTATTAATTTTGTCCTGGTTCTCTTTAATTTCTTCTTTCATCTCCTTCAATTGTCTCTTTATTTCCTCTTGTCCCTGTAGAAGTTGCTGGAACATTTGATGAAACTCCAGCACCCTAGATTTAGGGTGCAGTCTGCCAGTTTGACACCCCTGTTTTATTAGGTTTTATGAGAAAATATTGGTGATTTTTCATGGCTAAAAGTGGGCTTGAACCAGGTTCACCCTGGTTTGACACCTTAACCACTACCACTAACTGGTTTTTCTCTAGTCACAACCCCATCTGAGTAAAATTATGGTGCCCCAGACGAAGCACATTAATTGAGGCAGGGTTTGACCAACACAGAATAAAGTGGAATGGTTGTTTCTGGGGATTTAAAAACTCTAATAATACATTTTATTTGCCCATTCAACTGCCACCACCTTAGTGTGAAGGAAAACAACTTTAAAAAAAAACTTGTGGGTTTTTTTTTCTTCCTGCTGATATGAAAAGGCTGAACTGAGAGAAAGAAAACTAAGTTTTTTGTTCCAGAGTAGATTTTTTTTTAGTTCATACAGCTTTGTTGTTCAGATTAAATGCACCTTTAAACAAGTGTCTTGTGTTTTATTTTTAAAATGTTTGGATGTTGATACAGCAAGTGGAAAAAACAATTCATAACTAAAATTAAATTTTCACTATATTCTTTTTGCTGCCACACCTATAGTGATAAATGAGAATAGCTTAAGTAGATAATTGAAGTTCAAATTCGAAAATTTCAGCAAGATGAGGAAGGAACTGCAAGAAATAGGATTCCGGTAAGATTATTGAGAGAGAAATTACAATAATTATCCTGCCTGCATATGGTAGTATTTTCAGGATTCTACCTCAAGAATATGATAACGTAAATCCAGAGGTGGTATTCAGCAGATTCAGTTATGGAGAACCAGTAGTGGAAATTTTGAGTAGTTCAGAGAACCGGTAAATACCACCTCTGACTGGCTCTGCCCCCATCTATTCTCTGCCTCCCAAATTCCAGCTGATCGGGAGGGAATGGGGATTTTGCAGTATCCTTCCCCTGCCATGCCCACAAAACCACATCCACAGAACCAGTAGTAAAAAAAATTGAATCCCACAACTACCGTACGTAAATCATAATGTTGTGCAGCACTTCACATTCATAAGCAATAAGGGCAGGGTTTTCCAAGCTGTTTTCCATGGAAATCTATGGTATCCTAAGAATTTGATAAAGTTTTATGAAGAGGCAGGACAAAAGAAAAAACGTCATTTGAATGCACTTAGTTCACATCTAGGGGTCCCAAAAAAATTTTTCTCAAAAATTAAGCAAATTTTTGGGAGGAACTCACCTCCTCTAAATTCTTCCCATTTCACTTAAAAGTGCGTTTCATAGCAAAACAAATTCTACGTTGGTCAAACTAAAAAAATAGTGTTTCTTTACAACTCTAATTTTATTATTTTTTTAAAAAAAATCAAGTTAATTATTATGCTGAAGTAGCACACATTTATTCATTGGAATGCATGATGTAGATTTTAATGTATTGTTCAGCAATTGATACTTATAATTTATAAACAACAAAAATCCAGAACTGATTTGAGAAATGCATTTATTTACCAAGCTTCCAGAGGAATGATCCACGGTTTCTTTTAACAAGAATTCAGATGCTGAGTAAGAAAAGAGTGATGAAGATAAGATCTATCTGTTTATTTAAACACAAGAATGGGGTGTGTAAAATTACAGACACTTGCTAATAAGAAATGTATGAAGAAATTTTTATGGAAAAATACATGATGTACCTGGGGGAAATCAATCACAACGAAGGGTTTATAGTTACAGTGTACGTGAGATGATGATGAATAATTCAGGCAACTTAAATTATAATGGAATTGGTTTGAAGGGAAGGAGTATGATTGGTTGCTTTCTCTGAACTAATGAAGTCAATATGAACTAAAGCAAACTTCTGTAAAATGCATTGTCTGCTAAGAATCACAAAGCATATGGTTCCCTGTATTTAAGATAAATCCATGCATGAATGCTGATATTGAGTTACTGCAGCAAGGGAGGCAAAATGATTTTCCAAAACTTTTTTCATCCTAAATCAGGTCAAATACAAATCTTCATTGTGGTTCTAGACCAGCATTTTCAGGATGAAAAAGTATTTCACTCTTGGTAAATAGTTTTAAGGGCAAAATATAGTGAGTAACCCATGCTATCTGGCAGTCTATAGCCACTAAGTCAGGAGTGGCAAACTCGATTTCATTGAGGGGCGCATCAAGGTTGTGTTTGATCCTGTGTGTGTATGTGTGTGGGGTAGCCATGGCCAGGATTGACATCACTTGTGTCGGGGGCACCTATGGTGGCCAAGTGCTAAGGTAGGACTTCCCTCAGACCCTCACTCACTCTCATTATAATTTTCCTTCCTTCCTTCTTCCCTCTTCATTCTTTCTTCTGCTCTCTTCCCAACTTTCCTTCTTTTTCTTTATTTTTCATTTTCCCCCTTCCTTCTTTCCTGTCCCTTCTTGCATGCTCAAATGCTAAAGGGGAAACAGTCCTCTCAAGCTCCATTTTCGCTGACAAAGGCACTGCAGGCCAGTCCTTTGATATTTCCAGGGCCTCGCGGGTCAGATCTAAGCACCCTGTGGGATGGATCCATCCCCTAGGCCTTGAATTTGATACCCTTGCACTAAGTAAATTACAGTGTAATACTAAGTGAATAGAATCCCAGGGGTGTCAAACTCGTGGCCCATGGTCCAGATGTGTCAAAATTGCAATACATCATGTGACAACAGGTCATTGCGAGTTTGACAGACCTGGAATAGACCAATGAGATCCTTGGTGTCGTCCGAACCTGGTTGTCTCATTGCAGAAATTTCATTACTAAACTAGGTAACATCATCAGGGCTTATAGGGAGTAGGGTTTGCTCTAAATTTATATTCTAGTAGCATGCCTTGTTGATGGACATAGTCTTGGTAGTTCTTTAGTTGGGCTGTTTACTATTTGGCAGTTCCTTGATTGGAGTATTGTTTACTTCTTGATTGTTAATCTAATGTTAATCTCGATGTTAATCTCTTCTCATCTGGCTGTTGATAGTGTGAGGAGGTGTTTGCATGTTTTTGTTCTCTTTCCAGGATTTTGATTTTCTCTTTTGAATAGTAGGTAAGTTTGTATTTGTGTCTGTGTGCTTGCTAATGGCTGATTTGCCAGAGTGCCAGAATAAACCAATGCTTGTAAAAAACCCACCATCTTTTCCTTTCTGCCCTTAACTGTTCTTTAACTAATATGTTGAATGAAAGAAACTTCATGTGCCCCAAGGCTAAGGTATATAAAGTCAACCACTTGGGTTTTACAGTCACTTCCCTGTGGATTTTCCTAATGGTGTGAGAGCACTAAACTAACATAATTTGTCAAATAGGGCAAGTGCTTCTATAACATCTAAACTCAGGCATGGTTCAGTTTAATTGTGAGACACCTTTGCAAAAGTTACAGGTTTTAAAAGATGATAATAAGGAATACCTTATTTGTCCATCCTTACTGAAAATTTCAGAGATATAAAAAGTTGTAGGCCCTTTGAGAAGACAAGTACAAAGTGTAGGTAAAGTCTAATACATTTTCCTACAACTGATAAGTGTTTTAGAAATATAAGAAATATTATCAGACTTGTCTGTTTTTAAATATCTTTAGCTATATAAGATTTATGTCTCTTTTTTAAAAAAAGGAAACTTTGAACAATAGTGAAAAATTGCACAAAAAAGAGTAAAGGAAAAGGTCCCCCTTGCACACATTCCTGACTCTAGGGGGCGGTGCTCATATCTGTTTCAAAGCCGAAGACCCAGAGCTGTCCGAAGACATCTCCATGGTCATGTGGCCAGCATGACTAAATGTCGAAGGCGCACGGAACGCTGTTACCTTCCCACCAAAGGTGGTTCCTATTTTTCTACTTGCATTTTTACATGCTTTCGAACTGCTAGGTTGGCAGAAGCTAGGACAAGTAACAGGAGCTCACTCTGTTACACGGCACTAGGGATTCAAACCAGCACTAGTATGTGGCACTAGGGATTCAAACCACCAAACTTTCTGATCGACAAGCTCAGCATCTTAGCCACTGAGCCACTGCATCCCCTTACAAAAAAGAGTTGAAAGGCGAAAATGTAGAACAAGCTAAATATGAAGAAATTTTAGCTCCATATTATTTTATGCAAACAGGCAATATAATATTATCTACAATAATAGAGGAATCATTGCAAGGTAAAGGTGATAGTATCATTTATGGGTTTCAAAAGAAGTTATGTCATAAGGAAGGTTGGTGTGTTGGTTTTTGAAAGAACCATCAAATAGTTATTTAAGAAATCCAAATCTTTAACTCAATTCAAAACCCTGCATGAATTAATGTATCAATTTACATTCTATTTTAACTATATAAAAGTTACTTTGTCTTGGCAAAGCCAACCACCATATTATAGTGCCAAAAAAAGAATGTGCAAGCATAACTCCTCACCATTCTTATAAACAGCAATAAATATAACTACTTTGAAATAACAGAAAAACTAGAAATATTCCTACTTCATAGAACGTTTATGAAATCATTCAAAAGTCCCATGTCTGCTTGATGGAAATAAAAAGAGCTTATGCAAATAAAATTCTCAGTGGATTTCTCAGTCCTTTGGGCCAGACTTAACTAAATCCCATTCTGTTACACTTAAATGGCATTCAAAATCAAATTTATATTAAGTTTCTTTAATCCACAGATAGTTCTTTTCTCCATGGAAGGCCATATTGCTGAATGGAAAAGTTTCTTCATTTATTCTAATCACAATCTTAAAAGAAAATTTGGGTGGGAAAATCAATGAAGAATTATCTTGAGCTCAGTGCTCTTTTGGAATTCAATAAAGTTTGTTTAACACTAGTTAAAAGATGAGTAAAATATCCAAACTTCTACTTAATCTAAATTCCTGGTGACTCCATGGACACATTCATGTTAGTTTATTTATGAATGATATTGACGGTTTTCTTTTACAACGTTTTTCAACTTTCCAGTCCAATATGCAGTCAGATTTTTTTCAAATTGTCTCCCATCCAAATAGTAAAAAGGCCTGATCTTATTTAGTTTCCAAATATAAACAATGTGTATGATGTTCTCATATGGCTCCTATGTATAAAACATTGCAATAAAAATGCATTTATGGGGAAGAAATAAGACTCTACCAAAAATGTAAGAATTTCTCCATTTATCTGTTCCAGCATTTTGTTTCCTAACGAAAAAAAATAAGTAACTTTACTACCAAAGTAATAAGAACATTTAGAAAATTGCATTATCCCAGGGGTGTCAAACTGGTGGCCTTTGGGTCAGATGTGTCATGCGCAGGCCACGCCCACCCCAGCTCCACGAATGGGGAAAATGTCGCAAAATGTCACAGATGGCAACATGACGTAGCAAGTTTGACACCTGTGCATTAACATAAACATGGCAGAAAAAGCAAGGATCTCATAGGAAACCAACAACAGTTTAAGCTGTAAACACTAAAGCAATGCAATGTTCTTATGGATTTTGAATTTTGTTCTTATGGATGACACCTGATTAGAGTTAACTTTATTTTCAGAGCCTTCTTTTTTTATTTCCTTAAAAATTAATCTTGGTTATTATTTTTACTTTCTTCAGCTGAATTCTGCACAAATTCCAAAATAGATCAACCTACTTATTAAGATTAAAAACAACTTCTTGTCTATCACTGTTGAACAATGAAGTGAAAGGGATGTCTAGTATTATATGATACACTAAGGTTTTTTTCCCCCAGTGGTGCAAATAATTCCAAATAAAATAATACAGCAGCGTGAATATTTATAAAATGCTCCTTTAAAACAGTCATTAAGCATTTTAGCAAATATGGCTAAAATAGATAATTGTACAATTTTCTGTTTTCATTTTTTATATCCTTGCTACATTCTATTCCATGACTTTTGCTATTCATTGTTTAGCTGAATTACTTTCATATTTTCTCAACATGCCAATAATTTGACTTCTTTTAAAGCCATTTCCTCAGAACATCAGTTAAAGAATATAAAAACAAATTGAGAGAGGTGAGCAAACATTTTTTTTTCTTTATGAACTTTAAGTAGCCTGAACAATGAATGCTTTCCTTCTTCAAAATGCAATTTTAACATTTAAAATTAGAAAGCAAGCATAAGCAAATATGTACTGATTACTGCAAGGGCAGTACAAATAATTTGACGCAGATCATAGCTGCTCTTAAAATCATTTTTTGTGGTTAAAATTACTAGCCATTAGTTGTGTCATTCTTTAGTTACATTTATTTATTATTTAAAATGTTTTTATGCTGCTTCAATCTTTATAATTCGAAGAGAATCACAGCAATGATACAAAAACACAATTATCAACAGAATAATAAAGGCAACCATAACCATTGATGTCAACATGTAACTACAAATTATAATAATATATAATCCTGTCACCATTGTCAAACACATTGGTACAAATTAATATAGCTCCACAGTAACCATAAGTAACTGAACAGTTTTGATTGAATTCTGCTGATTGCAGTAGCCTTAAGGAAGCCCTGGAGCCGTGAGCTCTAAATTTAAAACAATATGCTATTCCCATACTGTACAATGGAGCTATACATTTAAATGCTTAAGGTAAAGGTTCCCCTTGCACATATGTGCTAGTTGTTCCCGACTCTAGGGGGAGGTGCTCATCTCTGTTTCAAAGCTGAAGAGCCAGTGCTGTCCGAAGACGTCTCTGTGGTCATGTGGCCAGCATGACTAAACACCGAAGGCGCACAGAACGTTGTTACCTTCCCAACAAAGGTGGCTCCTATTTTTCTACTTGCATTTTTACATGCTTTCGAACTGCTAGGTTGACAGAAGCTGGGACAAGTAATGGGAGCTCATTCTGTAACATGGCGCTAAGGATTCAAACCGCCAAACTGCTGACCTTTCTGATCGACAAGCTTAGTGTCTTAGCCATTGAGCCACTCCGTTCCCTTAATTTAAATGCTTAAGAGTTGCTAAGTTATAACTATCAACTAGACTAACTTGTTTGTAAGCATCTGTTTCTTTTCTGGCCCCTCAGTTTATTATTGTCCAATAATATGGCCTTTCTCAGTCCAACCAACAAAAAAGTTGAGACAAACTTAATTTAACAATTCACTTTGAAAATATTACCTTTCCCCCAAGTACATTATTTGTTTTCAGTACTTGCTTCTCAATGGATGAAGATAGTCAGATGATATGTGACTATTTACCTCCTGCAATTCTAACAGAAGATATAATACCTTCTATGTGACTTACTTAGCAACCGCCTTACATAGCAATGGAAATTCTGGTCCCGTTGTGGTCATATGTCAAGGACTAACTGTAGCTAATGTTTTTCCCTTCTCTTTTTTTCCAGTTTTAAATATTTCATAATTTATAAAAAAAATCTCTCTCACTCCTCCCTCAAAAGATTTAAAAAGAATGTTTGGATTTTTCAACAATGCTGCAAGCTCTTTGGATAGTCAGAACCTGTTCAGACTCTGTCAACAAACACATAAAACAACACCTTTGTGTGTTTGTGAATCTGTTTACTTGGAATCTCTGCAGTTCATTTGAAAACACGAACTTTTCTTCTCTCGCCTGAAGATATTATTTTGTATGCAAGTTATGTCTGCCTGGAGTTCTGTACTGTAGATGAAAGAAGATAATCCCCCTGAATAGCTCAAAAGTCAGTTCATCACAGGTCAAAAGTTATGGACTTACTGGATTTAAGAGAACCAAGGCAACCGATGAGAAAAATTTCCCATAGTTCTAGCCTTCTTCTGTAAAACTGCTGGTCCAAAATAGAGGGAACATGATTTATCCACTTTGTTTAATGAAAAACAAAAACTAAATTTCTGATTTAATAATTCCAAACAGATTTACATCCATTCATCTTATATTTTTTTCCAAATCATTATTAAGCTTATAAGTGAAACAGATTTCTGCTATGTTACATTAAATTAAATTGATCACCAGTTTAATGCATGGCATTTTCAATAAAAAGGGAGAAAATGAAAGAAAGGGAGCACATAAAATGACTGCCTATCTTATTATCCTATTGAACATAATTAGAAATGATATATGGGATTGGGTTCATTCAGTGTAAAAAAAATGGATAAAGAAGGTATATAAAGATGACATCGAGACATATTGATTTTTTCAATCATTTTGATGGAATAGAAGTAGCAAAAATTATTGCAGATCTGTTGTGTCACTCCATAGTTGTGTTCATTTTTATCTGGCTGTGCTCTGTCTTGCTAATTCAACACTTTCCTTCACTGTGAGTAGTCTCAAATATTGACAGTTGTAACTTTTGGTGAAATCTAATGAGAGCAATATGTTCCAGTACTGCTGACAGTATTCCTTTAGATCAGTGTTTCTCAAACTTGGCGACTTTAAGTCCTGTAGACTTCAACTCCCAGAATCCCCCAGCCAGCATAGCTGGCTAGGGAATTCTGGGAGTTGAAGTCCACAGGACTTAAAGTCGCCAAGTTTGAGAAACACTGCTTTAGATAAATGTCTAATAATGTCCCATTTGTCTGCCCTGGGTAAATTAGGGAGATACAAGGGAAGACACTTATGAAATTGGACACTCAAGGATCATCTTATATTTTTCACATGCTGATATGAAGGGTACAAAAACATCACATTTGGTTTAGTTGGAGTGCACACAGAGTCCAGCTCTTTCATTAAAAATTCAAAATGACCATGTTTTCTGGAAAATACAGAGGTTAGGAAAGTCTGTGCTGAAGAATGGTGTTGAGCACAGTAGAGTCAATTGTGGTTGTAGGTCGAGGACTGCCTGCATTGCTCCTCTCTACCAAAGTTCGAATAACGGGCTTTAAAATAGCTAAAGGCACCGAAAATGGAGAAATAAAAATTTGTGACACATCTCTGATAACAATGTTATGATGTTAATCTTAATAATTATGATAATATCAAGTCATTATCAATGGCCAATGATCACGCAGAGATTCTCCTGTGTCGTCTGTTCTCTATCTGGTGCTTTAGGTTTTCCAATGTTGCACCCATCACTGCTTCTTTGGAAGTCTGCCCAATTTGTTTCTCCTGTCCTTTTTTTTTTTTAGCTGTCCTGCACCTTTCCCTGAAATAGACTGTCAGGGTTCCAAGCAACAGCCCATATGAAATCAAAACTCCAAGGCCAGATGGTTCCTCAAAGTATAGATTCATTAGGCATGTCATATTGGCACAGCTGCTGAAAAAACTAACTCTGAAGTTCCCCAGGTTTTTTCCCATCCAATTCAAAGTCCAAAATTCTCCCGCCTCATTACACATAACCATCACATGCTCCAATCAGGCCACCCGCCCAATCCCAGATGGCTCCTGTCCATGCCCCTCCAGGTGCTGGTGAGAGTGTCCTTGGTTCCCAGACAAAAGTATGTTACTTTGGCTGCATATTCCTCCAGCTATCCTTTCCCAAGCTAACCTCGCTGTGGCAACCCTGAAGGTGTTCGAAGATGGCTCCAGGGTTGACATAGACTTCTCAAGAAAGCTAGGATTTTGCACATAATGGTCCACATTATAATTAAGTCTTGTTCATTTGAATGAGAAATCTGAACTTATTTGTTCTGGATTAGTTTGTTTGTTTTGTCCTGATTCTAAAACTACGGTATATGGAGACTTACTGGTCTATAGTGTGATATTTTGGTTTTCCTAACCATGGATAATTTTTTATATCCGTGATTAGTATAATTTAAGAAGTAATTTCCAGATTTTTCCACCAGATTTTTTTCTGTAATACATACAATATACATTATGTGAATCTGAAACACTTAATGCAGCTGTTAGAATTATATATGAGAAATGTACAGTAAAATGTGTTGTATTCAATAAGCTTAGAAACGTGACTGTACAAAGATATGTGATTTTTAATTTTTAATAACATTCAACATAAAATTTACAATCAACGTTTATGAATGTTCAATTAAATGTTCGGAAAGCTAGTTCCATGCCCTCTCCTCTGATTAAGTTGTTTTTATTTCTTATATGGAATAATTGAATTGGCCAATTTGTTGAAACTCTCTTCTTCTTTATTGAAGAATAACTATGCAATCCGATTAAAAAAAAAAGGCATTTCAAAGACACAAAGAGTCTGGAAGATCTGTTTATTTTAGCCCTGTTTTCTTTCTGAAAGTCTTCAGCTGTGATGTTTAAAGTTAAAGTGAAGCCAGGAGTGCCAAACACTTTAAAAGCACTTATACTGAGCGATTGACATATCTAGTGACTGAACAGAATGCTTAGGTTTTATATGCCTGTAGGCGCAAGCAGATTTACATTCATGTGGCTGTCTGGCATCTATAAACTTCTAACAAAATGGACTTTCTTCCTATGCCTCCTCTATCCTTCTATAACTGATATTTTTTGCAATAGCCAAAAAATAACTGGATGTTTTTTTTCTTCTCAGCAGTTATCTGTTGCTAGCCATTATGGAAGTTTTAGTGTGTGTGTGTGTCTATTTTTGACAATATTGAACTATTTTTTTCTTCTCTCTCTCTCTTTCTGTCTGTCTGTCTCTCCCTCCCACCCTCCCTCTCCCTCTGTTTTGAAGAATGTTCTAAAAAGATTCATTAGTTCTGTGGTACTTGAACAGTATCCCAGGAAACCATGGTGATCTTTGGAAACTAATCAAAGACTCAACAATGTGAAGATCAAAAGCTGTTGATAGATCAGCTTTCTGCAAAGACAGATTATCTATAACCACCAGCCTTCTCAGCACTGCCCAGCCACATGGATGCTTATAATGTAGAATCAGAGGTGGGTTGCTGCCAGTTTGGCCCTGTTCGGCTGAACCTGTAGTAGTGGCGACAGGAGGTAGTAGCGGCATACGCAGAAGCATTGCGACTGAACTAGTAGTAAAAAAATTGGCAACCAACCTCTGTGTAGAATGCAATGTCTCCAATGTCTGACTAATATTCCAATAAATCACAGAAGTACAATAAAGAAGTCCTCAACTTACAACTGGTCATAACTAGACGATTAATAGTTACAATGAACTTAAAAAGCCTTTTATGCCCAATCATTCTCCACAGTAAGTCAATTAGTCTACCCTACTTCTATTGGGTCC